>NC_061100.1:87201419-87571557 GCF_015104395.2 Macrobrachium nipponense | reverse complement strand
TTGGACAGCATCCCTCCATCATGCATCTTCTATACGTACGCGCTGGCGTCCCTTAGCTCGGCCACTCCGCACCCGAAACTTTACCGTACACAATCGGCATTCGTTCGCTCCAACGATTTCGTTTAGTAACGTAAATTCGTTAGTGATTTCGTTGCAGTACATATTATTACGTATTTGTGTAACTTTGCGTAAATTAACGTAGTCATGGGTCCCAAGAAAGTTGAAATTCACGGAAAGAAGCGCATGCTGTCTCTGGAGACAAAGATGGAGATCATAAAGAAGTACAAAGCTGGTATGCGATTGAGTGTGATCGCAAAGGAATACGGCCGTAATCCGTCGACAATAGGCACCATCCTTAAACAAAAGGATGCCATCAAAGCAACTACACCATCGAAGGGCATCACTATTTTGTCCAGCAAGAGGAGCCATGTGCACGACGAGATGGAACGGCTGCTCCTCATCTGGATAAAAGACAAAGAAATCGCTAGCGATACAGTAACGGAGACAGCAATCGCTCACAAGGCCAGTGCTATTTTCGGCGATTTGATTGCGCAGGCGGAAGACGAGGGAGGGGAAGGGACTTCAACGCCAACCCCAGAGTTCAAGGCTTCGCATGGCTGGTTCGAGAAATTTCGTTAACGGACTGGCATCCATTCGGTGGTGCGTCATTGGGAGGCTGCCAGCTCGGACACGAAAGCGGCCGAAGCCTTTAAAAAGACGTTCGACGAGATGATGACCAAGGAAGGCTACAGTTCTCAGCAAGTCTTCAACTGTGATGAGACTGGCCTTTTTTGAAAAAAAATGAAAAAAATGCCTCGTCGGACATAACATCACGGAAGGAAGAGAAGAAGCTACCCGGGCATAAGCCTATGAATGACAGGCTTATGCTCGCACTTTGTTCGAACGCCAGTGGGGATTGCAAGTGAGGCCACCCTACTGGTGTATCACTCCGAGACTCCTCGAGCCTTCAAGGCCCACAAAAGTGTTGAAGGAGAAGCTTCCAGTGATGTGGAGGGCTAATGCAAAAGCCTGGGTAACGAGGCTTTTGTTCACGAGTGGGTAAATCTGTGTTTCGGCCCGACTGTGAAGAGTTTTTTTTTGGGGAAGAGAAGCGCCTCCCAGAAAATGTCTGCTGGTGTTGGACAATGCCCCTCCCCACCCTCCTGGCCATCGAGGAAGATATCCTATACGGAGTATTCCTTCGTTAAGATTCTTTTTCTTCCGCCCAACACCACCCCTCTCTCCAGCCATGGACCAGCAAGTGATAGCGAGCTTTAAGAAGCTGTACACGAAACTCTTTTCAAGAGATGTTTCGACATCACCGATACCACAAACCTCAACCTTGCGTCAATTTGGAAGGAGCATTTTGTCATCGTCATTTGCATCCGACTCATTGACCTAGCTTTGGCAGGAGGTTTCGAGGCGAACCTTGAATTCCTCGTGGAGGAAACTCTGGCCTGATTGCCGTATCCGCCAGAGACTTCGAGGGATTCGAGGTGGGCGAAGCTGGTACTGCAGAGTCAGAAACAGTTGATGATCCAAAAACTGTTTTGGAACCAGATCTTGATGAGATCGTTGCACTCGGCAAGTCCATGGGGCTGGTCGTCGACGAGGACGACATCAACGACCTTCTCGAGGAGCACCAAGAGGAGCTTACGACGGATGACCTGAAGGAGTTGGAGGCCATGCAACTTAACGTCGTTCAAGAGGAGTTCTCTAGCAGCGGCGAGGAAGAGGAGGAGGAGCCTATGACAACTGGCAGAAATTAGGATATTCTAGGTGCTTTTCATAAAGTGCAATTGTTTATCGAAAAAAGACACCCCGAAAAGGCTCACACAGGTCGTATGCTTGCGCAGTTCGATGACATTTGCTTGAGTCATTTCAGGAACATTGTGAAAAGTAGGCAGAAGCAATCTTCCTTGGATCGTTATTTTTTAAATAGGCCTTCAGCATTAGCAGGAGTTAAAGCAAAAAGGAAGAACCAAGTGAAAAAACAGGAAGTTGAAAGCAAAAAGGAGAACCAAGTGATGAAAACAGAACGTTGAAAGCGGTGATGAAGTTGAAATTCTGTAAAAAAAAAAAAACAAAAAAAAAAAAAAAAAAGCCTAGGTAAGATAAAAAAAAAGTTAAAAAATAAAAAAATTTTTTTTTAAAAAAAAAAAATTTTTTTTTTACGTAATTTCTAGATTTTTGTAAGTTAAGTGTTACAGTTTTGTTAAGGTGTTTTGTAAATTTTAGTTTTATGGTTTTCCTTAAATTTTTTGTGTGTTTTTGTAAAGTTAAGTGTACGTACGTACGTACGTTATCTGCCGTTTGTCCTCCTCCTCCTCTGCCGCCACTATTGGAGATAGCCTCACTCGAAAGGTAAGCTTCCACGTTTTACGTTACAGTAATAATATTTCTTGTACACTAATATACACTTTATTTACAGGTTTTCGATTTTTATTCTTAATTTAGGTATTGAATGGGTCCAAATTGTTGTAGTATTTCATTGTTTATAGGTCTATTTAGCTTTATTATGAAATTTAATGGGGTGTTTTTGGAGGGGCTTGGAACGGATTAGCCATTTTACATGTAAAATGTGTTCCAAGATACGAAAAACTCATTATACGAAGGCGCCTCGGAACGGATTAATTTCGTATCTCGAGGTACCACTGTATTTTCAATAATAATAATGAATAATAATAATAATAATAATAATAATAATAATAATAAATAATAATAATTAATAATAATAATAACTGTAATTACAAAAATCACATGTGAAAGTATTTTACAAATACTACTACAATAATCTCTCTCTCTCTCTCTCTCTCTCTCTACTCACTCTCTCTCTCTCTCTCTCTTCAAAGCGATGTATGTTTTTGGATGGTGATTTACTAATTTTCAAATATCAATATTAATGTAAACAGCAATAATATAAATTCATTAAAGAAAATACTAATGCGAATTAGCAAGATTTTAGTTTATAAATAAAAAGAATTATGTAACCCCGTGTCTTGTTTTTTGAACACTTAGCCAGCTTGGTTGGCTGGGTTCCATCTGTCAAATCGAGTGTTGCCATCTACGGATCATTGAGATTCACTCTCTCCTTCTCTTTTGCTAATATATATGAGATAATTTCTCATATATATCAGCATGTTTATTAATATTTTCGCATAATAATAATAATAATAATATAACTAATCTCAAAATTCACATGTGATAGTATTTTAAAGAAGTACAATAATCTATCCATTTCACTCTTTTAAATAAGGACACCCCTCTCTCTCTCTCTCTCTCTCTCTCTCTCTCTCTCTCTCTCTCTCTCTCTCTCCACACGAGATACTAGCATGCGCTAGTGGTAACTCTCGTCCTCTGTTTGGGCTGGAAGTGTATAAGTATATCTTTAAGGACATAACTACATTTTATGGTAAAATAATAATATACAGTACTAGTTTACAAATAATATTACGTTTAATGAGATTAAACAGTAACAATAACATTCTTCTCTCTCTCTCTCTCTCTCTCTCTCTCGTCTCTCTTCTCTCTCTCTCTCTCTCTCTCTCTCTGCTATTGGCTGTTTATATATTTCTAATGGTAAAATGTTTAAGATTACTTTAAAATGATATTAATAATACCAATTCAATGGTATATTTGATGTAGGATAATACTTTAAGTAGACATTTGGTATTTGTGATTTCACATTCCATTGTTCCCTTGTATGAAAGAAAACGTGCATGACTGAATACTTATGGGGGGACTGATTTATTTTCACATACGTAACTAAGTCATTCAGTACGTACATAGTATGTATTTATGTATAAACATAAAATGTAAGATTTACTTTAAAATAGTATTAATAATATTTCAAAGATTAATATGAACCATAATAGGATATTTTATGTATATATGATGAAGGATGGTCTTTAAGGGATACTTTGGTGTTTGCATGTTCAGGATAGTTTATGAGCATTTTTAGAGGGGGTTCCAAACATTCGCGGATTCTAAATATTCGTGTGGGGGTCTGGTACGCATCCCCCGCGAATACGGGGGGACCACTGTACTCTTTTTTGCTTGATTTTTGCGTGATTACTGAACTTTTTTGTGTGTTATCATGGGGCCGAAGAAAGTGAGTGCTAACGACAATAGTGACAGGAAGAAGAGGATGATGTCGATAGAACTAAAGCAAGAAATAATAGACAAACATGAGCGTGGGGCACGAGTGGTTGAACTCGCAAAGATCTATGACCATAGTACATCGACAATTTGTACGATATTGAAGCAGAAGGATGCCATCAAGAGTGCTACACCAGCAAAAGGAACCACAATTCTTTCCCAATTAAGGACAAATATCCACGAGGAAATGGAGAAGCTTCTGCTCATGTGGGTGAAAGAGAAGGAGTTGGCAGGAGATACAGTGACGGAGACGGTAATATGCGAGAAGGCACGGAGTATTTATGCCGACTTAGTGAAGATAGAAGCATCAACTTCTAAAGAGGCATCAGAAGAAGCGTTTAAGGGAAGCCATGGTTGGTTTGATAATTTTAAGAAGAGAACTGGCATCCATTCAGTGGTGAGGCATGGCGAAGCTGCGAGTGCAGACGTGAAAGCAGCCGATACGTACATCCAAAAGTTCGCTGCGCTTGTTGCGAGGGAAAGCTACATCCTGCAACAGGTGTTCAACTGCGATGAAACGGGCCTATTTTAGAAGAAAATGCCACGGAGGACTTACATCACAGCAAAGGAGAAGATGATGCCAGGCCATAAACCCATGAAGGACCGTCTGACCCTTGCATTATGTGATTGTAAAGTGAATCCACTGCTAGTTTATCATTCGGAAAATCCTCGAGCCTTCAAGATGCATAAGATACTGAAAGAAAAATTGCACGTTATGTGGCGCGCCAATGCTAGGGCATGGGTTATGCGGCAGTTTTTTACTGACTGGGTAAATCCCTCGTCTTTTGGCCCTGCAAGTGAAGACGTATCTGCAAGAAAATAAACTCACGCTGAAAGCATTGCTCATCCTTGATAATGCTCCGAGCCCACCCACCTGGTTCTTGAAGATGATATTCTGGAGGAGTTCCAGTTTATCAAAGTCTCTACCTCTCACCCAATACGACTTCAATCCTACAGCCGATGGATCAGCAGGTCATTTCCAACTTCAAAAAGCTGTACACGAAGCACTTGTTCCGCCGCTGCTTTGAAATGACGGAAAACATAAATCTAACCCTTCGAGAGTTTTGGAAAGATCACTACAACATCGTGATCTGTCTATGTATCATTGACTTGGCATGGCAAGGGGTAACGAGACGAACGTTGAACTCTGCATGGAAAAAGATATGGCCCGATGCTGTTGCAGAAAGAGATTTTGAAGGGTTTGAGCCTGAGACCGAGCAAGAAGAGTCAGAGGAGATTGTATCTCTCGGAAAGTCGATGGGTCTGGAGGTAGATGAGGGTGACGTCAACGAACTCGTCGAAGAACATGAGGAGGAACTCTCAACTGAGGAGTTGAAGGAGCTGCAGATGATGCAACACACGAAGGTTCTGGAAGAGATTAACATGAGTGAGTAGGAGGAAGAGCCGGAGGAAGTGATTTCTACAGGTGAAATTAAAGACATGCTGGCAATGTGGGAAAATCTGTCAAATTTCATTGAAAAGAAACACCCAGAAAAAGTGGCAACTGGTCGTGCTTCAGCGCTTTTTAATGACAATTGTTTGTCACATTTTCGAAGCATTTTGAAAGGCAGGCAAAAGCAAAGTTCTTTGGATACATTTTTATTGAAAAGAGCTGCGAGTGAAAGTACAGAAAGTGCAGCCAAGAAGGCAAAAACAAGTGATAATTAAATTTACGTAAATGTTAAGCTTAGTTTAAGTTTAAAGTTAAGTGCATTGTTTTAAGTTTTTTCTTTCATTTGAAATAAGGAAAGTGTAGTTTTAGTTTTAAAGTTACGAAAATAGTTTTAAGTTCTAAAAAAGTGCCGTTTACGTGTCTAGAGTGCCTGCATCCCTTCCCCCCTCCCTCCTCCTCGCCGTTCACCTTCGTTAGCCGCACTCGTCTGTCTCCAAAGTAAGACTATTATGCTAAATAACTCTTTTATTTCTTTATTTCATATTTTATTATGTATTTGTTAATTATACATATTTATTTGTTATTTAAAAACATATCTTTATTCATAATTTACAATGGTTTGGGGATTTTTCATAGGTCCGGAATGGATTAAATTGAATTCAGTTATTTTAAATGGGAGAAATTTGTTTGAGATACGAGCCGATTGACTTACGAGCTCGGTTCTGGAACGAATCAAACTCATATCTTGAGGTACCACTGTACATTTAATACTGAATCATTTGGTATGACCAAACTTTCCTATCTTTTGTAAAACGTGAGATAAATGAAGAAATGTAAACATATTCCTAGTTTTCTAAGCTACAAATGAAAATATGACCCACTGAGCGAGCAGTCTGCCTCCCGGTACCAGCCAATCAGAGGCTGCCAAACAAACGTCTCGTAGGCGCAAGAATCTACCTTAAATGAATCGACTATAGTTATTAAGTATTAGTATGTTAAGTTTTTTATATTGTTACTGAAATCTTTTACATTAAGTAAACTTATATTTTAATGAAGTCCATTTCATTTCTCCCCTTAAGTTTACTTTTATTTATTGGCTTGGATGGCATTCTCTAGTAAGTTTTCACCGGCGAACACAGGTCGACCCAGAAAAGGGATTTTGACGAAGGAAAAATCTATTTCTGGGGAGAGACCTGTGTCGCCCGGTGAACCCAACCCATAGTCTTCCCTTCCCTACACCTATCCAAGCCAGGAAAGGTATCTAACAAAGCAAGGATTGAGTGAGGGTGCTCGCATCGGGCGTCAGTAGTGGTAGTACAGAGGCAGTGTGAGTGTGGCCATTGGCACGGCTCACCCCATATGTGGGTTTTGAGAAAGAATACTCTAAATGGCAGGAGACCTGTGATTAGTGGCTTTCACACGCCCTGAACTTTATACACGACGACCTTTGGGTGCTCGCGCGAGGGTAGTAACCTCTGCATACCAATGCTAGCTTTTTCTCTGGTATATTTAGAAAGTACAGGCAGTCCCCTGGTTACGACGGGGGTTCGGTTCTTAAGACGCGTCGTAACCCGAAAATCGTCGTAAGCCGGAACGACGTTGTTGAAAACATGTCCACAGGGAAAATTTCACTAATTTACAATTTTTTGTAGGGCCGTATCTCTAAAATTATCACAAATTTACTTTTTTCATGTGCAACACTGTGTATTCACAAATTACTGTATATTTTCATTAAAATACAAGAGAGAGAGAGAGAGAGAGAGAGAGAGAGAGAGAGAGAGAGAGAGAGAGAGAGAGAGAGAGAGAGAGATTACATAAAACCATTAAATTCGTTGACCATTGTATGGCATTGTTACTCTCCCAGCTCCGAGTGTCACTGGAGTTATGAGGTAGGGATTGATACAGAAAAAGACAAAGGGAAGAATTTTCTTTTGAAATTAGTTATCGTATTATTACTACTTCTTATTATTAGTTATTATTATTATTATTATTATTATATTATTATTTATTATTATTATTATTATTATTTGAAAATATAATAAACACGTGCATCTACCATAAAAAATTCTCTCATCTCAGTAAGAAAGAGGAATTATCCTTACAAGTGAAATCGAAAGGTCATTTTCATCTCTTTAAAATATGACCATTATGAATTTTGTAATTACAGTTTTATTATTATAATTATTATTATTATTATTATTATTATTAAATAACTGAAATTATCAATAAACATTTTACATACTAGTACCATAAAAATTCTTTCATCTCGGTAAAAGAGAGAGAGAGAGAGAGAGAGAGCGAGAGAGAGCGAGAGAGAGAGGAAGAGAGAGAGAGAGAGAGAGAGAGAGAGAGTTTATCTCTCTCTGTTCTCTCAAAAAATACTTATAACGCTTCCAGCGAAAGTGAGGGAGGGAGTTACCACTATGACACATTATTATCTTGTGTGGCAAAAGAGAGAGAGAGAGAGAGAGTTAACTTTAATTAAAAGTGACATGGATAGATTAGTATTGTATTTCTTTAAAATACTATCACATATGAATTTTGTAATTACAGTTATTATTATTATTATTATTATTATTATTATTATTATTTGAAAGTATTAAAAACAAATAGTACAAGTACATAAAAAGTCTCGAGTGTCAGTAAATGAGAGAGAGAGAGAGGGGGGGGGGCGGGGGGGGGGGGGAAATTTCATGAGCACTCGATGGCAACACAGCAGCTCTTCCCCCCTCCTGGCTGTCACAGAACTTGATATATTTGACAGTTTTAGTACCTGGAGTTAGAGAAAGGTTAGCGAAAGAAGACTGGGATATCCTTCATTCTTCCATAATTTTTTAAATATATAAGCTAAAATCTTACTAATTCACTATGGTATTTTCTTTAATGAATTGATAATTATTGCTGTATAAATTAATATTATTATTGAAAATAGTAAATCATTTATTTATCTTACAAAAAACAAAAAAGCATACATCTTTGTAGTAGAGAGAGAGAGAGAGAGGAGAGAGAGAGAGAGAGAGAGAGAGAGAGAGAGAGAGAGAGAGAGAGAGAGAGAGAAATTATTATTTTTATTATGTGATATCATTTCAACTTATTAAACTTACTAATACAGTATTAATCAAAATTAATATTTGAAAATTAGTAAATCATTTTTGTATTATAAAAATGTATTTAGTCATGAAATAAACATCAAAATACACTTAATTAGTATTTTTGGATTATTTTCGTCGGAAAATACAAAGAGAGAGGAGAGAGAGAGAGAGAGAGAGAGAGAAGAGAGAGAGAGAGAGAGAGAGAAACTATGGTTTTTATATCTAAGTCTAGGTAGAGTATAAATGGATTCTTTAAGTGAAATAATGTTTCAATGATATTTTGCTGTTTTGTATTAAAGGATATGTATACTGTTTGAGAATGCTTCCTTATCCTTGACTATGGTTACCATACAGTTTAGTAGCGTAAATTAATTTATGCGCCCTCCGCTCAGAAACTAGTATTGTGTATGAGGTATCGTTAAAAAGCATAAAAAATCGCCGTAACCTTGGAATTTGCGTTGTAATCTAACCAGAAACTTAGTTTTGTTAATTATGTATACTGGAAACAAGCAATGATTTTTTCGTTATTTGCGCTTTTGGACTGTTGTAAACTGCGCATCCCAAGCTAGTGTATTCATTCGCTCGGAAACTAGTTCCGCATATGAGGCGTCACTAAAAAAATTGAAAAAATACGGCATAAAAAGTGTCGAAAATCATCATAACCTCAAAATTTTTGTTATAATCTAATCAAAAACTTATTTTTATTAATATACTGTGCTAAACTATAAATGATTCTTATCATAGTATGCGTATTTTAAAAGCGTCGTTAACTCGGAACGTCGGAAGCGTCAGCGTCGTAACCTCGGAACAAGCGTCGTAACCCAGGGCAGATTTTTCAATGAATATTCAAGAAAAAGCGTCGTAACCTCGGAACGTCGTAAGCCAGAGCCGTCGTAACTCAGGGACCGCCTGTATTTATATCAGAAAAGTGGATAGCAGGATCATTTTCACCGGGCAACACAGGTCTCTCCCCAGAAATAGATTTTTCCTTCGTCAAAATCCCTTTTATAAACCATCACATGTTTTGTTTATCCAGCCACAAGACCAGTTAAAAGAGAATTCTTTGACATTAGTCTGGTCACCATGGAACTCTGGTTAGGCTAAGGAAAGTGTAACTCCTTGAGGACAAGACAGCAACTTTGCTATTAAAAACTGGGACTAAAGCCAAAATTAGTAGTATAGTACAATATATTGCTCAGAAGACTTTGCCTGAAAAGGAAAATTGTTTTCAAATATATGGGTGATTTTAGTGTTTTGTAGCAGTACTATTCAGATAAAATTGTCTGTGTTTGATATTCACCTAATCAATTACTACTTTCTCAGTCACTTGTGACTGGAAGCATTCCAGGTTTCATGGATATAATCACCAATTTTGGAGCAGGTGAATTGGTTGATGATAACCTCATCCAACGGTGGGTTGATGCTGGCAAACGCATTCATTTTTATGGTGATAATACATGGCTGAGCCTCTTTCCGAAGCAGTTTACAAAATATGATGCCGTCACATCGTTTTTTGTTTCAGATTACACTGAGGTAAAGTTTTACTAAATGTTTCATTATAGTCTGTATCCATTTTCATGTGAAAACATTTAAACTCCAATCAAAGTAACCATGTACATTATTAAGAATTTTTCTCCAATTTCTGAAGTTACTTTTAAGTGAATAGGTATTGTCTCACTTAATTGTGCAGAAAGCTACTAGTACATACTGTACTTTAGTGAAGTAAGTAGCTGAGTCATTGTTTGGCACAAATCAGGTTTAAAGTTAACTTTTATATCTCATTCTGAAGATGGAAATGTGATGATTGCTTATCAAACCAGCATGAGGATTATGGTTTTTTAATTACCTGCAACAGCTAAGTGAAGAATACTTGGGAATAATATTGCAGTGTAAAGTGCATCATTTATATTCCAGGAAATTAGTTTAAACAGATACTGAATAAAAGGTTTTTGCATGGGATAAAGTTACATACTAGCTTTCATTAGTTATATAGTCTGTAATTCCATTGATTATCCATGACTGTAATCAGTTCATGTTAAATTTTATCAGTTCATGTTAAATTTTATGCGTTAAGTGTCTACTTTCAGTTTGGGCAGTAGGAATTTTTAACTATTTTGTTCTCTAAGTCAAGACAGAATCCAGTTTTATTTTAAATGAAATAAGTTTTCATTGTGGCAGAATCAAAGCTAAGCAAGTTTAATACAGACCTCCCCACTTTTACTTTACTCATACCGGCTAACAATATTCCCCTAGCCACACTCTCCTCTTTACGTTACTATTTATGTACAGGACGGTTGGTTCAGCGAGGAAAACAAAACTCTCAAAATCCATGTACTCGCCATATACCAAGAAATTCAGGGCGAGACGCTGTGCTCCACCGGATTCAGACGTTAAGACACAAACAACTGCTGAATATCATACACCAAAAAACCAAACAAGCACCAAAACCATACACCAAAACAAATCAACATGACAAATCACAACACAAACAAACACCTACGACGCTAAAACTTCACACAGCTCAACAAACACCAACCAACATCAAGACTACACAACAACTCAAAACACAACAAATCAATAACACAAACCAACAACAATCAACATTAAGAGTTCACAACTCACAACCACAACAATTCACAAATCAAATAACAGAAACTCACAAGCTCAACAACCTTCAGACGGAGACAAGCACAACAAACTCAATCACTTAATATCAAAGCAATCCAGAAAGCATACAACAGCAACTCACTACCTCTGTCCAAAAAACTGCCTCATTTGATTGACTGCCAAATACAGACTGATCACTCCTCACTCCCTCAAGGCTCCACGACCGAATCTGCAGATGAACCCAACCGCCCACCAACAGACAATTCACTCACTAACTACCCATACACCATCTCTCTCTCTCTCTCTCTCTCTCTCTCTCTCTCTCTCTCTCTCTCTCTCTCTCTCTCTCTCTCAAAGCAGAAAATCACAGATACAAACCTTCCCCATACTACCTTAACAACAACAAATAAACACAAAACTTGATATAGCAAATACACAAAACATCCAAACCCTTCCTATTGCCTCCAACGAACACAAACAACCTAACAAGACAACAACCATAACAACCAGCCACACTCTCTCTCTCTCTCTCTCTCTCTCTCTCTCTCTCTCTCTCTCTCTCTCTCTCTCTCTCTCTCTCTCTCAAGCAACCCTTGAGAACGTTGTCAAATGCAACTACTACATCACTCCTCTATATCATATAAACCCATTACTTTATTCTGTTTTATTTTGAATGAAATATTTTTTTATATAAACCCATTGCTTTATGATAGCCTAATAGTATGTGGTAGTAGTAGCAATCACTGTTCATGTCCTTAAGAGGCCTCTTTTCTACCCAACTGTGCATGGTCTCATGTTCACCCCAGTGGGGAAAACTGACTGCTATTCTCTGCATATTCTGAGCCAGCTGGAACTCAGATGAGTTTGAAGGAGTGTTAATTTTCGTAAATTAATGGGTGTGTATTTGGAAATATTTTGTCTTTAGATCATTTCTGTTGTTTCAAGAGCAACTCAATGTCGCCTATTGTTCTGGATTTGTTGTTATTGGGTTTGACTTCTGGTGCTACTTTTGTCTGTACTCTTACTTCTGCCTTATCATAAGCCAACAAGAGTCCTGGTGTCATTAACATTGCACATTGCAGAGGTTTCCACTGCTGCAATGTCTATTGTTGTGTTTTCCACTGTTGGACAGCCTTTAGGTTTCACACTTGGTACAGCTCTACAATTAATGGGCACGTGAGTTTTTCTCATATTTCAACCTTTCCTTCTATGATGACAGTGGTTGTAAACCTCTCCTGTGACCCCTCCACCATGGCAGAGAGAAGTTTGCAAGTAGGATGTTTATTAGCTGTATTTGTCTTGCTACTCTTTTTCTCTGACTTCTGGTGATGTGAAATCTGGGAAGAAATAAGAAAGAGCAATGTCTCTTGCTGGAGATTACTTTGGCTCCTGTAACCCCAGACAAGAAGCCAAGGCATTCATTTGCCTTTTTTCCCCAAGACAGTTTCATTGGCATTGCTGAGGAGAACCTGTTTCAGTCCACCTTGAGATTTATTTGTGCACATTTTGGAATTTTTGGATGAAAAGAATAAGAAAGTGGTCTTACTTACAAAAGTTCTGGGATAGATATGCTAGGCACTTCAACATTTCCAAAAACTCAGGAATGAATCCTCAGTTGCCAAGTTCCAAACTGAGGAATCCCTTATGATATTGGTTATAGGACCTTTTAGCTGACATTATGCTGGCTAAAGTGTCTTCAGTTGCAATGTAAGGAGATATCCTGGGATTTTATCACCTTCTGGATGCATCCGGCTATTTTAACCTTGCAGAACAAAGATAAGACATTCTTATAGAATCCAGGGTTGCCCTTCCCAAGGGCAACCCTGGATTCAGGAAGAATCAGCATCTTCCACATTATCCAAATGATGTCTGGGTGAAATGTACACCATTAAGAAATTCGTGTGGGAGTGTTTGCAATATGACAAATTTTTAAATCAATTTGTATTTTTCATAGCTAACATACCTGAGGTTTTAACAATAGGATAAATCTCGTGCCAGCTAGGAACCGGTTAAAACAATCAAAGCTTGTATAGCAAGGAATCTGTGAGATCTGGCAACTCATGCGTATATGAGATGAAGGTTGTTCGGCGACCAAGCAAGTATCTCATGACGCTTCAGTCTTCTTTGACCGCTTTGGAGAGTAGAGGCTGTTGCTCTCCTTCCAAGCCAATTGCTTTATTTTCCCATGATTCTTTGTGTTTTTAGTTGTGTTTGTGTGTGTGACTGTGTTATCATGGAGTCATCTGAGTCTTCACAGCTTCGTCACGCATGTGTATGGGTGTTCAGGGTTTTCTGTGCTCCAGGCTTTGGCTTCTACGACATGCAGTAGGTGCCAATCTAATTTTTGTACTATTATTAATCACTGCCCGGAATGTCATGCCTGGCCTAAGTCACAGTGGAAGGTGTTTTATAAGAGGAGGGAGCATCGCAGAGTTTCTACTCTTCCTTCTCGGGAGGGGTTCCTTCTTGTTGAGATTGGCTTACCCCTCTTCCAGAACCACTCCTCCTGCTGCAATTGTTCCTCTGTTTCCTTCTTTTTCTTCCATTGATTCTTCATTGGAAGTATCAGGAGTTGCTCAGGATGATGTTAGTCTAATGTAGCCCCTCTCCTATGGGATCTAATGTCCTTTCTGTGAGGGAGGAGGCTGCTTCATCTGTTTCATTATTTTCAGATTCAAAATCAAACCAGATGGTGGCTGTTTGGGGATTGCTAGGCATATGAAGTTCCCCCTCCTTAGATGGCCTGCTGACTCATATCTTGGAGGCATGAACCACTCACCCCTGGCCCCAATGCCAGTCCTTTCTCCTCCAGGACTACATTATATCGGATCTAGTGTGCTGCCTCTTAGTGGGACTCCTATGTCATCGTTGACGCTTTCTGGGTCGTGTCTTATCATTCCACAAGGAAGGCCATTGACCAGCGCTGCCTTTAGAGATGTTGTGATGTCACTCCCAGCATCTTCTCAGCCTATGACGTCATCACTTGCTTTCACTGAACCGTCAGAGAGTTGTTTCAAACAGAGTTCGAAAGGCTGGACTCTGTTTTTCAAGAGAAATATGCTGCTCTCTCTGGGAAGAAGAGTCGTAAATGGAGTGTTTCTTTCCCTCCACCATCTAGCAAGAAACGTTGTAGAGGGGCAGTTGTATTACATCACCTGCTTCTTTGTCTCTTCCCCCTCACCTTCGAGTCAGACGTTGGAGAATTAAGGAATTTGTGGCTTTGTCTTCCGTAAGCAAAAGGAGTGCATCACCATCTTCTCAACAAGGATGTGTTTCTCCCTTACATGTACGTGTTTGTGAGGTTGGAAGTGAGGTATGAGAAGGGAAGCCATTGACGACTATTTCCCTACACGGCCGTGTCTTTCATGTATGTGTGAGTAATGCATTGTTGACTTCGCTTCATGGCCATGTCTCTCCCTTATGTGTGCATGTTCACGTCATGGGGATGCAGTACATGAGGGGATTCTTCATCATCTTCCTTCCACAGCTGGGCCACTCCCTTACACATACGTGTTCATGACGATGGGAGTGTTAAGAGTGCTCCTCTGTCTTCCTTATGCGCTCGTGACTTCCTTATACGTACGTGGTTGTGATATCAGTGGTGCTGGCCCCTTATACCCTGTTCCCTGTTCCTGTTCCTGTTCCTGTTCGTGTCCAATCTGTCGGAAGAATGATAAGACACCAATTAAGAAGTCAAAAAGTATCTGCAACGAAGGTGTCTCCTGTTCCTTTCAAGGATTCTTATCTCTATGAGGTTGTGCGTCGAGAGTGTGAAGCATTCTTAGTTTGTTGACGTGTTTTTTGCTCTCCTACTAGAGACCGGAACCTTAGGAGTCATGTCTCCTTCAGGCAGTTCTGTTCAACGTCACTCCTTGTCTCGAGACCGTGGTTGGTTGACGTCTCATGGACGTGAACCTGACTCGTTGCATGCCCACGTATGTGATTCGTCCTGTGAACGTGTATGTGGTTCATCCCACGGATGTTTACGTGATTCATCTTGCGAACGTGAACGTGTTTGTCGCACAAGCTAGCTACCCAGGCAAACGTCTCCAGTGCTGTTGCAGAAGGATGAGGATCCTGCCAAGCCGCCTTCTTGACATCGTTGGTCTCCTTTGCTGGAGCAGGAGGAGGGGGAGAGTCAGGAGTTTCTGTCCTCTTTCTCGCAGGTTGTTGATCTCATTCGCGAGTTCAACAATCTTGAATGACGGACACAGGCTCAGTCTGTTATGACTCCAACGGGTATAGAGGCCTTACTGGGTGCCAGAAGAGATTCTAGGCTTTCATTTGAGCTTCCCTTGTTGGGCCATGTGCAGTCCATTTTGCAACGTGTGAACGCCTTGGTCTCAGATTGTGATAGCTCTCTGTGTTCCAATAAATCTTCAAAGATTCTTCCTCCTCCTCTCATGCAGCATTGAAAATATTACTCCACTAATGTAGTTCAATTGATGTCCCGTTACCTTAATCCTGGTTTGGTCCATCTTAAGCCTTGTTTTGACCCTAGATCAGGTTTGGTCTGAGGTCCGTCTTTTTTCGTTGCAAGTGGCCTTGGCTATGGAAAATACAGCTGTTTCCATCTACCAGACTGTCTCCGGACTGGACTTATGGTCCACTGCGGTAGCCAGCATTGCTTCGGATAGAGCTGAGGGAGATTTAGTCAGTTTCTCCTCCTTGGCTCAGTTGTTGCAGTCTGGTGCGAAGGCTGTTTCATATCAGGGCCACCTTAGTGCAACTTTGTGTGCTAACCTCCTTCTGGCTAGGAGGGACGAGGCCTTGTCGAAGGTGGGGGGGTTAGTAGACTCGGAGTCCTTGTAGGCTCTCTGGAACGGGGACTTCCTTGATTCTCAGTTTCTTTTCCCAAGAACTGAGTTGGAAGATACGATTGACCGGCAATGAGCATATACTAAGGATAGGCTAGTAAATCAGGAAGTCTCTAAGTTAGAAGCTTGTACTTTTCGTCCTTCTCCTCCTCCCCTGCAATGACAGCAAGGCAGTCTTCTCCTGTCAAGTCATCTAGGTGTTCGACTTCTTTGAGGGTCTCTCAGTCTCCTTCACAGCTCAAGCCAAAACAACAACAACGTCCCTGTCAGTCCCTCCCCTACAAGCCTGGAAGGGGCTCTAGAGGGAGGAGCAGAGGGGGTTGTCAATAGAGTGGACACCTCTCTATCGACAACCCCCTCTGTGATGGAGTGGACACCTCTCCCTTTCCATTGCCGTGGGTAGGGGGATACCTGGCAGGCCATTAGGCCAAATGGCAATTGCATGAGTGGAGAAATGGTTAGTAGATGTTCTTCGGGTGGGATATCTACTACTCTTAAACTTCTCTCCTCCTCTCTCGGACAGACACCTTCTCAATCGGATGTATGCTTATGACTCCCCAGAGTATTTGGCTCTTCAAGGGGAAGTGTTGAAAATGTTGAACAAGGGTACAGTGGAGAAAGTAAAGCGTCCTTCTCCGGGGTTTTACAGTTGAATTTTCCTGGTTCCGAAAGCGATGGGTGATTGTAGACCAGTAATAGGTTTTGGCCACTATTATCTACTAGCAGAGGAGGACAAATCTTCAACAGTTGCAACCAGTTCCAGGATAATGGTATGTTTCTTTGGCAGGGCATCAATCCTTAACATTAGGATTAATGTCTACCAATTGGATAACTTTGTGATGTGGAAGGACACAGAAATACGTAAATGACTTCTTTGCCCCTTTTATCCTCTTTGGATCTGATAGACCTTTGTAGTAGATATTCTAGCCTGTAACTTACTTCATGAAAATTTTGTGTAGGATATGTCAGAAAAGCTGGCCAACAATGCCATTAAGGCTGCAATGATTAATTTAAGATCCATAACCAGTAGACCCCATCCACTCATCTTAAAGTAAATACAGGCAGTAGATTGCCAACTCTATCCATCCAATAAATTTTTACAGCAGAACCCCTTTTCAGGAGATGCTTATTTTTGTATTTTGATCCACCTGTCACCCTGGAAATTCCTTTTGCTATTCCTTCTGTTTGGGGAAAAAGATTTTTTCAGTTTTGCACATTTTGTTTTGAGTTGGTGACATGTATGACTAGTAGTAATTGATTTTGGTAGAGAACATGTGACGGAGTTCAAGCGTGGTCACTGACCAGCTTCTACCTCATCCACGCTTTGGATGCCAAATGCCACAGATTCCTTGCTTATTGTACAATTTTTTTTATTGTTTTTAACCAGTTTCCAGCTGGCACCTGAAGATTTATCCTATGGTTAAGACCATAGGTTTGTTAACAATGAAAAATACAAATTAATTAAAAATTTGTCATGTTGGCAGGTTCTAGCACTTAGGGTTTTGTAACTAACCCTTTTTAAATTCCAGCTTTTATATGTGATAAGGCTGAAGATCCATTTCTTTGCCCTGTGAGCCCTGTTGGGTGCTAATCTTAAAGAACAAGAAAGCTTACGACAGATGACTTAGACTTTTCCTGTCTACTAACCAAAGGACAGGCTACTGCTTCAAAAACACTGTATCTTGTTGGTTACAGTGGGTAACACTGTACCCTTATGTCTCTAAAGAAGAAGCCTCATTGGTGGGAGAATATTATAAAAAAAAGTATAGTATTCTCATCTTTTTCAGCCTAAATCCTAAATGCTGTACCCAGATATAGGATTTCAGGAATTCTAAATGCAGTTACATAATGGGAAGGTTCAGTCAACTTTTGAACTCCTTTTTGAGTGGTTTTATGCATAAGGGGGTGGAATTGAATGTGTGAGATTCATTAGTCATTCCAGGTAATGGTATTGTGGTGGAAGATGTAATAAATTCCTCTTCCTTCTTTTTCTGACTTAGTCCTGATTATTTTATGCTGCCAATGAATCATAGACTTCTTGTGGTTCAAGCTGTTATGTCACTCTTGCCTAACTTCTTATCACAGTATCAAGAAGTAATCAAAGCACAAACTATTACTTCACTCACAGGGTGTTGGAAACTTGGTTCTAAAATTTTTTATCATCAAGTGCTCCTCAATTTGTTGGGGCTGACAATAACTGTACATATCCTTTGCATTATCCCCCCAATGATTCATGTTAATTATGAGTGTTGGGTTTTCATGAAACAGTTGTTGTTAGAAACAAAATCTCTTACAGAATCCATCAATCACAATATGTACTTCTGTTCCCTTTTCTATAGGCTATGTTGAATGTTCCATGCAAAAGAATGAGACTGGCAGTTCTTTTCTGCTAATATTTCAGAGTTGCACATGCACATACAGTTATTCAGTAATTCTCCTCTGGCTATTAGTCTTCTACATGTAATACTTCGAAAGCTATGTGTCTGGGGAACTTAACACTGGGAATGAAGGCCAATTAAGAATGATGGATTTGTGTGAAAAAATTTTGGGTATTCTAAAAACATTTTTATATCTTACAACTTGCATAAGAAATTATTAGATTTAGATATATCAGCTTTTGCTAAATGCAGTGATTTCTAGTGATGATAAAATGTAAAGCATTATGTGATCAGCAGATATAAAGATAGTAATGCTTTATTGACAGGTTGATAGGAATGTAACTCGGCATATTCCTAATGAGATGAAATCAGATGATTGGGATGTCCTTATCCTGCACTACCTGGGTCTTGATCATATAGGTCATTTGGAAGGTCCCATGAGTTCCTTGATTGGTCCTAAATTACTAGAGATGGATCGCGTACTTCATGATATTCAACAAGGACTACAAAAAAAGGTAAAGTTTGTTAGTACATATTTTCAAATAATGAGCCTAATATGCATTTCAGGGACAACGAGTCTTCATTTTTCTCAAATATCTTTCAACCTAATTATTTGATTGAAATGGTACTGTAACACAGTGTACAAGACACCTCCCCCTAATTTTTTGTAATATAGTTCATTGTCAAATGGTGTTAGTTAAGGCATGTACGTACTCTTGACTTTTAAAAGCAAAGTCGTATGAGTCAGTTGGAGTCATTTACAGATTCGAACGCTCCCATTGTATTGTTTATAGTATCCTTGGTGTGACAGGTAATGCCATAATGTTAAGGGGTTGTCTGTCGGCTGCACCCTTCACACTATAAATATTCACTGCGTAACTGATGAAGACAGATTTTTCATCGCTGGCATGGCTGCCATGTTACTTTGTCTGTGTCGTTGCAGAAATGCATTTGCAATACACCTCCAAACCATATAAAAAATGGAGAAAGCTAACAGTAGATTAAGGATCAATCTCAATAGGCAAGTGAGATGGTCCAGAGCCTTTGAGGATGAATACTGGTCCATGGATAACATCCACAAACCTGTAGATCTTGTAATTATCAAGATTGATAGTGATAACAAGGATGGTTTGTTTCTTGATAGTGACAAAGGCTGTGAATAAAGTTCTTATAATTCCTTTACTATAAATATCAGACGCCTTCAACGGGGTAGCTGGGTGTGACCTATGGGTCGGCTCCCCGTATTTAGGGTCTTTTGATGAGGAAAAGGCTAATTGGAGGGGTGGCTGTGGTAGTGTTTGACACTCGCCCCAGTTTTATACTGACGCCTTTTATATAGGTGAGCGAGTCAGAGGTTTCTGACATGTCCAATTTAGCAGTTCTCTGGTATTATAGCAATATTTTACTAGAAATAGTGCTAAAGGAGACATATTTCACGGAGCGACACGGCTGAGCCCAGAAATAGTAGTGTTAGTTATATACTGAGTTGTCGGTTAAACTGTGTAATTTGATTTTGGTTACCTGATTATCACGGGGTAATAATAAAGTAGAAGTCTCTGTTTTCTTTAAGATGCACTCATGAACTAATATAGACTTGAGTATTCATCAATAATTATTGAGTATATATAGCACGACATAATGCCATATGTGTGTTGCGTTGATGGCAAAAATATAGGTATAAATATAGTCTATAAATAAAACAAAATATCACTTGGGAAAGTGTTTAGATCAGACAACATATTCATTTCCATTTTTATATACTTATTCAAAATCATTCAAATTCATAAGCAACAAGTATACTCAGATTATGTAAGTGATAAAATCTATTGAAAAGAGGCTTTGATTGGAGAGAAACCCTGTCAATTACACTAATATCCGTAGACTGCCCATTTCCCCTGGTAAACTGCTGAAGAGGACTTCCTTAGGTAACTGGACATATGTCCCACTGTCCCCTGAGAAAAACCTCTAGCTTGGAGGAGATACTTGATAGTCTCCATTCGTGAAGAGAGAAGAGATAGGGATTCTACCAGTGAAAGACATAAGAAAATTGATTTCTTAACTGATAATGAATGAGGCAAAAACTAGATACCTTCTTTATAACTAAAAAAATAACTGTATGTTTAGTGCCTGGAAATAGGGTAATAGGTAGCACTTACATTAATGATAAGTAGTATAATTCAAGAGGCATGAAACTCAACTCATTTACTAAACACAGTACAGTACAAGAATTACATTCTTATTACTGGCATTAGGTTAATAGAAACAAAATTGTAGTGTGATATGAATAGAGAAACACACATATACCATGATATTATGATAGTAGTTTCCTCCAAATTATATTAATTTTCTATATTTTATTCCTTTATGGCAATTCACCTGCTGAGCATTAAGGAAGTGGACAAAGCTCCTCCTACTTAGGCAATTTAAGGGAAGTGAGGAGACCTTTGTGAACTGGATGATGGTCATACCCTCTTTAGCCTACTCCCATTTATATAATTTAAGAAAATACAGTAACGATGATTAAAGAAACACAGATTCTACAAAAACCAATATTTATTACATTCAAGTTTACTTAATATTATATAATATAATAGGCAGGAAAGGGGATGGGGGGAGGAGATGGGAAGGCCGGGGAAGTAGGTTGAGGGAGGGATGAGGAGAGAAAGGGTGAGGGAGGAACGGGATGGGAGGAAAGCACGTTCGAAAGCATTGATTGGCAATGCTTGGCAACACCTTGTAAGTCAAGAGTAAACACCGTAACTAACACCATTTGACAATACACTACATTACCAAAAATTAGGGTTAGGTGTCTCATACACTGTGTTATAGTACTATTTCGATTAAATAATTAGTTTGAGAGATTTTTGAGAAAAACGATAACTCGCGGTCCGTGAAATGCATAATAGTATGTACTAAGTGAGGAGTTGTTCCTACACAATATACAAACCCTTGTTCCTTTACAATAGCAATTGTTTATGGTGAAGCTGGAGCGTGGCCATTAAAACTCGTGAACAAGGTGGTTAGGCAATAGGCAGTAACTACTGTCCGGTAGGCGGGGAGACCTGCCTGCCTGGATATAAACATTCCACTTTGCTTTCAGCTGTTATGCGATGCAGATGTGTTTTCGTGAGCTCTTGCCATTAAACTCACTATTCCCGATGTGATCTTTTCTTTTATTGTTATAAATATTGGATAGTGTAAGTAGTACCTCGGACTTTGAACTTAATCCTTTCCAGAAGGCTGTTCAAAATATGATTTTTTTTTAAATAAGCAAATATCCCCATAAGAATTGAAGGGAATCAGGATAATCCATTCTAGCCAACCCAAAAGATTCCCCTTTTCACATTTTTTCTATTATAAATGTGTTCAAAAGATAAATTAAGAGTAAAGTAATAAAACTGTATGTTATATGAAGTAAAATTTTCTCAAAATTTTGTTTACATGTATGATTTACGAACTGTTTGGTGAAAATGGCACACGGCCAGCTGGGGTATGGTGGGAGGAGAGACGGGAACCCTTTGAAGAAACTGAAATGGTTGTAGCAGGCGAAGGTTGATAACAAATTCAATTTTATTCACATTTTACAAGGATAATCAAAGAAACCCATAGTGTGTGTTTCCGATTGTGTCAGGCTGCCAATTGAGTGGAATTTATAGCTATGTACAGAGAACCCCCCATATTTAGGGGGATGCATACCAGACCCCTTTGCAAGTACTTAGAAGCCCTTCTAATAATGCTTATAACTGCCTATCTTGACAGTTCAGATACCAAATGTATACCTTAAATAACATCATACATCAGATTTACCTTAAGTTATTAGCTTATTACATACTTATTAATCTTTGAGATTATGTTATTAATATTTCAAAGCCATCTTAAACATTAGTACTTAAAGATATATATGTACATATGTACTTCTAACACTTCCAGCCAAAAGAGAGAGAGAGAGAGAAAGTCCTGAGAGAGTTCCGAGAGAGAGAGAGAGCCGGATAAAGAAGAGAGAGGACAGAGATAGAGAGACCCGAGAAGAGAGAGAGAGAGAGAGAGAGAGAGTTGTCCTTATTTAAAAGAGTGAAGTGGAAAGATTATTGTATTTCTTTAAAATACGTACCATCGCATATGAATTGTGTAATTACAGGTATACACAAGGCCTATACAAAGAGGTCATTTGAATAGAGGATTATCCCTGAGTCACCCTTCTGGGCTCGTCACGCTCGCCACAGCTCGCCCCAGCCCGGTCAGTTACCTTCTTACAACCAAGGCCTATGCTTAAAACGAAAACAGTGACTTAACCAACAATGCCAAATAACTGTTCTGTTTATGGATGCCTGAATACCAAGAGAAAATCAAAAGGCAATGGCATTAGGTATTTTACGTTTCCTAGAGACAAAATTTACCGTGATAAGTGGATAAACGTGTGTTGCCGATCTGATGAAATCAATCCAAACCATGCAGTGGTGTGTTCAGCTCATTTCACCCCAGAGGACTACATTTATGATATGAAATCAAGATTGCTGACTACTGAGAGCCCTAAAAATATGAGGTTATTGAAGAAAAACGCTGTTCCATCTATACATATACCAAAAGGTTATTGGTTTCTCTAATATGGTTAAACATGTCTTTAATGTAGATTACATCATGACACATAAGTTGAATCAAGACTGCCTAGAGCATCTGTTCGGTTACGTAAGGCAAATGAAGGGCACATACGATCACCCTAATGGAGTTGAATTCAAGTTTAGGTTTAGGTAATTGATTCTGGGAAAAGATGTAAAAATAATTAGTGAAAAAACAAACATCATTGCAAAGAGCAACAATTATGGCATGTTGACAAATGAGTCTGCATGCAATTGAAAATACAGTGAAGATAGAGAATTGGCATTAGAAATATACTTGACCAGCTCATTGTTTAAAGATTTAGATTTTGAATGTCCCACAGAAGATGTAAACAATCAGATTCTGGATAAAGAAAACGAAAAAACGGCTGCCACTGTAACTGAAGATGAAGCTCTTAAATATATAGGTGGTTATATTGTCAAAAAGTTTTCTACAAAATATCCACAATTAGGAAAAAAGATGAGAGTGTAAAAATGCAAAAGGAATCGTGGATTGAAATGGTAAACAGAGGTGAGCTGAATTTGCCACCAGAGGAATTTTCTTCTCAATTAAGTGTCCTACGAGAAGTCTTCGTTTCATCACGTTTAGAAGGGAAAGCATGCAGAAAAACTCTTGTTGCTGAATTGCAACGATCAGCAGTAAAGGTCCCTGAAGAGATTATTGAATTCTTCGCAAAGATCTCTATATATTTTAGACTAAGGCACCTAAATAATACTATTAAAACGAAGAAGAGAAAGATGAAAATTGAAAATGATCGGGGAGACACAAGAAAAAAATTCAAGTTAAATATTTAGATCTGTGTATAAATACTTTAGACATTTTAAGGCCTTCAATCAAGGAATTGTTGTAAAATAAATGAAGGTGTTATTTCTGTTTGTATTTCAAGTGTTTAGAAATTATTTTCATTAATAAAAGTTACAACTACAGCCGTGTTTCCCTCAATACCTGCTTCCCAATTCACACTGCTGTACTAAGGCTACAGTAATATTATTTTATTAATAAAATTTTTTGGGCATTCTCGGAATTTTCTGTTAACGAAAGTATCAGATTAAGTAGTCAAGAGCAGGAATTACTCAAAGAGTAATGTCTTAATCTACAATGCCGCGGCCCACCAGTGAATCACCGGTTGTGGCCGGCGTGACGTCACAGCGAGAGAGAGGAGCGAAGATGACAGTTCTGTCCGTCTGACCTCTTTGTATAGGCCTTGGTTATACAGTACTCACCACGATGTTAAGCTAATTAGCGTCAAGTGGCCTAATTTCTTGTCGAATTTTGAAGGAACAGAAAATTTGGGAAGAAATTTTGTCAGTGCATTAGGCTGTGTACAGCATGTAGAGAAACGGGTCAAGCTTGGACACTGACAAGGAGAGAGCGCTTTCGGAATCCTCACCTTACAGCCCTCATTCACACACACTCTGAAGCTAACACTAGAATCAGACATATTCACGAAAATCCAAAGTGAAGTCCAAAAAACAGTCCACGATAGCGAATGCCAAACAACGATCCAAGTACGTCACCAAAAATCAGTCGAAAGATGATCAAAAGCGTTGTGAAAAAAGAATTCCAGTCAGGAGGAAGTAACAACAATGTTGATACTACCGGCGACAGAGAGAATCTGATTAGAAAACGGGAATGGTTCCTAGTCCTGCCACCCACAGCAGGGCGGTAGATCACCTGACCTACCTGTAGCGAGTGCCGCGAAATTTGAATTTCTGTCGGGGACGACGGAGTCGATAGCTATGTATATATCTGACAGGTAAGTTGAATGTATGAAAATTCTGGGTGCTATGTTGAGCCTGAATGGAATGACTCTGAACAAGTAAGCCTGTCTTCCTAGTTTGAAGCCTAGGTAGGGAGAAAAGTTTCTTGCTATCGGGACGTGATAATAAGTGTCTGTAAGATCGATAGAGGTGGTGACGACCCCACGGGGAAGCAAGGTCCGCACCTGCCAGACGGTTAGCATGCGGAACTTGTCGCATTGAATGTATGAGTTGAGACGGGACAAGTCCAGAATCACTCTTCGTTTGTTCGTGTCTTTCTTTAACACGGTGAACAAACGTCCTTGAAATTTCAGGTGTCTGACTTTCTTTATTGCCTTCTTTTGAAGAAGGTCTTTGGTATAGTTTAGAAGGTCTGTCGTTGGAATTTGGTGGAAACTGACTGGTGGAGGAGGCCCTTTTATCCATCTCCACCCCAGACCTTTTGATACGATACTGTGGGCCCATGTACTGAAGGTCCAATGGTCCCGGAAGAGGTACAGTCTCCCACCTACCTGGAGAGGTTCATTGATTGGTTGAGGTCTTACTTCCTCTGCCTCCTCTGAAACCTCTGCCCCTGGGGAGAGCTCTGGAACCAGCTCTGTGCGGGTAAGCTCCTCTTGCTCTACTACCCCTTGTGTGCCTGTTATAGTTTTGAAACGTCCCTTGCGCATCAAACGAAGCATTGAAAGCCAGGGGCGTCACAAAAGTAGCCGAACTCGAGGACTGTCGAGTTGGCTGACTTTGTAACAGTACAAATTGTTGTTGTTGTGGTCGTGCCTTAGAGGTTGAAGGTTGACCAAGCAGGGAGACGGGGACTGCTTGCACCACCGCCCGTGTCTGAGAGGTCTGGAAAGGTTGATACTTCCTGACCCTCTTCCTACTCTTGGCTTGCGGTCCGGAGGTCTCCGACTTCCTCTTGAATGGAAGGCCCCAGCGGACACGAAGGTTCTGGTTAGCCCTAGCTGCCTCATTGATGACACTGTTAACCACGTCATCAGGAAAGAGGTTGGATCCCCAGATCGAAGCCTTAATAAGCTTGTTAGGTTCATGCCTGATGGAAGCATAGGTAAGTACATGCTTCCTGCAATTCCGCCTAGCTACCACAAAATCATACAGGTCACACTGGAAAGTCTGTAGCAGCGACTTTGTTAGGACCATTTCGCAGGTGCGGACCATACTTCCCCGTGGGGCCGTCACCACCTCTATAGATCTTACAGATGCCTACTATCATGTTCCGATAGCAAGACACTTCCGCCCGTTCCTAGGCTTCAAATTAGGAAACCAAGCCTACTCCTTCAAAGTAATGCCATTCGGGCTCAACATAGCCTCCAGGATATTTACAAAGTTGGCGGAAACAGTAGTCCAGGAACTAAGATCTCAGGGAATCATGGTAGTAGCCTATCTGGACGATTGGCTCGTGTGGGCCACAAGCATCGAAGCTTGCTGCAAAGCAACCGCCACGGTCATCCGCTTTCTGGAATACCTAGGATTCTAGATAAACAGGACAAAGTCCCGGCTAACCCCGGCGTCCCGTTTCCACTGGCTGGGAATTCAATGGGATTTGGATTCGCATACTCTATCAATCCCGCCGTTGAAAAGGAGAGAAATAGCCAAGGCAACCAGACAATTTCTCAAGTGCAAACAGACGTCCCGGAGGAACCAAGAAAGGATCTTAGGTTCTCTCCAATTCGCTTCAGTGACGGACGTCCTGTTGAAAGCCAAACTAAAAGATATAAACCGAGTTTGGCGTTCGAAAGCAAACAAGAGATCCCGGGACAGGCTAGCTCCGATCCCGGCGATCTTACGGAAGCGTCTCCGTCCCTGGACTGAAGTCAAGAATTTGTCAAAGACAATTCCACTACAGTTCCCTCCGCTGGCCTTAGTGATCCACACAGATGCATCACTAACAAGTTGGGGCGGGTACTCACAGTACAAAAAAGTACAGGGAACATGGTTCCTTCCATTCCGCCAGCTTCATATTGATGTACTAGAAGCTATGGCAGTGTTCCTCAACCTGAAAAAACTTCATCCTGCCAAGAAATCTCACATCAAGCTGGTGCTGGACAGTGCAGTGGTAGTACACTGCATCAACAGGGGAGGCTCCAAGTCAAGCCACGTGAACCATGTCATGATAGCCATTTTTTCACTAGTAGACAAGAACAAGTGGCACCTATCGGCTACTCACCTAGCGGGAGTAAGGAACGTGGTGGTGGATGCGCTATCACGTTCTGTCCCACTGGAGTCAGTTGGGCCTGTCAGCTAGTACGGGGGCTTCAGGTAGATCTCTTCGCCACGGAGTCGAACCACAAACTCCCTTGTTATGTGGCCCCCAACCTGGACCTGGCTTATGCCACGGATGCGTTGGCTATAGATTGGAATCAGTGGAAGAAGATTTACCTTTTTCCTCTGGTGAATCTTCTCCTGAAAGTCCTGAAGAAGCTCAGGACGTTCAAGGGTCACATTGCTCTAATAGCTCCCAATTGGCCCAAGAGCAATTGGTTCCTTCTTCTTCTGGAGTTGGGGCTCCGCCCTCAACGGATTCCCAACCCCAGACTATCACAACTAGTGCAAACGCGGACTGTGTTCGCTTCCTCAGGAATTCAGAAAGCCCTAACTTTATGGACTTCATGAAGTTTGCAGCACAGAGGGATGCTGATATCAGTCCTCAGAACATCATGTTCTTAGAATCTGATAAACATGACTCAACCTTGCGTCAATATGATTCAGCAGTTAAAAAACTGGCTGCATTCCTGAGGGACTCTAATGCACAAACCATGACCACGAATCTCACAGTATCCTTTTTCAGATCATTATTTGAAAAAGGTTTGGCAGCTAGTACCATTACTACTACCAAATCAGCTCTTAAAAAGATTTTCCAATTCGGATTCAAGATAGATGTAACAGATTCATACTTTACATCTATCCCCAGAGTTTGCGCCAGACTCAGACCTACTGAGAGGCCCAAGTCGGTGTCATGGTTCTTAAATGATGTTCTTAAATTAGCCTCGGATACTAATAGTACCTCGTGTGACTATCTATCCCTCCTGAGGAAAACACTATTCCTCATAAGTTTGGCCTCAGGAGCCAGAATATCTGAACTGGCGGCTTTATCTAGAGACCCAGGTCATATAGAGTTTCTCCCTTCAGGAGAAGTGTTACTTTCTCCAGATCGCCAATTTCTTGCAAAAAATGAGGATCCATTAGATAGGTGGGCCCCCTGGAAGATTGTTCCTCTTCCACAGGACCCATCCTTATGTCCAGTCACTTCATTGAAAGCATATTTAGACAGGACTGCCCTGATATCTTCTGGCCCTCTGTTCATTAGAGAAAAAGGTGGCACTATATCCCTAAAATGAATTAGACAACAAATTTTATATTTTATTAACAAGCCAACCCGCAGTCCTTCCCACGGGTACATGATATTAGAGCAATAGCTACCTCAATAAATTTTTTCCATCATATGAAATTTGAAAATCTGAAGAAGTACACAGGCTGGAAGTCTCCGACAGTATTCAAACGCCATTATCTTAAGTCCTTAGAAGCCCTTAAATTTCCAGCAGTAGCAGCGGTAAACACAGTTTCCCCTGACACTGCTGGAGTTAGTAGTAAGTAGTCCAGCTTATGTCTCTCCTTTGCCTTCTCCTTCCTACCGGCCTCATTAGTATTCTTGCCCTAGCCCAGTTACGTCACAGTCGTACTGGTCCTTGGATGTAATATATTGTACATATTGATTATTTCATAAATACCTTTCATCTTAATGTATGATTACTGTGATGATTTGAATTTTGTCTAGTTTTAAGGTTGTATTGCCATTATGTTACCTGTTTGTAACCTAATTTAAATTATAAGCAACTAACTTTAATTGTTTTTGATTATCCCTTTATAGCTATTTATGTACTTCCTCTTCCCAAGCTTGGCGTTTTCTTGTACTATTTCACGGAGCAACACAGGCTGAGCCCAGAAAAGGGATTTTGACAAAGGAAAAATCTATTTCTGGGCAAAGGACCTGTGTCGCCCAGTGAAATCCCACCTTACCTTTCCCCCCCTGTCTAGGCCAAGCTTGGGTGCTATCTGCAGGAATGACGTCAGAGGCGCTAGCCGTAACGGTAGCGGGTAGTGATCCTTAGGTCGGCTCCTCTCTAGTTGAGGTTTTGGAAGAAGGAAGAGGCTAAATGGAAAAGGACCTGTGGCAGTGGTTTCACTCGCCCCAGAAACCATACCGACACCTTATAATAAAGGTGAGCGAGCCAGAATAATCTGGCATTTCCAATTTAGCTTTTCTCTGGTATTAAAGCAATATTTTACCTTAGAAATAGTGCTAAAGGAACCTATTTCACTGGGCGACACAGGTTCTTTGCCCAGAAATAGATTTTTCCTTCGTCAAAATCCCTTTTCTGGGCTCAGCTCGTGTCGCTGCGCGAAATATCCTTTAATCTATTATTTCTAGGGTAAATGTACTAACACATACCAGAGAATAAATAAATAAAGAAAAAGGTCAGTATAACTGACTCGCTCACTCTCCCAGAGAGTGTCGGTATGAACACTATGGCGAGTGAGACCACTACCACGAGCCAAATGCCAATAGAATTCTCCCACTACAAAATCCCCCAAGAGGAGAGCCGACCCACAGAGTGGGCAGCACCTACTACTACTACTCCATCCCATGCTGCCGACTGCTGCGCCTCTGGTGGACATCCTTTTCAGTTAGCGCACACGAGACACACGTGCCATTTTCTTATCTGTGTTTTTGTGCCCTTTCCTTTGGATTTTATTACCATGGAGCGTGCAGCCATCGCAGCAGCTAAGTTAAGTACTCAATGTTTATTGCTAATTGGTTTTTCCGGCCCTGAGCACGTATTTGCCGTTTTTTAGGTATAAATACGGTCTCTAGGTCGGAAGCATGGCAGCATGTTTCTGCCTCGTGGTGGGTCCGTTCTGGGTCGCCCATACCCAGAACTTCCCCTGGCTTTTGTACGCTCTATTTTTATTATCCGCTTTGTTTAGGGTAAGGTCTACACGGTTTTGTCATGCATGCATGTCTTTTACCTTATGTAGGCTCTTCCATCCAGACCCTAGCCACGGCTCTTAGTATCGGCCTCGGCTAGCTTTGAGTGGTAGACTTGCCTTCGGGTTAGTCGTACACTCCTGGATTTTTTCTCCTACTATTTTGTTTTCTTTCTTTCATTTTGTTATTCATTTTGTATATTTATGTGATATTGTTAGGTTAGTTAGGCGTCTGGCTCGCTTAGCCTAGGTCATGGCCCATTGGGCCTCTATGTTACCGCTTTTCAGCTCGGTTGCTTCCCGATAGCATCTCTCTGATCAGTTGGTTGTGGTCTAGGCTTAGTTGTTGTTCTTATCGCCCCGTGGTCACTATGTGATCACGAGGCAGCCAGACGCCTGTCCAGTCACCTTGCCCCCCTCCCGCTCTTCCATAGGGTCGGGGGGGGTGGTTAGGCCTGCCCATGCTCGCTCCGCATACCCGAGCCTGCTCCTCTCTCCCCCCAGGCGGAGGGGTGGAGGACGGGACAGACCCAGACTGGACTCGACCTCTCCGGCTTCTCGGTCCGGTCGGATGGTAAGGTGGGGGGGACTGGCCTTTCCCCCCCTCCGTTACTACTCCATCGCTCCGTTACTAGCCCGAGTCTGTATGCCCCTTGCTCTTTCCCACCTTACTAGGGCTCCTTTACCACCGGAGACCTGGCATCCAGCGGAAAGGTGCTAGTCTACCCCACGGGGTGGACCGGAACATACAGTCGGTCCCTTCTAACCTCTCCGTTTCACTGAGTTATACACTCCGCCACGCACTGGACTTAGTCCGGTACGTTCGAGCTTTAGGTTTAAGTTCTATTATGTTAAACTATTAAGTTTATCTTAAGTACCTTAAACCATTCCCCCTCCCTTCATGTTTCACCGGATACCTCCGGGGTTTATAGCCTATTCAGGCGATTAAGGGAGGGGCTATGCCCAAATTTTTTTCCGAGCTCCGGCATGCAACGGAGTTCTTCTGTCCTTTAGCCTGTAAGTGATGTTCTTTAAGATACTCATGTGTCTTTCCACTTACAGACCACCAACTGTGAGCATCCGGGATGCGCCGCCACACTTCAGGACCCATGTGGACACGAAGTTTGCCGGTCCCATGCTCCATGCGCGACTCCGCACGGGGACATCCAGGTCTGGTACCATGAGACGTGTACCATATGTTACGATCTGGTGAGCCAGCTTTTAGACGGGGTAAGTATACCATCTCCGGTAGCTGGTCCTCATCTGTTTTAGTGCTTAAGTTTTACATCAATCACTCTAACTTAAGGTAAATTCAAGGGGCCTTATAGCCCCTATAATTTTAAGTTATGCTTTAAGTTAGTTTAGTTTTAAGTTATTCTTAAATCTAATCAATACCCTCTCTTCCAGGCGCCGGCCGTGAGGGATACCGCACTGGCAACCCTGCGGGCCTGGGTCGGCGGTTTCGGGAAAAACGCCGCCAAGGGTATGCCCTACATCCTGGAGAAAAGGTTGGCGGTACTAATCTTCCCCGGAGGCAAGGCGACAGGATACGTCGATCCAGTAGAGGCTGCCCCGACTATCGCCTTTATCCAGCAACAGCTGGCTGCCTCATTGACTGACCAAGGCCAGGACATCTCCTCGGAAGTCGCGACGTTGGATATCAATGTAGAACCTATGGTAGGTGTAGACGACCTGTTGGTCGAGGTAGGTAAGGTGGACACCCAAGGGATATCCTTGGGTGCAACTGTTTCTTCTACTCCTGCAACCTCTCCATCCTTCCAAGGCTTTACGGGTGACGAACTATATACTCCTCCTGACGCTTCAGTTAGACCCAAGGTCAAGGGTCAAGCAGTGAAATCCTTGACAAAGACGTCGTCGTCGTCTAAGAAGACGGCTTCGGCGTCATCTTCCTCTCGTAAGTCTCCGGCTAGGAATCCCGGAGCAGAGAGATCTAAAGCTTCTGGGTCCGGCTCTAAGTCCTCGAGGAGTAAATCCTCCAGAGAGAGATCTCACACTCCGGCAGAGTCGTCAGTTCCGCTACCTTTGGTTCCGATTCAGAGCCACCCCTCCACCTCCGCAGCAGCTCCGGCTTTGGACTCCAATGCTGGTCTGTTACAACAGGTGGGCGACCTGGTTGGATCTCTAAAAAGTAGCATGGAACAAATGATCTCTCGGTTGTCGGATAGGATTACTTCCCAAGACAGCATTATAGCCGGACTGAGCCAAGCTCCTCTAGCCTCTCCTCCACCTTTCAATACAGGTGGAGCCCAGCTTCCCCCGTATGACTCTCTACCTCCGTTCTCAATGAACAACCCTTGGAGAGTAGCGTCATACGCCCCCTTCCAAGACGGACTCATTTCTATCCCGGAATGTGGAACTCGGAGGATCGAGGACTTCGAGTTCTACCCGGAAGACCTTCAGCCTCCGTTCATCGGCTACGCAAGGCTCACCGCCTCAGCCATGACTCGGGATGATAAAGTTCCAAAGGAGACAGTCCTCTATTCACGTGACCAGGCTCAGAGAGAATGGCTCAGGTGTCTAGAGGACATGGATTGTTCCAATACGAAAATCCAACCTTTCAAGAGTCCGTTTACGATCTTTACGATGGATGAGAGTATCCCGCTCCCTTTCCTTACAAAGATCGCGACGTCTACCATTCCAGCGGCCCAGAAGGGGGACCCCATGCCTCAACTGAAGGAAGCAGATCCTACATCTCCGTTACTTCCTTCAGCGGAGAATTGTGGGAAGACTTACCTAACACCTTCTCAGCTGGCAAACTCAAACCGGACTGTGCTATGGAGCAGTTTGGTGAAAAGAGTTACCTAGGCTTCCAGATAGCCTTATTCAGGCTGAATTTGACGCCAAATCACGGTTAGCCAGATCTATTAATTCCATGGCTATGACCGAGGTGGCTACCATAGCCTATGGCTCAGAACCGCTCTTCAAACTTATGACCAAATCTCTGACTCAAACGGTACAGTCAGATATGTTTGAGTTTGCCACTGCTAGGACGAATTGTAGGAAGCATGTCCTACAAGAAGCAACTATTCGGCACGAGCCGAATAGGTTACTTGCGTCGAGCATCTGGGGAGCAGACCTCTTCCCAGAAGCGATGGTGAAGGCGTTCAATCAGAGGCTACGAGGTTGAACCAGAGCCTTAAGGACCGTTGGGGTCTTACGGCCAAGAGGCGGCAAGAGCAAGCAGCTAGAGGTAAGGGTCAAAGGAAACCTAGACGTTTCCAGCCCTATCAGAAAAAGCAACCACGCTTTTCTCAGCAAGTTCCGGCTGTTCCCTTAGTGCAAACAGCCCAACCTTCCACCTCAAAGGCTCAATCACAGCCTATTTATGTTATCTCCCCTCAGCCTCAGCCCTCCACCTCTTACGCCCTCTCTCCAGCTTACAATCAATCCTTCGAGAGTCAAGCTTCACAGAAGTATGACCGCTCGGGTAAGGGAGGCAGAGGTAAGCGATCCTTTCGTGGGAGAGGATCGGGAGGTCCCTTTAATAGGGGAAAACATTTCAGAGGAGGCAGGGGAGGCTACCAGAACCAATGAGGAATTTCAGGTAGGAGGGAGGCTGTTTCACTTTCGCCACCGGTGGAACTTCAGCAAGTGGGCTCACAGCATTGTGTCAAAAAGCCTGGGTTGGAGCTGGTTAACGAACCCACCTCCATCCAGACCTTTCCGCCAACTTCCTTCCAAGGAACTGACGGAGTATGCGGAGGATCTCCTTCAGAAAGGAGCTATAGCGAGAGTCAAAAGGTTAAAATTTCAAGGACGCTTGTTCAGCGTGCCAAAGAAAGGCTCACAAAAAAGAAGGGTAATCTTAGACTTGTCCCGCTTAAACTTAGCCATTCGCTGCGACAAGTTCAAGATGCTCACGATCTCGCAGGTACGGACCTTACTTCCCCGTGGGGCCGTCACCACCTCTATCGATCTTACAGACGCTTACTATCATATCCCTATTGCAAGACACTTCGTCCGTATCTGGGCTTCAAGATAGGAGACCAGACATTCTCCTTCAAGGTAGTTCCTTTCGGGCTCAACGTAGCACCCAGGGTGTTTACGAAGCTGGCGGAAGTGGTAGTTCAACAACTCAGATCGCAAGGGATTATGGTAGTAGCGTATCTCGACGATTGGTTGATCTGGGCTTCAACAGTCGAGGAATGCAACAGAGCAACACTGAAAGTGATTCAGTTCCTGGAATATCTAGGCTTCAAGATAAACAGGACCAAGTCAAGACTCACTCCAGAGTCAAACTTTCAGTGGCTAGGCATTCAATGGAATCTATCCTCCCATACTCTGTCGATTCCATCATCCAAGAGGAAGGAAATAGCGAAGTCAGTCAAGCAATTTCTGAGTCACAAACTGGCGTCAAGAAGATCTCAGGAAAGGATCCTGGGTTCTCTCCAGTTTGCATCAGTGACGAACATCCTAATGAAAGCCAAACTGAAAGACCTAACCAGAATCTGGCGCTCACGAGCAAATGTCAGGTCCAGGGACAAATTGTCCTCAGTCCCTCTGATTCTAAAGAATCGACTCCGGCCGTGGGCGAAAGTCAAGAACTTGTCGGTGTCAGTGCCTCTTCAGTTTCCTCCACCAGGGTTCACCATCCACACAGACGCTTCATTAAGCGGTTGGGGAGGATATTCCCAGTTCAAGAAGGTCCAAGGAACGTGGTCACCTCAGTTCCGTCAGTTCCATATAAACGTACTGGAGGCAATGGCAGTGTTCTTGACTCTAAAAAGGTTACGTCCGCCAAAGTACTTCTCCCACATAAAGCTAGTCCTGGACAGCGCAGTGGTAGTACATTGCGTAAACAGAGGAGGCTCCAAGTCACGTCATCTAAATCATGTCATGGTAGCCATCTTCTCCCTGGCGGACAAGTTCAGTTGGCATCTCTCCTCCACTCATATAGCTGGAGTGAGAAACGTCATAGCAGATGCTCTATCCCGATCAGTACCTCTAGAGTCGGAATGGTCACTGGACAACAGTTCGTTCCAATGGATTCTTCAGAGAGTTCCAGGTCTACAGGTGGATCTCTTCGCATCTCAAGCGAACCACAAACTCCCGTGTTATGTGGCCCCCAACCTGGACCCTCTGGCCTATGCCACGGACGCCCTGGCTCTAGACTGGAACAACTGGGAGAAGATTTATGTCTTTCCTCCAGTGAATCTTCTCATGAAAGTGTTAAACAAACTCAGGACATTCAAGGGTCAAGTGGCTCTAGTAGCCCCAGACTGGCCGAAGAGCAATTGGTACCCTCTCATTCTAGAACTGGGTCTTCGCCCTCTTCGGATCCCCAATCCCAGGCTCTCCCAGTCAGTACAAACGAAGACTGTGTTCGCTTCCTCAGGGATTCTCAAAACCCTAACTTTATGGATTTCATGAAGTTTGCAGCGAAAAGGGATGCGAATATTGACCCTCAGAATATTCTCTTCTTGGAATCCGATAAAAGAGATTCAACTTTGAGACAGTATGATGCTGCTGTCAAAAAGTTAGCAACCTTCCTGAAAGAATCAGATATTAGGATCATGACAATCAATTCAGCTATATCCTTTTTCAGATCCTTATTTGAAAAAGGCTTAGCAGCTAGCACAATTACGACAAACAAGTCAGCCTTGAAAAAGATATTTCAATTTGGGTTCAACATAGACTTGACAGATTCCTACTTCTCGTCTATTCCCAAGGCGTGTGCTAGACTTAGACCTTCTGTAAGGCCTACGTCAGTATCATGGTTCTTAAACGATGTCTAAAGCTGGCTTCAGAAACCAATAATGACACATGCTCGTTATAATGCTCTTAAGAAAAAACCCTGTTTTTATTAAGCTTGGCCTCAGGAGCTAGAATTTCAGAACTGTCGGCTTTATCCAGAGATCCGGATCATATTCAGTTCCTTCCCACAGGGGAAGTGCTACTCTCTCCGGAACGTAGCTTTATAGCTAAGAATGAAGATCCTTTGATGAGGTGGGAACCATGGAAGGTACTACCCCTTCCACAAGATGTATCTCTTTGCCCAGTTTCAGCCTTACGAGCCTTTCTATCTAGGACCTCCTCATCCTCATCGGGTCCTCTCTTTAAGAGAGAAAAAGGTGGCACTTTATCTATTAAAGGCATCAGGCAACAAATCCTGTACTTCATTAAACAAGCCAATCCTGACTCTTTCCCAAAAGCACATGATGTCAGGGCAGTAGCCACCTCAATTAACTATTTCCAACATATGAACTTCGATGAGTTGAAAAAAGAAAAAGTATACTGGATGGAAATCGCCGACAGTGTTCAAACGTCATTACTTAAGTCCTTGGAAGCTCTGAAATTTTCAGCAGTAGCAGCGGGGAACATAGTTTCTCCTGACTCTCACTAATCCTTAGTAGAAGATCCAGTCCTCCTTTCTACCTGCCTCACCCAACAGTTCGTCTATTTCTGCCTTGTTCATTTACGGTCACCTTGTGTCTTAGCTGCTTTTATGATGATGTAGTGGGTGTCCCTTATTTTTTTGCTAGGGACACTCACATTTGATGATGGTTATTGATCTCGTGGATGTCATCTCCTTATTTTTATGCTAGGAGATACATCTTATTATAATGTTTACGGGTTTTGTATATTAAGTCATATACATTCCTTTATATTTTATTATTGTTGAGTTTGTTTTATTCAACTTTTGTGTTAATTGCTTTAGAATGTTTTGATACATTGCTTTACACAGATACCATTTTTGTACATATATGATACATTTTTCCTGTATATGTATATTACTTTAAGTTAAGAAATATTATTAGAATTAAGTATAAAATTAAGTAATATTCTATTTTGTATCACTGTGTATATGTATCTTTATTAGCAATTATATTGATTTATTTTTATTTTATCTTTTATTTGAGACCTTTTTATATTTTGTTAAATTTCTTTACAATCTTGTGCTATTTCTCTGGTACGATTTCGCGCAGCGACACGAGCTGAGCCCAGAAAAGGGATTTTGACGTAAGGAAAAATCTATTTCTGGGCGATTGGCTCGTGTCGCCAGCGAAATCCCGCCCTACCCATCCCATCGCCAAGATTGTCTGCTAACTTCAGGATGGCCACCAGAGGCGCAGCAGTCGGCAGCATGGGATGGAGTAGTAGTAGTAGGTGCTGCCCACTCTGTGGGTCGGCTCTCCTCTTGGGGGATTTTGTAGTGGGAGAATTCTATTGGCATTTGGCTCGTGGTAGTGGTCTCACTCGCCATAGTGTTCATACCGACACTCTCTGGGAGAGTGAGCGAGTCAGTTATACTGACCTTTTTCTTTATTTATTTATTCTCTGGTATGTGTTAGTACATTTACCCTAGAAATAATAGATTAAAGGATATTTCGCTGGCGACACGAGCCAATCGCCCAGAAATAGATTTTTCCTTACGTCAAAATCCCTTTATTGGAGAAACAAATCCACAGATGTACATACATACGTATATTTAAATTTAAAACTAAGGATTTTGGGAATCTGTTCCTGAAAGCTATCCTTAAAGTTTTAAATTTAAATTATACGTATGTACATTTACATAACTGTGGATTTCCGTTTGAAGACTCCTGCTACTATGAGTATTTTTTAATTATTATTATTGTTATTTTATTAAAAGTAATTGGTGCCTCAGCTGCATTAATTTTTTATTGGTTCTTCTCTACTTTCCTAGTTATGGTTTTCTTAATGTTGCTTAAACTGGTGAACAACGCATGTCTAATATAGGTACAGTGGTCCCCCCATATTCACGGGGGATGCGCACCAGACCCCCCCCCCCCCCCCCAGTGAATAGTAAGAACCTGCGAATGTTTGGAACCCCTATAAAAACGCTAAAAACAGCCTAATTTGTTAGTTAAAACTCAAGAAAAACCCACTAAAAATTTTTATACTTGCAGGGAAACGTTCTCGAGAGAAATCCGCGAATGTGTGAGTCTGCGAATCTGGAGAACGCAAATACTGGGGGTCCACTGTACTTATGAAAATCAATTTTAATTTTATTCAAGGATACTGGAGGCGGTAGGTAAACTTTCAAGGTATAACACGTAGAGTTTCTCAAGAGTAAAGTTAAATAAGAATTCCTTGGTAGGAGCCGCAGCGTTTCGTCTGGGACTTCAGACATCTTCATAGGTGGAGGTAGGTGATGAACTAAAGTAAGAGGGTGAGTCCGTCTGCTTTTGTACTGGTGGTGCAGCAGTGGTCTTCATGCCACTGCACTGCCAGTACAAAAGTAGATGGACTCACCCTCTTGCTTCAGTTTATCACCTTCCTCCACCTAAGAGGAGGTCTGAAGTCCCAGACAAAACGTCGTGGCCCTTACCAAGGAATTAGAATTTAACTTTACCCTTTAGAAACTCTGTGGGTTATACCCCGAAAGTTTAACTACCGCCTCCAGCATCTCTGAGTGAAATTAAAATTTACTTTCATAATTACCTATTTTAGACATGCCAACCTTCAGTGTGTGTTGCTCACCAGTTTAAGCAACAATGAGGAAACCATAAATAGGAGAAAAACCTATATAAAATTAATGCAGCTGAGACAGCAATTACTTTTAACAAAACATGTTTAAAAGAAGGTTTACTTCCAGCATATTCTTATTATTGTTTGAAAATATTAATAAACATATACATCTTCCATAAAAATGCTCTCATCTCAGTAAGAGAGAGGAGTTATCCTTACTTGAAAGTGAAATGGAAAGGTCATTTTTATTTCTTTAAAATACTATCACATACGAATTTTGTAATTACAGTTATATTATTATTATCATTATTATTGTTATTTTGGTCTATCACAGTCCTCCAATTCAACTGGGTGGTATTTATAGTGTGGGGTTCCGGGTTGCACCCTGCCTCCTTAGGAGTCCATCACATTTCTTACTATGTGCCCTGTTTCTAGGAACACACTCTTCTGCATGAGTCCTGGAGCTACTTTAGCCTCTAGTTTTTCCAGATTCCTTTTCAGGGATCTTGGGATCATGCCTAGTGTTCCTATGATTATGGGTACAATTTCCACTGGCATATCCCATATCCTTCTTATTTCTATTTTTAGGTCTTGATACTTTTCCATATTTTCTCTTTCTTTCTCTTCAACTCTGGTGTCCCATGGTATTGCGACATCAATGAGGGATACTTTCTTCTTGATTTTGTTAATCAACTTCAGGTCTTTTGTGTGAGATATGTTATTTCCATCTATCGTTCTTTGAACATATCTCGTTCTTAGGGCCAATCTTGTCTGCTGTTATCATTCCTTCAGTTATCTTCTTTAGCTCTCCCCTTTGTAACCATTGCCATGTTTCATCGCTGGCTAGTTCTTTAGTCTGTCTCATGTATTGTCTGTGCATTGGATTGTTGTACCATTCCCCTGTTCTGTTTGTCATTCTCCTGTCTCTGTATGCTTTTATCAGTCCTTCATCCCACATTCTTGAGCCATTCGTCTTCACTGGTTTTCAGATATTGCCTCAGGGCTTTGTTCTCGATGTTGATGCAGTTCTCTATGCATAGTGGTCCTCTCCTTCCTTCCTTTTGTGTTATGTATAGTCTGTCCATATTTGCTCTTTGGTGTAGTGCTTTGTGTATTGTCATATGTTTCCTAGTTTTCTGGTATCTGCTGCAGAGTTCTCTGCCTTCGTCCATTCCATTGCTCCTGCGCTGTATCTGATTACTGGTTCTGCCCATGTGCTTATGGCTTTTATCATATTCCCGGCGTTGGGTTTTGACTTGAGTATCGCCTTAAGTCTCTGCATATATTCTTTCCTAATCATGTCCTACATCTCTTGGTGTTTTATATCCCCTCATTCCATTATTCACAGGTATTTGTATCCTGTCTCATCTATGCGTTTGATGTTGCTCCCATCTGGTAGCTTTATCCCTTTAGTCCTTGTTACTTTGCCCCTTTTGTATGTTGACTAAGGCACATTTTTCTATTCCAAACTCCATCCTGATGTCCCCAGATACAATCCTTACAGTCTGGATTAGGGTATCTATTTCCTTGATGCTCTTACCATACAGCTTGATGTTGTCCATGTACATCAGATGGTTAATTCTGTTGCCTCATTTCTTGAGTTAGTACCTAGAATCCATCTTCTGCAGTACTTTTGTCATGGAAATCATGGCTACTACGAAGAGTAGTGGGGACAGTGAGTCGCCCCGGAAGATCCCTCTCCTGATATTAACCTCTGCTAGTAATATTTCAGAGCTTGTAAGTATTGTATTCCAGTTGTGCATTGTATTTTTGAGGAGGCTGATGGTGTTTTCCTTTGCCCCATATATTTCTGGGATTACCTGTGTCGCCCAGTGAAATGTCCTTATAGCACTCATTTCTAGGTACTATAAGTAAATGCTAAATATACCAGAGAAAAAAGCCATATGGAATGCTGGGGTTACTACCCCCAGCTCGCTCACCCTCATAGGGCGTCGGTATAGCACAGGAGCGAATGGAAGCCATTGCCACAGATATTCTGCCAATTAGATCTCTCCTCTCTCAAAATCCCACGCCAGAGGGGTGCTGTTACACGGCCACCTTCCGTTCGCCACTACTACTTCTGCCAAGAACCTTCATTCCTTCATAGCCCTCGACATCGTTAAGACGTTTGTCTATTGCTAATATTCTTTGTGAATTTTCTAGTTATTATGTCTGCTGATCTGCAAGAAGCATCTTCTTCTAAGTTGAGTATTAAGTTTGTTGACTTTGAATGCGTTGTGCAATTGTACATCAGATATGATGTTGTTTATTTGAGTGTTGCTTGAGAGCGAGCGTTTTGTCTCTCGAGTCGGCCATTTAAATGTATTGTTGACCGCGTACTTGGTCTTCTCAACTTTTTATTATTGCGACATATATAAATATTTTTGTTCCCTCTTGCACATCACAGTATATGTTACTGTTGTTGTGAAATTTTACCATCTCGCTCCTGATGGGTTTCGATAGGTTGGTGTATCACGGGTTGAACCTTTACATTTATTAGCCTATTAGGGGGTTTCCCTCTTTCTCATCAGCCCTTCAGGAGCGATTTGGTTCCCTCACGAGAGTGCGATGATAAATTCTTGCCTACATCATGTGCGAGTATTGTGTTTGAGGCGACCTAGGCTAGCCTAGCGGCACGCCATTTTTCATTTTGGAATGTAAAGAAATTCTCAATAATTCGTGATGCTCATGCATGTAATGTAGGTGTTTTTATTTATTTTATTATATAATTATAATATTATATTGCTAATTGTATTTAGATGAGGTTTGGAGTCCTACACAAATATTTACCTATCCTTGGCGTCAATTTTACTTATCCTAGCCTACCCGACCAGATCTAGGTTAGGTTTTGGAAGGTAGGCTAGGCGATTGAGAGTACTTCTCGCTATCCTATTTGGTACTAGTCCTGGCTAACCTGACCAGACTAACAATTTAGTTTTGGAGGGTGATCCTTTACTAGAGAGTTCCTCTCTTGTTACGTAATGTAGGTGCTAGGCTTTGCTTACCTGACCAGGTCGATATATTCGATTTTGGAGGGTTAGTTTAGGCTCTAGAGTATCCTCTTTCGTTATGAACTAGTAGACGCCATCCTAGGCTACCTGACCAGATTGGGATATCTGATTTTGGAGGGTTAGGCTAGGATCGGATATGGGTTTGCCTTATTCGTCGGTACTTCCAGTAATTCCTTATCTATATTTTGTTAGTATAGCCTTGGCTATTACCTCCTTTAGGGTGTCAGTTGGCCTGCCATCTTCTGCCCCCTTCAGTTGTAGGCTATTCACGGCTTCTCGGAGGGTGGTAATCACCTGACCGGTCGCTGTTGCCAGGCGATTTCTAGTTTTGCCTTATTCGTCGGTACTTCCAATAATTCCTTATCTATATTTTGTTAGTATTTTGTTAGTATAGCCTTGGCTATTACCTCCTTTAGGGTGTCAGTTGGCCTGCCGTCTTCTGCCCCCTTTAGTTGTAGGCTATTCACGGCTTCTCGGAGGGTGGTAATCACCTGACCGGTCGCTGTTGCGAGGCGATTACTAGTTTACCTTTCTCCTTCGGGCTCTTCCTCCCGCTCCGGACCTGGTCCAGCGGTGCTTCATTAGCTCGCTGTCCCAGTAACCCTACCGGGGAACAGCAGCTAGAGCATCAAGCACTGCTCCAGGGGATTAGCCGGAGGAGGTTAAGGTTTAGAAGATTACGTAGTCTCTGTGGGTATTCTCCGGGCCTGTGTTATTGGGGCGAAGGGTGGTCTACCATCACACTCGCCAGAATGTTATACACCGGAGTTCTTAGTACCGCTGTTCCCGCCGCTCTGTTTTTCCATGTTCTCTGGTGTTATCACTGCTCCCCACTGCGGTGGGGGTGGAACTTGGCTTAGAGAATGCGTTTCCAATTGACTTGGAATTGCTACTCTACTCTGGTACACTCAGACTCAGGCTTAGGTTTTACCTTGTTTCCTGTTCTGCTCGTATCAGGCCAACTCTGCCATCATAGCTTTTGCGATAACGAGATTTTGGATTCCGGAGTAGGCGGAGACACTCAGAGAGTTAATGTTAAGGAAATCTTACTTTAGAGTTGATATTTCCTTTAGCTAGTTTAGTAGAACTAGTCTAAATGTACATATACCGCCGGAATTGTCTCCGGCGGAACTATTTTGATGATACTCATGTATCAATTCCAACTTACAGATGGTACGCTGTCTGGGTTGTTCAGCTGTTCTCCAACAACCACGTGGGCATGAGGTCTGCCGATCTCATGCTAGCTGTACGGTGCAGGTTGACAACATCCTAGTCTGGCATCCTGATGGCTGTGAAGTGTGTTACACTCTGGTGGAGAATATATAACCAATGAGTCGGTAGGTACCATTCGCACCTCAGTAATGTCTTAGTTTTGGATCATAGTTCCGGGCTTCCTCGGCACCATTGGAGGATCTGATTTCGTTTTCTCTTACAGACCTCTCTGGCGCTCAAGCCTCCTCACTGGCAAACCTTAAGGTCTGGGTGGGCGGTTATGAGAGGAATGTTGCCGCTGGATGCCCCTACGTGCTGTCGGAGGAGATGTGTTCTCTCCTTTACCCTAATGCTAGGTCTTCGGTAGCAGTAGCTAAGGAAGTGGCGGCCCCTTTCATAGAGAGGATCTGCTTAGAAACCCAGGTCCCCACGGAAGACCAAGAGGGCTTGTGAGAGGAGGTGACGGAGGAAGTAGCAGCCATCAGTCTGGATCGTGAGCCGATGACCATCGACTCTCAGGAAGAAGGTAGGGAAGTAAGTAAGGCAGGTGGTTTTAGTAGTAAAAAGATTGCTTGTAGTCCATTGACTTCTTCTTCCTCTTCCTTTCAGGGCTTTTCGAAGTCCAGAATCCTTGGGGATAGGTCTGGTTCTGTGATCCCCAAGGTGAAAACCCTGAAAAAGAAGTCCCTGCCGAAGGCTACCAGACCAGCTAAACCTTCTCCGGCGGACTCCGCCAGGTCGTCATTGGCCCCCAAGCCTTTGACTTCCTCGGCGAAAGCTACTCCCCCACCTAAGGGGTCGAGAGCTAAGGGTTCTGAAGCCAGACCGGCGGAGTCCGGCTTCGACCCTGATGCATTTGCTAATCTTCTCATGGAGAGGATGGGCAGTATGGTGGACACTAGATTCCAATCGATGTCCTCTCAGCTCGCCTCAAGTTTATAGACATCAGGGCAGTCCATCCTGTCTCTGGCTCAGAGGCTTCAGACTCAGGAGAGCTTGCTGGCCGGACTTATTCAGTCCGAGGGCACACAGCAGTCCTTTATTGTGCCGGATGCATCTAAGCTACCGCCATTCGAAGACAACAACCCATGGCGGTTGGCACTGCATGCTCCCTTTTCGAAGGGTATGCTGACAATTGAAGGCTGTGGAACCCGCCCGGTGGAAGATTACGAGTTCTTCCCAGCGGACCTCCAATTCCCCTTCCCAGGCTACGCCCGATTAGCCGAGGAAGCATTTGTCAGGGTAGACAGGGTCCCAAAGGAGACCGTGATCTATCCTAGAGATCAAGCGCAGTCGCATCCGCACCCTTTCGGAATGGAATTGCGTCAACACTAAGTTGATGCCACACAAAGGTTGCTACACCATGTTCGTGGTGGGGGATAACATCCCAACCCCTTGTACATCCAAGATTGCAGAATTAACTCTGCAGGCCGGAATGGAGGAGAAGCCAATGCGTCAGCTTCGGGAGACAGAGCCTACATCTCTGCTCTTTCCTGGAGATTTTGAGTGCTGGTTGGGCGCTTCGGAAACATTCACAGTGGACAGACTCGATCTGGAGTGTGCCTCCACACAATTTAGTGAACGTTTACCCAGAATTCCGGATGCCATGGTAAAGCCAGAATTCGAGGCAAAGTGAAGACTGAGTAGGTCGATCAACTCGGTCACTACTTCAGAGTTGACAGCTTCTGTCTACGCTGAAGAACCTCTATTCTGGGTCCTAACAAAGTCGCTGCTACAGACTTTCCAGTGTGACCTGTATGATTTTGTGGTAGCTAGGCAGAATTGCAGGAAGCATGTACTTGCCTATGCTTCCATCAGGCATGAACCTAACAAGCTTATTAAGGTTTCGATCTGGGGATCCAACCTCTTTCCTGATGATGTGGTTAACAGTGTCATCAATGAGGCAGCTAGGGCTAACCAGAACCTTCGTGTCCGCTGGGGCCTTCCATTCAAGAGGAAGTCGGAGACCTCCGGACCGCAAGCCAAGAGTAGGAAGAGGGTCAGGAAGTATCAACCTTTCCAGACCTCTCAGACACGGGCGGTGGTGCAAGCAGTCCCCGTCTCCCTGCTTGGTCAACCTTCAACCTCTAAGGCACGACCACAACAACAACAATTTGTACTGTTACAAAGTCAGCCAACTCGACAGTCCTCGAGTTCGGCTACTTTTGTGATGCCCCCGGCTTTCAATGCTTCGTTTGATGCGCAAGGGACGTTTCAAAACTATAACAGGCACACAAGGGGTAGTAGAGCAAGAGGAGCTTACCCGCACAGAGCTGGTTCCAGAGCTCTCCTCAGGGGCAGAGGTTTCAGAGGAGGCAGAGGAAGTAAGACCTCAACCAATCAATGAACCTCTCCAGGTAGGTGGGAGACTGTACCTCTTCCGGGACCATTGGACCTTCAGTACATGGGCCCACAGTATCGTATCAAAAGGTCTGGGGTGGAGATGGATAAAAGGGCCTCCTCCACCAGTCAGTTTCCACCAAATTCCAACGACAGACCTTCTAAACTATACCAAAGACCTTCTTCAAAAGAAGGCAATAAAGAAAGTCAGACACCTGAAATTTCAAGGACGTTTGTTCACCGTGTTAAAGAAAGACACGAACAAACGAAGAGTGATTCTGGACTTGTCCCATCTCAACTCATACATTCAATGCGACAAGTTCCGCATGCTAACCGTCTGGCAGGTGCGGACCTTGCTTCCCCGTGGGGTCGTCACCACCTCTATCGGTCTTACAGACACTTATTATCACGTCCCGATAGCAAGAAACTTTTCTCCCTACCTAGGCTTCAAACTAGGAAGACAGGCTTACTTGTTCAGAGTCATGCCATTCAGGCTCAACATAGCACCCAGAATTTTCATACATTCAACTTACCTGTCAGATATATACATAGCTATCGACTCCGTCGTCCCCGACAGAAATTCAAATTTCGCGGCACTCGCTACAGGTAGGTCAGGTGATCTACCGCCCTGCTGTGGGTGGCAGGACTAGGAACCATTCCAGTTTTCTAATCAGATTCTCTCTGTCGCCGGTAGTATCAACATTGTTGTTACTTCCTCCTGACTGGAATTCTTTTTTCACAACGCTTTTGATCATCTTTCGACTGATTTTTGGTGACGTACTTGGATCGTTGTTTGGCATTCGCTATCGTGGACTGTTTTTTGGACTTCACTTTGGATTTTCGTGAATATGTCTGATTCTAGTGTTAGCTTCAGAGTGTGTGTGAATGAGGGCTGTAAGGTGTGGATTCCGAAAGCTTCGGTAGATCCTCACACTACATGCAGGGGTTGTAGAATGGTTGAATGCTCAATTGAGAATACGTGTAACGAGTGTGAGAAATTGAGTGCGCAAGAATGGAAGAATCTAACTTCTTACTTGAAGAAGTTAGAGAAAGATAGAGAGAGGAAGGCGGCTTACAAAAGCCGAAAAATGTCTAGATCTCGTGAACTTTTATCTAGTTCTGTAGCTTCTTCTTCTTCTCATAATTATGCCCATTCTATTTCAGCCCGTTCACAAGTTAATCCCTCTGATTCTGCCTCAGAAATGGCGGAACTCAGAGCTTCCCTTCAAAGAATGCAGGAAAAAATGGAAGCATTGGAAGGTAAGAGAAGTGAATGTGGTTTCTCGAGTGATTTTAGTGTCCCCAGTGTAGTGGAGGGGGCGTCTGGTCGTCTCTGCGACGCTCCCAGGTCTAGACCTCTTCCAAGCTCCCTGGCCCAGAGGAGAAGGAAAGTCGAAAGCCGTACGGGGGTCGTGGAGAATCCCCAACGATCAGGCGTCCCTTCGGCAGAATCTTATACATCTCAGACTGCCAGGGACAGCTATAGGAAAAGCGTCCTTCGTGAGTGCTTTTCGTCATCTAGTTCGCCTTCTCCGAGAAGAGGATGGAAGAAGTCGAAGCTTTCACGTCCGCTGAAGAGGAATTGGAAAGAACCTGAGGTCAATTCTAGCCCCGAGCGCTTCTCTGAAGAGGATGCGCCTTCGGTAATGAAGAAGGCTAGAAAGGATTTAGATCCTTGGAATGTAGGAAACTCTCGAGCGCCTTCCAGATCTCCTTCTCCTGATTCGAATGAGCCTTCGACCAGGAAAATTTTGATGAATGTACAGGAGCAATTAGCGTCTTTGGTAGGAGTACTTTCTAAAGAGCCTACTCGTAAGAAAGATGATAGGCTTCCGATTAAGAGATCCAAATACCGATCTCCTGTCGGGCGCAACGAACCCTCCAGGGGAGGTGTCGCACAGGCGACCATCTCTGGGGGAAGCGGTGCGTTAGGCAGGAGAGAAGTGGAAAAGGAAGTAACTCCTGCCAAGCGTCTGGCGCCAGCTAGGAGCCAGGCGCCAGCTAGGAGCCAGGCGCCAAGTAGGCGCAAAGAGCCTGACTTTACTGTAGATCGCTCTAGGCCCAGAACTTCATCCAAGCAACAAGAGCCAACTGGAGAAGAGAGAACTCCTGATAGGAGTAAAGCGCCTGCTAAGCGCAATATATTTGCCAATCGAAATGCGCCTTCCATGGGCGATACTCCTACCAAACCACAGGAGTATTCGGAACTAGATGCGCCTTCCAAAGGTCAGGAGTATTCGGGAAGAGATACTCCTGCCAGGCGCCTGGAGTACTCTGATCTTGATACTCCTCCCAGGCGCCAGGAGTAATCTGGAATTAATACTCCTACCAGGCGCCAGGAGTATTCTGGACTTAATACTCCTACCAGGCGCCAGGAGTATTCGAAACGCGATGCTCCTACCAGGCGCCAGGAGTATTCTGAGCTTAATACTCCTAACAGGCGCCAGGAGTATTCGGAGCGAGATGCGCCTACCAGACACCAGGAGTATTCGAAGAGTGTTACGACTGTCAGGCACCAGGAGTATTCCAAACAGGATACTCCTACCAGGCTCCAGGAGTATTCTCAGCGAGATACTCCCTCTAAACGCCAGGCGCATTCTCCTCATGAAGATCTTGATATCCGACAGGAGTCTAACAGTCGTAAAACGGTTATACATGACTCGCCTAATGATAAACATAGAGAGAGAGTTACTCTTTGTCCCTCTCCTAATAGAAGTGCTTCTTCTTCAGAAAGGAAGAAATCAAGGGAGGAGACAGAGGAGGGAAGGGAGCCTTCTCCTTCCGAACCTATTAATTTAGAAGACGTCTCAGAGGATGAAATTACTAACAGAGAAGGACTTTCGAATTATAAAGTTCTTTCTTCTCTTCTCTTAGAAGAATACGGAGATGCCTTGACTCCAGCCGCTCCTCCTTCTCCGCGCTCTCTATTTTCAAGTACGAAAGCGCACAAGTCTTCATCTTTCCTGAAAATGAAGCCGGCCATATCTATGAAAAGGGCCTTACAATCACTTGACTCCTGGATCAAGACAAAGAAGGAGTTAGGAAGGACAGTCTTTTGCATGCCTCCCGCTAAACTAAGGGGTAGGAGAGGCATATGGTACAAAACAGGAGAGAATATGGGATTGTCTCTGCCTGTTTCAGCTGAATCGGACTTCTCCAGTCTCGTAGACTCATCGAGGAGACATGCCTTAAATTCAGCCAAAGCAACATGGGGTCTTTCGGAAATGGACCATCTCCTCAAGGGACTTTTCCATACTTTAGAAGTATTTAACTTCCTGGATTGGTCCCTTGGGGTTATTGCTAAGAAGTCCCATGAAAAAGAGCAACTAAACCCTGAAACCTTGCATTGTATCCTTACAAGCATTGATAAGGCAGTTCAAGATGGATCGGCAGAAGTATGCTCCCTCTTCTGTGCGGGAATACTAAAGAAGAGGGCGGTTCATAGTGCTTTTCTCACTAAGGCCGTCTCGCCTTCGCAGAGATCCGCTTTATTGTATGCGCCTCTCTCTGAACATTTATTTCCTTCTCAGTTGGTGAGAGACATTGCCCATTCGCTAACTGAGAAAGCCACTCAAGATCTTCTAAGGCAATCCTCAAGGAAGAATAGACCTGTGGCCAGTGAGGAAAAGAAAGCTACTAGGCCAGCTCAACAACAGCAGCCCTTTCGAGGAGGCCCTCAGGCTAGATCCATCGCCAGAAGGAAGTCAACGAAAAAAAGGGGAAGATCTGCCTTACGTCCCTTTAAGAAGGGAAAATGAGAAATCTTTCCTCCAGACACCTGTAGGAGCCAGGTTACAGTTCTTTGCGGGAGCATGGGAAGACATAGGATCCGATCCTTGGTTGATGTCAATAATCAAGAAGGGTTATTATATCCCATTCAAGGACAGGCCCCCCTTGACAACATCACCGAGGGAACTGTCCGCCAGATACAGGGACCCTGTTCTGATGGATACTCTTCGTCAAATGGTGGAACAGATGTGGGACAAAAGAGCAATAGAGCTGGTACAGGATCAAAGCTCCCCGGGGTTTTACAATCGCTTGTTTCTCGTAGCGAAAGCCTCGGGGGGATGGAGGCCGGTACTGGATGTAAGTTCGCTGAACAAATTTGTAGAACAACAGAAGTTCAGCATGGAAACGTCTGCCTCAGTACTTGCAGCTCTCCGTCAAGGAGATTGGATGGCGTCCCTAGATCTTCAAGACGCATATTTTCACGTCCCGATTCACCATTCGTCGAGGAAGTACCTTCGTTTCATGTTCGAGGGAAGGATCTATCAGATCAGGGCCCTGTGTTTCGGCCTATCTACGGCTCCCCAAGTCTTTACAGACTTGATGATAAATGTGTCAAAACACCTTCACATGAAAGGGATAAACGTCTCCCTATACCTGGACGACTTGCTCATCAGGGCCAGGTCTCGAAAGCAGTGTCTGGAGGACCTGTCAACAATCCTGGAATTGACGAAGGTATTAGGATTAATCGTAAACTTCGAGAAATCTCAGATGGTCCCCAGCCAGAATGTAGTCTATCTGGGGATTCAGATGGATTCTCGGGGTTTTCGAGTTTTTCCTTCTCAAGAGAGAATAAGGAAAGGCTGTGCCACAGTATTGAACTTCTTAGAGAAAGAGCGTACTTTAGCGAGGGAATGGTTGAGCCTTCTGGGGACCCTTTCCTCGCTCGAACAGTTCTTTCCTCTAGGAAGACATCTCCGTCCGCTTCAGTTCTTCCTGAGAAGCAGTTGGAGTTGGAAGACAGGACAGCTCTCGGACACGTTTCCAATCTCATTAGAAATAAAACAACAATTAAGGTGGTGGTTGACCCCCTTAGAAGAAAACAAAGGAGTATCCTTGGAAGTGCGGAACCCAAACCTGACATTGTTCTCGGACGTGTCGGAGACAGGTTGGGGTGCGACTTTAGGGTCCAAAGAAGTGTCAGGCACCTGGTCGGAAGAGCAGGTGTCATGGCACATAAATTGCAAGGAGCTCTTTGCGATTCACCTCGCGCTAAGGAGCTTCGAACAGATAGTCAGAAACAAAGTAATACAGATAAACTCCGACAATACAACCGCTCTGGCTTATGTCAAGAAACAAGGAGGAACTCACTCTCTCGCCCTATACGAACTAGCAAAAGATCTGCTGATTTGGGCAAATCAAAGGAACGTGGTTCTCCTAACGAGATTTGTTCAAGGAGAGAGGAACGTGAGAGTGGACAGACTGAGCAGGAGGTTCCAGGTCCTTCCTACAGAATGGACCCTCCACTCGGAAGTCTGTCAGACCCTTTGGTATCTTTGGGGGAAACCGCAAATAGATCTATTCGCCACATTTCTCTCCAAAAGGATAGATACATTTTACGCCCTGGTAGAAGATCCCAGGGCTTATGCAATAGACGCCTTTCTCCTGGACTGGTCAGGGCTAGACGTGTACGCTTTTCCCCCATTCAAGATACTGGGGGAAGTAGTCAGAAAGTTTGTGGCCTCGAAGGGAACCAGGATGACTCTGATAGCCCCATATTGGCCATCCCGAATTTGGTTCACGGAGGTGATGGAGTGGACAGTGGACTTCCCCAGATCTCTTCCAAACAGGATAGATCTGCTCAAACAACCCCACTTCGAGAGGTGCCATCAAAATCTACCCGCTCTTGCTCTGACTGCCTTTCGACTATCGAAAGACTTGTCAGAGCGAGAGGGTTTTCTCGCAAGGCGGCAAGCGCAATTGCTAGAGCCCGCAGATCATCTACTAGGCAAGTGTACCAATCGAAGTGGGAAGTTTTCAGAAACTGGTGCAGGTCGAAGAAGCTGTCCTCTTCCAATACCTCTGTAACCGAAATTGCGGATTTCCTTCTTTTCCTGAGGGAAAAGTCACATCTCTCTGTACCAACTATTAAAGGATACAGAAGTATGGTTTCGTCAGTCTTTAGAAACAGGGGTTTAGATTTGACGAATGATAAAAATTTGCACGATCTCATCCGCTCCTTTGAAACGTCGAAGTCAGTAGAACCTAGGGTTCCGAGCTGGAACTTGGATGTAGTTCTGAAATTTCTGTCCTCGGAAAAGTTCGAACCACCTCATACGGCTTCATTCCGGGATATCACTAGAAAGTGTATATTCCTGCTATCTCTGGCTACGGCTAAAAGGGTCAGTGAGTTGCACGCCCTTGAGTCACGAGTTGGCTTCAAAGAAGATTCTGCGATTTGTTCATTCCAGACTCTTTTTCTTGCCAAAAATGAGAACCCTTCGAATCCCTGGCCCAGGAGTTTCGAGGTAAAAGGACTTACTAGCCTAGTAGGCAGAGAAATAGAAAGATCACTTTGTCCAGTTAGAGCACTGAAATTCTATCTGGACAGAAAGAAGCGGTTGGGAGGCTCACAACATGGTCTATGGTTTCTCGGTGAAAGACCCCAAGAGACCTATGTCTAAAAATGCTTTGGTCTTCTTTGTTAGAAGTGTAATTACCGAGGCTCATAAGAACTGCCCAGATGACTCTTTTAATCTATTAAGAGTAGGAGCTCATGAGGTAAGGGCAATCGCGACATCTATTGCATTCCAAAGAAATATGTCACTTAAAAATATTTTGGATGCAACCTATTGGAGATGCAACTCAGTATTTGCATCTCATTACTTAAAAGATGTGCGAGTGACGTATGAGAAATGTTTTTCTCTAGGTCCGTTTGTGTCAGCACAGACGGTTCTGGGTAAAGGAGAGAGCACCGATCCTTAAATATGTGTACGTAACCCTCTTGTCGGATGTGTTCTTGTGTTTCTTGTGCATGGGAGTGTCAGATGTCGCACTGGCGGCCTTCACTTCTCTTCATTAGGAAATCGAGTGACAACTGACTATTAGAGGGGTACAAAATTTTTTTTTTTTATTTTGTATGTATGATTATCAAGTTTGTGGTTGTTTGCTAAGAGTTTGGGGATGACTCTTAGCAATCTTAGAACTAACACGGGTTAGGATCGGGTGATCGGGATCGGTTGTGTGCTCCTTAAAGAAGGCGTGTTGTCATATAAGCGGATTAGCACCCCTTGACAAATGCCAGTTAGGCTCTGCCGAGTAAGTGGATAAGACCCCATTGACAGACCAGCAAGAACTCTTGGCCACAGATCACTATCTCGCTAAGGCTCTTGAGGTGAAGCAGACTCCTGGGCAGTAGCCACGAAGTCTTCCATCTAATAAGGTAGGAACCAAGGTCTATTTATACCTACAACATATGTTGTTTACCTGTCTAGTCAGTAAATTAGCTGTCTCTTGCCCTCCACCAAAGGGTGTCAATCAGCTATGTATATATCTGACAGGTAAGTTGAATGTATGAAAATGATATTGTTATGATACAATAAAGTTTCATACATACTTACCTGGCTGATATATACGATTGAAGACCCACCCAGCCTCCCTGCAGGAGACAGGTGGAAGAGAGAATCTGATTAGAAAACGGGAATGGTTCCTAGTCCTGCCACCCAGAGCAGGGCGGTAAATCACCTGACCTACCTGTAGCGAGTGCCGCGAAATTTGAATTTCTGTCGGGGACGACGGAGTCGATAGCTATGTATATATCTGCCAGGTAAGTATGTATGAAACTTTATTGTATCATAACAATATCATATTCACAAAAATAGGAGAGACAGTAGTTCAGGAACTAAGAGCTCAGGGAGTTACGCTAGTAGCTTACCTAGACGATTGGCTCATTTGGGCACCCAACGACAAGGAATGTCACAGGGCAACAACCAAAGTAATAAAATTCCCAGAGTATCTGGGATTCCAGATAAACAAGGAAAAGTCCCGTCTCATTCCGGCATCTCGCTTTCAATGGTTAGGAATTCAATGGGTTCTAACCGCACACAAACTATCTCTTCCGCCAACCAAACGCAAAGAGATAGCGGAAACTACGAGACAATTTCTCAAGAACAGATGGGCTTCTCGTCATACCCAAGAAAGAGTCTTAGGTTCACTTCAGTTTGCTTCAATAACAGATCTTTTGTTGAAAGCCAGACTGAAGGACATCAATCAGGTATGGCGGAGAAGAGCCAACAGCAGACTCGGAGACAAAATCTCTTTGATTCCGCTGATACTAAGGAAAAGACTTCATCCATGGACGACAGTCAAAAGTCTTTCCAAGTCAGTACCGCTCCAATTTCCCCGCCATCTCTAGTAGTCCACATGGACGCCTCTCTGAGCGGATGGGGGGGCTATTCTCAGTACAAGAAGGTTCAAGGAACATGGTCGACAGTATTCCGCCAGTTTCATATCAACATCCTAGAAGCAATGGCCATTTTCTTGACCCTGAAACGACTAGCCCCGGCCAGGAATATTCATATCAGACTAGTCTTGGACACTGCAGTGATAGTTCACTGCCTAAACAGAGAAGGCTCCAAGTCGAGCCACATAAACCACGTGATGATAGCAATCTTCTCGTTGGCAATGAAACATCTTTGGCACCTGTCAGCTACTCACCTGGCAGGAGTACGGAATGTCACTGCGGATTCACTGTTCAGGACAACTCCGCTGGAATCGGAGTGGTCCTTGGACGCAAAGTCATTCAATTGGATTTGCCTACAAGTTCCGGGCCTTCAGGTAGACCTGTTCGCCACGGAGTCCAACCACAAACTTCCATGTTATGTGGCTCCCAATTTGGATCCTCTGGCTCATGCCACAGATGCAATGTCCATAGACTGGAACGTTTGGCAGAAGATTTACCTATTTCTGCCAATAAGTCTTTTGATGAAAGTTCTACACAAACTCAGATCTTTCAAAGGGCGGATGGCACTGGTAGCGCCCAACTGGCCAAAGAGCAATTGGTTTCCTCTTCTACTATCCTCTTTTACTAGAGTTGAAACTCCGCCCCGGACAGATTCCCAACCCAAAGTTGACTCAGGTGGTACAAACTCAGACTGTGTCATCTTCCTCAAGAATTCTGAATGTTCTAACTTTATGGACTTCATGAAGTTTGCAGCACAAAAAGTCGCTAATATTGACCCGCCAAACACATTGTTCGTGGAATCAGACAAAAGGGAATCGACACTCCGGCAGTATGATTCGGCAGTAAGAAAGTTAGCCATCTTTCTAAGTCGGAGGTTCAGACAATGACTATGAATCTGGCAATTTCATTTTTTAGAACTCTGTTCGAAAAAGGCTTAGCTGCTAGTACCATTACTACAACTAAATCCGCCTTGAGAAAGATATTTCAGTTTGGCTTTAATATTGATTTATCAGATTCGTACTTCTCATCTATCCCTAGAGCATGTGCTCGTCTGAGACCAGTAAACCGACCTCATACGGTCTTCTGGGTTTTTAAATGACGTGCTCAAGTTAGCTTCAGACACTGATAATGAATCATGCTCATATATATCCCTTCTCAGGAAAGCATTATTTGTACTGAGCCTGGCCTCAGGTGCCAGAATATCTGAACCATCGGCTCTCTCTAGAGAACCAAATCATATCGATTTCCTCCCTTCAGGAGAAGTTCTGCTTTCTCCGGACCTGAAATTCTTGGCAAAGAATGAAGATACTTAGAACAGATGGTCTCCGTGGAAGATTGTTCCCCTTCCACAGGATCCATCTTTATGTCCAGTCATTACTTTAAAGTCTTATCTTGAGAGGACTTCTAATAGGTCTTCAGGCCCCCTTTTTATTAGAGAGAATGGTGGAACCATTTGAAGACCATCAGACAACAAATTCTTTATTTTATTAAACAAGCTAACCCGGATTCAGTTCCTCAGGTCCATGATATCCGAGCAGTGGCCACCTCAGTTAATTATTTTCATCATATGATCTTTGATGATCTCCAAAAGTATACGGGTTGGAAATCCCCGACAGTATTTAAACGCAGCTATCTAAAGTCTCTAGAGGCCCTTAAATATTCTGCAGTGGCCGCAGGGAATGTTGTCTTCCCTGATACAGCCTAATTATGTAGGTAGTAATGTTGTATATTATCACTAATATTGCTATTAAAGGGATTTTGACGTAAGGGAAAATCTATTTCTGGGCGATTGGTTCGTGTCGCTGCGCGAAATACCCCTTTAATCCATTATTTCTAAGGTAAATGCACTAACAAATACCAGAGAATAAATAAAATAAAGAAAAGGTCAGTATAACTGACTCGCTCACCCTCCAAGAGGGCGTCGGTATGAACACTAGGGCGAGTGAGACCACTACCACGAACCTCTTACCAATAGAAATCTCCTACGACAAAACCCCCACAAGAGGGGAGCCGACCCACAGAGTGGGCAGCAACTACTACTACTCCATCCCACGCTACCAACTGCTGCGCCTCTGGTGGCCATCCCGATGTTAGCAGACAATCTTGAGCGCAGGGATGGGTAGGGTGGGATTTCGCTGGGCGACACGAACCAATCGCCCAGAAATAGATTTTTCCTTACGTCAAAATCCCTTTTCTGGGCTCAGTTCGTGTCGCTGCGCGAAATCATACCAGAGAATTAGCACAAGATTGTAAAAGAAAATAAATAAGGTCTCAATAAAACTTAAAATAAAATAAAGTATTATAATTGCCAAAAAAATATACATATACACAATTATACAAGTTAGAAAAATATTCCTTAAAATTATCTTAAAGTTAACATATATGTACAGGGCTTACATGGAATATATGTTGAACTTAACATCTGTGTATAGTTATTATATACAGTAGTAAATAAAGCAATTATAATAATAAAATGATTCTGAACAAACTTAGACTATAATATAGTAAAATAAATTTATATGTCTTAATATACAAAACCCGTAACCATTGTAAATGGAGATGTGTCACCCTAGCATAAAAATAAGGGGACCGCATCATAGAGATCATTATATACAAACAATTGTGGGTGACCCTAGCAAAAAAGTAAGGGACACCCACTGTACCATCACAAGAGCAGCTAAGACTCAAGGTAGACGTAGATGAACATGGTAGGTATAGACAAACTGTTGAATGAGATAGGTAGAAAGGAGATCTGGATCTTCAACTTAAGATTTAAGCAGAGTCGGGGGAAACTATGTTACCCGCCGCAACTGCTGAAAATTTCAGAGCTTCCAAGGACTTTAAGGAATGACGCTTAAATACTGTCGGTGATTTCCATCCAGTATACTTTTTCAAATCATCAAAATTCATGTGTTGGAAATAGTTAATTGAGGTGGCAACTGCCCTGACATCATGAGCTTTAGGGAAGGAATCAGGGTTGGCTTGCTTAATAAAGTATAGGATCTGTAGCCTGATACCTTTAATAGATAAAGTACCACCTTTCTCTCTCCTAAAGAGAGGACCCGAAGAGGATGAGGATGTCCTGGACAGAAAGGCTCGTAAGGTCAATACCGGACAAAGAGAAACATCTTGCGGAAGGGGTATAACCTTCCATGGTTCCCACCTCAATAAAGGATCCTCGTTCTTTGCTAAAAAGCTACGTTCCGGAGAAAGAAGAACTTTCCCTGAGGGAAGAAATTCTATATGATTCGGATCTCTGGATAACGCCGACAGTTCTGAAATTCTAGCTCCTGAAGCCAAGCTTAATAAAAATAGAGTTTTTCTTAAGAGCATTACAAATGAACATGTCGTATTGTCTGTTTCTGAAGCCAGCTTTAGAACATCATTCAAGAACCACGACACTGACGTAGGCCTTACTGAAGGTCTAAGTCTAGCACAAGCCTTGGGAATAGACGAGAAGTAAGAATCTGTCAAGTCTATATTGAAACCGAGTTGAAAAATCTTCTTCAAGGCTGACTTGTTTGTCGTAATAGTGCTAGCTGCTAAGCCTTTTTCAAATAAAGATCTGAAAAAGGATATAGCTGAATTGATTGTCATGATTCTAATATCTGATTCTCTCAGGAAGATTGCCAACTTTTTGACTGCAGCATCATACTGTCTCAAAGTTGAATCTCTTTTATCAGATTCCAAGAAAAGAATATTTCGTGGATCAATATCTGCATCTTTTTTAGCCGCAAACTTCATGAAGTCCATAAAGTTAGGGTTTTGAGAATTCCTGAGGAAGCGAACACAGTCTTCGTTTGTACTGACTGGGAGAGCCTGGGATTGGGAATCCGAAGAGGACGAAGACCCAGTTCCAGAATCAGAGGGTACCAATTGCTCTTCGGCCAGTCTGGGGCTACTAGAGCTACTTGACCCTTGAACGTCCTGAGTTTGTTCAGTACCTTTAGGAGAAGATTCACTGGAGGAAAGACATAAATCTTCTCCCAGTTGTTCCAATCTATGGACAGGGCGTCCGTGGCATAGGTCAGAGGGTCCAGGTTGGGGGCCACATAACATGGAAGTTTGTGGTTCGCTTGAGATGCGAATAGATCTACTTGCAGACCTGGAACCCTCCGGAGAATCCATTGGAACGAACTGTTGTCCAGTGACCATTCCGACTCCAGAGGAACTGAGCGGGATAGAGCATCTGCTATGACGTTTCTCACTCCAGCTATATGGGTGGAGGAGAGGTGCCAACTGAACTTGTCCGCTAGGGAGAAGATGGCTACCATGACATGATTCAGATGTCGAGACTTGGAGCCTCCCCTGTTTACGCAATGGACTACCACTGCGCTGTCCAGAACTAGCTTTATGTGGGAGTTCTTTGGCGGACGCAACCTCTTCAGAGTCAAGAACACTGCCATCGCTTCTAATACATTTATGTGAAGCTGGCGGAACTGGGGTGACCAGGTTCCTTGAACCTTCTTGAATTGAGAATATCCTCCCCAGCCGCTTAATGGAGCGTCTGTGTGGATGGTAATCCCCGGAGGAGGAAACTGAAGGGGTACTGATATTGACAGGTTCTTCACTTTTTCCCAAGGGCGCAGACGATTCCGTAGAATTTGTGGCACTGATGATAACTTGTCCCTGGATCTGACATTTGCTCGTGAGCGCCAGATCCTGGTTAGGTCTTTCAGTTTGGCTTTCATCAAGATGTTTGTCACTGAGGCAAATTGGAGGGAACCCAGGATTCTTTCCTGGCTTCTCCTTGAAGCATATTTTTGCTTTAGAAATTGCTTTACTGACTTCGCTATTTCTTTCCTCTTGGCTGATGGAATCGACAGAGTATGGGAGGATAGATGCCATTGAATGCCCAGCCACTGAAAGTTGGACTCCGGAGTGAGTCTTGATTTTGTTCTGTTTATCTTGAACCCCAGATACTCTAGGAACTGGATTACTTTCAGTGTGGCTTTGTGACATTCCTCGACTGTTGGAGCCCAAATCAACCAATCGTCGAGATACGCTACCACCATTATCCCCTGAGACCTCAGTTGTTGGACGACTACTTCCGCCAGCTTCGTGAACACCCTGGGTGCCACGTTCAGACCGAAGGGAACTACCTTGAAGGAGAATGCTTGATCTCCTATCTTGAAGCCCAGATAAGGGCGAAAGTGTCTTGCAATAGGGATATGATAGTATGCGTCTGTAAGATCGATCGATAGAGGTGGTGACGGCCCCACGGGGAAGTAAGGTCCGCACCTGCGAGGTAGTCAGCATTTTGAACTTGTCGCAGCGAATGGCCAAGTTTAAGTGGGACAAGTCTAAGATTACCCTTCTTTTTTGTGAGCCTTTCTTTGGCACGCTGAATAAGCGACCTTGAAACTTTAATCTGTTGACTCTCGCTATTGCTCCTTTCTGAAGGAGGTCCTCCGCATACTCCGTCATTTCTTTTGATGGAAGTTGAAGGAATGGTCTGGATGGAGGAGGATCCGCAATCCAACTCCAACCCAGGCCTTTTGACACAATACTCTGTGCCCAATTGCTGAATCCCCACCGATGCCGGAAGAGAAACAGCCTCCCTCCTACCTTCGAGCTCTCACTGCTGCTGGGTTGAGTGTCCTCCGCGGCCTCCACGGAAGTGCTTTCCCCTGTTGAGAGACCTTCCTGATCCTCTCTGACGAAAGGATCCCCTAGCTCTTCCTCCCCTGCCAAAGCGGTCATACTGCTGAAAGGCCTGGCCTTCGAACACTTGGTTAAAGGCTGGGGAGACAGCGTAGGAGGTGGAAGGCTGAGGCTGGGGGGAAATCACATAGATAGGCTGTGACTGAGCCTTAGAAGTAGAGGGTTGGGCTGATTGTACCAAAGGTACAGCCGAAACAGCCTGGGTGAAGCGTTGCTGCTTCTTTTGGTAAGGCTGATAACGCTTCAGTTTCTTCTGAGACTTACCTCTTGTAGCTTGGTCTTGGCGTCTCTTTGCTGTGAGACCCCAACGATCCTTAAGGCTCTGGTTGAGCCTTGTTGCTTCAGCTTGGACCTCTTTGACCATCGACTCAGGAAAGAGGTCTGCCCCCCAGATGTTGGATGAAAGCAACTTATTCGGCTCATGACGAATAGTTGCTTCTTGAAGGACATGCTTCCGGCAGTTAGTCCTGGCTGTAGCAAACTCAAACATGTCAGACTGGACTGTCTGCATCAGGGACTTGGTGAGGAGCTTGAAGAGCGGCTCAGAAGCATAAGAAAATAGCCGCTACTTCTGTCATTGCCATGGTATTAATGGACCTGGCGAGCCTAGTCTTGGCCTCAAATTCAGCTTGAATGAGGCTGTCAGGAAGCCTAGGCAGCTTCTCGCCAAACTGATCCATAGCACAGTCTGGTTTGAGTTTGCCAGCCGAAAAGGTGTTGGGCAATTCTTCCCACAATTCTCCAAGTGAAGGGAGCAAAGGAGATGTGGGGTCTGCTTCCCTTAATTGAGGTAACGATTCCCCCTTCTGGGCAGCTGGAATGGTGACCGTTGCTATCTTGGTAAGAAAGGGAAGAGGAGTTCCCTCCTCCATCGTAAAAATGGTGAAGGGACTCTTGAAGGCTTGTATCCTCGTGTTCGAACAATCCATTTCCTCTAAACACCTGAGCCATTCTCTTTGAGCCTGGTCACGTGAGTAGAGGACTGTCTCCTTAGGTACTTTATCATCTCTAGTCATGGCTGCGTCAGTAAGTCTGGCGTAGCCAATGAACGGCGGTTGGAGGCCCTCCGGGTAGAACTCGAAGTCCTCAATCCTTCGAGTACCACACTCCGGAATAGAAATAAGACCGTCCTGGAAAGGGGCGTATGACGCCACCCTCCAGGGGTTGTTCATAGAGAACGGAGGCAGAGAGTCATGAGGTGGAAGCTGGCAGTCCGGTGCCAAAAGCTGGGGGAGTAGCTAGAGGGGCCTGATTAAGTCCGGCGATGATATTGTCCTGAGACGTAATCCTGTCGGACAACCGGGAGAACATCTGCTCCATGCTGCTCCTCAGAGAGCCGACCAAGTCTCCCATGTGTTGCAACAGTCCAGCATTGGGATCCAAAGCCGGAGCTGCTGCGGAGGTAGAGGGATAACTTGGAACAGGTACCAAGGGGAGAGGAGAGACTGCCGGCTCAGCCGGAGTACGGGGCCTCTCCTTGGAAGACCTGCTCTTTGAGGACTTGGAGCTTGAAGCAGAAGCTCTAGACCTCTCTGCTCCGGGGTTTGCAGCCGGAGACTTACGAGACGTTGACGCCGACGAAGTCTTTTTGGACGACGACGACGTCTTTTTGAGGGTTTTCAAAACCTTCTGGCCCTTGACCTTAGGTCTCACCGAAGCGTCGGGTGAAGCATAAAGGAGCTCAGCTCCTGTAAAGCCTTGGAAGGAAGCTGGAGAATTAGCAGGAGAAGAAGACCCAGTGGCGCCCAAGGGAAGCCCTTGGGCGTCCAACGTACCTACCTCGACCAACAGGTCGTCAACACCTACCATGGGTTCTACATTTAAATCCAGTGTCGCGACTTCCGATGAGATATCGTGGCCTGGTTCCTTTATCGAAGTGGCAATCTGCTGTTGGATCGCCGCCATAGTCGGGGCTGCCTCTGCCGGGTCGACGTAACCAGTCGACTTGCCGTCGGGGAAGATCAGGACAGCCATCCTCTTCTCTAGGATGTAGGGCTGTCCCTTGGCGGCGTTCTTCCCGAATCCGCCGACCCAAGCCCTCAGGGTTGCCAGAGCGGTATCTCTAACGGCGGGAGCCTGGAAGAGAGGGCGTTCATTAGTTTTAAGTTTAAACTTAAGATTAAAACTTAACTAATATTAGGCTTACTCTAAAAGTCATAGGGGATGTAATACCCAATATAAAAAGAGCTTAAGTTTAAAATAAAAGATTATAATTAAACTTAAGATCTAAAACATTGATTGGAATTTCTGTACGGAGTTGAAAATACTTACCCCGTCTAAGAACTGACTCACGAGATCGTAACATATGGTGCAGGTTTCGTGGAACCAGACCTGCAGATTCCCATGCGGAGTCGCGCACGGAGCGTGGGACCTGCAGACTTCGTGTCCACAGGGGTCCTGGAGCATGGCGTTGCATCCCGGATGCTCACAGTTGGTGGTCTGTAAGTGAAAAGATACATGAGTACCCTAAAAGACATCACTTACAGGCTAATAGAACTCCGATGCATGCCGGAGAGCGAAAAAATTTTGGGCATAACCCCTCCCTTACCGCCTGAATAGGCTATAACCCCGGAATGATCTGGTGTGACAACGTAGGTAAGGGAGGAACCCGGCTTAAGCTAGCTTAAATTAAACTTATGATAGCTTAAAATAAAACTAAAAACTAAAATACACTTAAGCATAATTAGCACTAAGTACCGGAATAATTCCGGTTCGCGGAGGTGTTCGTCTCCCGATATCGACGAGACGGGATGGTTAGTAAAAGACCAACTGTACGCCTGAGGTCCGCCCGCAAGCGAGGAACCAGCTCCCTTCCTCGTGATTGACGGAGCTCCGGTAAGATAAAAAAGCACCAACAATCCGGGAAGGAGCGAGAGGGCGAAACAGACTCGAGCAAACAACGGGGCAACAGAGTAACAAAGGAGGGGGAAGGACAATCCCCCTACCCAGCTACAACAAAGCACCGTGAAGCAAGAGAACGGTCAAGTCCAGTCCTGGGTCTGTCCAGCCTCCCCTACTCCCTCCGCGTAACGAGAGAGGGAGACAGGCCCGGGTGGAGCGAGCGAGGACGGACCTCCCTCCCCCCGGCTCTATGGGAGAGCGGGAGAAGGGTAGGGTGACTGGACGGGCGCCTGGCTGCTTCGCGATCACATGGTGACCACGGAGCGGTAACACGATAAAACACAAAAAAAAAAAAACATAGCCTAGGTTAAAGCAACCAAACTAATCAGTGAGATGCTATCGTAGAAGCAACAAAACTGATGAGAGGAAGCAATAAAACTGGTGGGGACCCTGATATACAGGACCTAGGCTACGTTAATATGCCAGACGCCGTAGGCTAACCTAAAATACATAAAATCACTAAAAATTAAATTAAAATGAAAGTAAGAAAACAAAATAGTAGGAGAAAAAATCCAGGAGTGTACGACTAACCCGAGAGAAAGTCTACCACTCAAAGCTAGCCGGGGCCGATACTAAGAGCTGTGGCTAGGGTCTGGATAGAAACTAAATGCCCACGCAAGGTAAAAGAAGACATGCATTCATGACATAAACCAAGTAGGCTGGACCCCTAACATAACATAGAAAACTAGCAATAGAGCGTAAAGTAATAAGGGAAGGTTCTAGGTATGGAAGACCAAGAACGAACCCGCCACGAGGCAGAACAATGCCGCCATGCTTCCGGCCGAGAGCCAGCATTTATACCTAAAAAATGGCAAATACTGACTCAAAGCTGGAAAAAACTAAATAGAAACCTTTACAGATTACTTAACTTAGCTGATGCGATGGTTGAACGCTCCATATCTAGATAAAATCCTCGTAAGGGGCACGAAAAACACAGAGAGCAAAAAAGTACGTGTGGTACAGCGTGCGCTAACAAAAGGGATGGCCACCAGAGGCGCAGCAGTCGGTAGCGTGGGATGGAGTAGTAGTAGTTGCTGCCCACTCTGTGGGTCGGCTCCCCTCTTGTGGGGGTTTTGTCGTAGGAGATTTCTATTGGTAAGAGGTTCGTGGTAGTGGTCTCACTCGCCCTAGTGTTCATACCGACGCCCTCTTGGAGGGTGAGCGAGTCAGTTATACTGACCTTTTCTTTATTTTATTTATTCTCTGGTATTTGTTAGTGCATTTACCTTAGAAATAATGGATTAAAGGGGTATTTCGCGCAGCGACACGAACTGAGCCCAGAAATTACCTTTTGGTACTCCCTCTCACCTACCTGCCTCGCTTGTTTTCCCTCCCTTTTTGCCTTTTTTGTTATGGACCGGATTGCTTATCAACCCGCTCCTGTTCTTGTACATAGTTTATTGGTTCATGTATTTTATATTTATTACCTGTACTCTTTTCATGGTAATGGTATGAACTTGGTCATGTAAATTTTTATATGTGTTATTTACTCCTGGTATTTTGTACCCTTGTCTGGGATCATTAAAACAATGATTGTAAGAAAATTTTATTTTTCCTTTTATATAGGAAACTTTTGTTTTACTCTCTAATTACCAAGCTTATATGGCCAATTCTCTGTTACTATTTCACTGGGCGACACAGGTCAATCCCAGAAAAGGGATTTTGACAAAGGAAAAATCTATTTCTGGGTGAAGACCTGTGTCGCCCAGTGAACCCATCCCTTTCTTTCCTTTCCCCACCCTTTAGCTGGCCCAAGCTTGGGTGCGTAATTCAGGAATGAAGGTTCTTGGCAGAATTAGTAGTGGCGAACGGAAGGTGGCCGTGTAACGGCACCCCTCTGGCGAAGGATTTTGAGAGAGGAGAGATCTAATTGGCAGAATATCTGTGGCAATGGCTTCCATTCGCCCCTGTGCTATACCGACGCCCTATGAGGGTGAGCGAGCTGGGGGTAGTAACCCCAGCATTCCATATGGCTTTTTTCTCTGGTATATTTAGCATTTACTTATACCTAGAAATGAGTGCTATAAGGACATTTCACTGGGCGACACAGGTCTTCACCCAGAAATAGATTTTTCCTTTGTCAAAATCCCTTTTTCAGGCATTCTATTAGCCATGTGTGTGGTATCATGTTGAAGGCTTTCTTATAGTCAATCCATGCCATGCTTAGGTTGGTTTTTCTTCTCCTACTGTTCTTCCTTACCATTTTGTCTATCAGGAGCTGGTCTTTGTGCCCATACACTTCCTTCTGCAGCCTTTCTGTTGGTGGGGGATGGTGTTTGTATCCTCTAGGTAAATGTATAGCCATTCACTAATGGTAACTGTTAGTACTTCCACATTATTGGTAGGCAGGTGATAGGCCTTGTAGTTACTGGCTATATTATTATTATTATTATTATTATTATTATTATTATTATTATTATTATTATTATTATTAACTGAAAATATCCACAAATATATTACTTCCATGTACCATAAAAATTCTTACATTTCAGTAAGAGGAGGGAGAAGAGAGAGAGAGACAGAAGAGGAGGGGAGGAGAGAGAGAGAGCAGAGAGAGATGAGGAGAGAGAGATAGAGAGAGAGAGAGAGAGAGAGAGAGAGAGAGAGAGAGAGTTTATCTCTCTATTCTTCCAGAAATATTAATCTGTTTCTCTTAACTAGCAACTGACAACAAAAAATTTATGTGTTTGTTTTTGTCTTCTAAAGATGTATTACCTTTAAAACACTATGAACACACACACATATGTGCATATGTGTTAATACTAATTGGTTAAAGATAGACTTTCCCTGAGAGAGAGAGAGAGAGAGAGAGAGAGAGAGAGAGAGAGAGAGAGAGAGAGAGAGAGAGAGAGAGAGAGAGAATATCATTTGACAGCCAAGACAGCAACAATTATTCAGACCCACTAAGATGCAAGACTCACCAACCCTTGCTGTCTCCCCCTCTCCAAGTCTGGAAATTGAAAGCTGGGGATAATGGGATTTTCTATTATTCTTACACAATTTTTAAATTTATAAACTAAATTCTTATTAATTCACTATAGTATTCTTTAATGAATTGACATTATATTGTTGTGTACATTAGCATTATATGCTAATGTAATACAGTCTTCTTCTTCTTCTTCCCAGCTTGTTCCCATTTTTATATGGGGTCGCCGTTTCGGATGAGCCGTTTCCATCTATTTCTATCTTGTGCTTCTGCCTCATCAATTCCCTTCTCATTTAAGTCTCCTCTCACACAGTCCTTCCATCTCTTTCTTGGTCTCCCTCTTTTTCTTCTTCCTTGCACCTCCACCCCCATAGTATGTCTCCCAGCGTGGTCCTCATCTCTCCTCAACAGGTGTCCATACCATCTCAGCCTCCCCTCCTGCACTTTCTTTGATACTTCCACCACCTTAGTTGACCCCCTTATGTAGTCATTTCTGATCCTATCCACTCTTGTCACCCCAGACATCCACCTAAGCATTCTCATTTCTGCCACATCCATCTTCTTCTGCTCTGCTTTTCTCATGCTTGCTGTTTCCGTACCATACAGCATTGCTGTTCTTACCACCGTCTTGTGAAATTTTCCTTTTAACCTAAGCGGCACTCTTTTGTCACAAAGAACTCCCGAGGCCGCTCTCCAGTTGTTCCAGCCTGCCTGTACCCGATGTTTTACTTCTTCTTCCATACTTCCTCCAGCGTTAACAAAAGATCCCAAATACTTAAACTTATCAACTCTCCTTATTTGCTCTCCACCAAGCTGAATACTTTCTTTATCATCCCCCTCAGTGGTGGTACACATATATTCTGTCTTGGATCTACTTATTCTCATTCCTCTGTCCTCCAGTACTTGTCTCCATCTTTCCAATTTCACTTCCAGATCTTCCCTGCTCTCTGCACACAGAACAATATCATCCGCATACAATATGTTCCATGGTACTGTCTCCCTTACTTCCTCTATTATAACATCCATCACTATGTTAAAGATAAATGGGCTCAGAGCCGACCCCTGGTGTAATCCTACTCTCACCTCAAAACCTTCTGTCTCCCCAACACTGCTCCTCACTCTGGTAAATACATTCCGGTACATCTCTTGTATCAATCGCACATACTTCTCTGGCACCATCTTCTCCCTCAGGCTCCTCCATACCTCTTGTCTCGGGACTCGGTCATAAGCCTTTTCAAGGTCAATGACCAATATATGTAGGTCCCTTTGTCTTTCCCCGAATTTCTCCATTATTTGCCTCAGACAAAATATACCATCTGTTGTTCCCCTTCCCTTCATAAATCCCATCTGCTCTTTACCTATTTGTACTTCTTCTCTCAGTCTAGCATCTATCATCCTTTCCAGTATCTTCAAAGTGTGGGACATCAATTTAATGCCCCTATAATTCCCACACTCTTGGACATCGCCTTTCCCTTTAAAAATTGGGATCAATATACTCCCACGCCACTCATTTGGTATCTTTTCCTGTTCAAGGATCTTTATCATAAGATCGTACAGTATATCCACTCCTTCATCTCCTAATGCTTTCCATGCCTCCACCGGGATCATGTCTGGTCCGGTTGCCTTCCCATTCTTCATCTTCTTCAGTGCATTTAGTACCTCTTGCCTAGAAAACCTCATTACCATGCCAATGTTCACTTGCCCATCCTCTCTTATTAGTCTATTATTTTCTTCATTTAACAACTGTTCGAAATATTCTTTCCATCTCTTCACAATGTCTTCCTCCTTTCTAAGCACTACACCCTCTTGATCCTTTATTTGTTTGATATGTGTTATATCTTTGGTGCTCTTATTTCTAGCCTTTGATAGCTTGATCATCTTCTTTAATCCTTCCTTTGTCCCCAGCTCATTATACACATCATCATACGACTTTGCTTTAGCTTGGGCTACCACCTTTTTCACCACCTTGTTTTTCTCTCTGTACCTATTTCTGTCTTCCACTGACTGTGACTCTTCCCATCTTTTCTTTGCCTCCTTCTTATCTTTTACTACTTTCTCAATGTCTTCATCCCACCACCAACTCTCCTTTTCTTCCCATATGATACCAGATGTCTCTCCTAGCAGCTCCTTTCCATGCCTTCTTATTACTGCTGCATTTCGTGCCCACCATTTCTTGAACAAATCTTCAATACCTATATCAATATCCTCCAAAACCCTCCTCTTAAACTCTCTCTTCTTATCCCCTTCCTTCTGTAATTCGTACCATTTAATTTTCCTTATCCCTTTAGCTTTGGTTTTTCTTCCCCTTTTCAACTTCAAGTCCATACATAGCAGCCTGTGTTGGGGGGCTACATGGTCGCCTGGAATGACTTTGAAGTTCTTGACCTCCACCAGATTTATCCTTTTATACAAGAAATAGTCTATCTGGGAGAATCTTCCCCCACTCCTATATGTTATTAGGTGTTCCCTTTTCTTCTCAAAGAATGTGTTTACTATTGCCATGTCGAATGACACAGCAAAGTCCACTACACTCTCTCCTTCTGGGTTTCTCTCCCCAATTCCATGGCCCCATGCACCCGCCCAATCGCCTCATTTTCACTTCCGACATGGCCATTCAAATCTGCCCCAACTATCACCCTCTCATGCTCTTCCAGTTCTTGCATTATTCCATCCATGTCTCTCCAGAAATTTCCCTTCTCTTCTTCTGTGCAACCAACTTGTGGTGCATATGCGCTTATAATATTCAGAATCTCTCCTCCATAACATATCTTCAATCTGATGATACGGTCATTCTTTCTATGCACTTCTATTACCGAGTTCTTTAGTTCGCTAGACAGTACTATGCCAACTCCATTTCTACCTTGTTTATTTGCTCCACTATAATATAGCTTATATCCATCTCCCAACTCTTTAGCTTTATTTCCTTTCCACCGCGTTTCTTGCACACACACAACATATACTTTCTTTTCTCTCATCAAGTCAGCCAATTCTCTACCTCTCCCAGTCATGGACCCAACATTTAGCTGACATACTCTGAACCCAATGTGAGCTCGCTTCTTTAGCTGCACCCGCTCCTGATGCAGTAGCCCTCGCCTTACCACAGAGTTAGGGCGATGTCTCTGTGCGTCGTTTACGGAGTACGCCCTAGCATTACCTCTTTCCATATTTCGGCTCATTCCATTTTTGGTTTTGGCACAGATTTTTACAGCCGGATGCCCTTCCTGACACCAACCCTCCCTATTTATCCGGGCTTGGGACCGGCACCCATAAGGACTTGGATAGTAAATTATTTTTGTACAATGAAATGTATTTAATCATTAAAATAACATCAAAATGCACTAATTATTGAATATTTATTGCCATAAAAACCTGCTAATAGGTGATTCTCCTTAAGTAAATTTTAGATAGGTTCCACAGAAAAATCTGCGTGTAGGTGTCCATGAATATTGGGAGTCCACTGTAATTACTGGGTATGTATAATTAAAACTTTGTTTTATTTTAAATATGTCATGTTATTGATTAATACATAATTGAGGATCCAAAGGAAATGTGTTTTATGTGTTCTGTGTTTTATGTGTTTTGTGGGATTACGTAATGGTCCTGGTGAAGTCATGGATCACGACAATGTGCATATATTTGATTATCAGGTTTGCATTAAAAACTTCTCATTATAAAAAGTTATGGTACTATAGGCAGTCCCCAGCTTACAACGGGTTTGGCTTATGACGTTCCGAGGTTACAACGCTTTTCAATTATATTCATCAGAAATTATTTCCAGGGTTACAGCGCAAACGACACCAATCTGGTGGAAGAAATATGATTCCAAAAATGCAAAATAATCAATATTTGAATTTTTTTAATGAAAAATGCAATACAAATGCAGTTTAAATAGTTTTTAATACACCCAAAGCAGTAAAAGTAAGGTTTTCTTAGGATTTTTGACGATTTTCCGGCTTACAATGATTTTCGGCTTACGACACTTCTCAAGAACGGAACCCCCATCGTAAGCCGGGGACTGCCTGTATTATAAAATAGTTAAATTGGACATAGATAAAGTTGTGTGTATTTTAGTATCATTAGTTGATCAGAAGTTTAATTCAGTAATCATCCATATTAGAAAAGTTTACACCATAATTTGAGTTACTTTAAAATTTTTAGCTACTTCTAAGCACAGTGTTACATAGAAATACATGTGTTGTGAATGGCTAGGAAGTAGTTGATTCATATTTCCCTATGCAAGACTGATATATTTAGCATTAGCAACACAAGGTTTCATGTACTATTCAATTTTACTGCTTTCAGGAAAAGCCTTACTTAGTTCTGGTGTGTGGAGACCATGGCATGAGTGATGCGGGTGGGCATGGAGGTTCTTCTCACTCAGAAGTCACTACTTCAGCAATGCTGTTTTCTAATACTTTTGGAAAGGTTATGTAAGAAAACATTAGTTTTTATTTAAGTAACTTACCAAGTAATTACATAGCTATGGTTTCTGCTTTAACGGCTGCTCAAAATTTTGAAATTTTGAAATTTGCTGGAGCACTCTTATTTTGGGTGTAGGTAACTATCCCCGCCCACTTTCAGGGAAGAATAGGTACAACAGTGCTGATGGGGTCAATTTATTTCTGCTGGTCAATGATATAACATAGTTCTTGTCTTGTTGAGCACCTTGGAATTTGGGTTTACTGGATGGTTTGGTTTTCTTGCCGACTTTGATGGTGTATTCTTTGATTTTGATAATGCTATTGCTATTAGCTTAGCTGATTTTTACTAATTTACTGATTTGGACTTCTGGATTTAGAATTATGTCAGACTCTAGTGTGTTTAGTGTTAGGTTTTGCAGCAAAATCTGCAAAACAAGACTGACTTTGTCTAGATATGACAATCATTCTATGTGTTACAATTGTAAGGGAGAAATTTGTTCTTTTACTCTTTCATGTGACGAGTGTAAAGACTGGGACAAGGGAAAATGGCAGGTTTTGGAGGCTTATCTAGCCAAAATTTCAACAGGACAGGAATAGGAAGGCAGCTGCTAGAGCTGAGGCTAGAGCTTCTAGTCAGGTTAATTTGTCTATTTATATAACTGTTCTTTTTCAAATTTGACTGCTTTTCCTCTTATAACAAGAACTCCAACTTTCCCTTCAACTCTGATTCCTGGCTCCTTTCCTCTGAGCCCAGTGCCGTGGCCACTCTCAAAGCACGGATACCAGAAATTTGGTCTACTTGTGAACACGGTGGCCCAAATTATGAATTCAGTGAAAGTCCTGAAGGACAAAGTTAACTGTATCAGTGATAGTGATAGTGCAATGGAGGTGATGGCTGTTCGTCCTGCTGATGCTCCTAGACCAAGGTCCCCTCCAAATTCCCCTGCAACTGGGAGGAAGTAAACTGGCAGTCCAATGGAAATCGGTGGGGTTTGCCCACGGACAGTCATTGCCTCGAATGAGTTTCCTGTAGAGCATTTCCAAGACTTGTAAGACGGCTGTTGGAAAGGCATCCCTGTGGATGTCCATGATCTTTCCTTGAGTGAGTTGGATGCTGGTTTGAACGAAGGGTGTACACAATGGCATTTGAGTGTTTCTAGGCCCCTGAAAAGGCATGGATCTTCAGTGGAAGAAAATTTGCCACCAATACATAAGCAAGTGAAGGAGCGGGATCTCAACCCTCTCTCAGGTTTGTGTCCTGAAAGGATCTAAGAAAGTGTCTGAGTACCCAGTGGCCGAACACCCTATAGCGTCTGAAAGTCCAGTGTCCAAGCTTTCAGTGTCCGAGTTATAGATGTCTGAATGACAAGAGTCAGCATCCAAATTGGTCAAGGTTCCTGACCTTGAAAACAGAGAGAAAAATGTCTGATCTAAGCTTCAAAAATTATTTATTAAGTTATTACCTTTGAAAAGTCATTCAGACAAATAAAAAAACATGTGGCTGGTAGAAATCACAACTAAAAATCAATCGGAGAATTATATGAGTATAAAAAGCATTGAGAATGTAAATGTTCAAGTTAAAAAACATGATAGAAAGAACAGTGTGCAGGGAACCATGGTACATGCTGATGATAATGATGAGCCAATTGAAAAGAATATGTTGACATATTCCCTTAAAATGAGATATAGTAACATACAGGACTACGAAATATATAGCATAACAAGTAGACAAAGACAAAATAATAAACAAATATAGAAATTAGCAAAAATAAAATTCAAAGGCCAAGAATTACCATGAAAATTTTGGGCCAAAACAGAGAAATTAGACCATATGTTCCAAAATCACTACAGTGCCAAAACTGCAGTAAGTACGGGCACATAAAGAAAAATTGCAGGAATACATCTGTATGTGCATATTGTAGATCCGAAGAACATGCCCCACAGTGGATGTGCGGCGAGCCTAAATGCGTGAACTGTGGGCAAAATCACCATTTAAGGTCTAAGGAATGTGTATTACATATACAACAAAACTAAAATTACTGCAAGAGAGAACAGGAATGCCTGTAAAAGAGACCAAATTAGAATTAAAAGTTAGAGGAATGCGTGATCCCACTAGAAAACGTACCTTTTCCACTATACGTAATATCAAATAATGAAGCAAAAATGGAAATACATAAAAGTAACAACCCCCAATACATCAGTCTCAGGTAATGACAACTGCTTTACAAGAAGAATCTAAAGTTGCTAAGAAACAAGAAATTTATACAAATTCTAATATGGATATTTGTTCAAATCCATTTGAGATACTGGAGTAAATGGAACCACACGAAGATAGTACATGTACCATAAGAATAATAGAAGAAAGATGTAATGAACTGGAAGCTAAAGATAAAAAGCGGCCTTTAGAGAGAACTCCACCCAAAATAAAAAAAAACAACTATTTTTAGAGTGATATCTGTTAAAACAAAGACAAAAGACCCAAAGAAAGAACATAAACCTAAAAGATAATAACAATATAGTACCTTTGTCTCCTAAAATAATAATAAAACTAAAAGAAACAAGTACCCAGAACATCAAAGAAATTGACAAAACCATTGACAAAAATGATTATGTGGAGGAGATGAAATCACTCCATCACCAGTAATTGTTGCAGTAAGACTAAATGAAAAAAGAACGACATAAAAACACATATGGATGTAATGAATGTTTTATCGAATTGTGTAACAAAAACAGAAGCATACAAAGGAAAGTTTAACAAACACTATACAAAATTTTATTGAATACAGACACGAACTACCAGTTTAGACACACAAAAAGGGCTGTATGTTCTTTGGGCACCTAATCTCTTATATAAGGAAAAACAAATGAATGTTGTTAATAAAATTTTGAAAAATTGCTGACTAATAATCCACAACAAGAAACTAACAGTTGAACACACTTAAGGCAATATTTTAGATAATTATATTATACAGTGGAACATAAATGGTCTCTAGACCAGATTACATTTGGGAGAATTATAACAATTACTGAAAGAATACAACCAATGATATTATGTTTACAACATGTCAATAAAACAATATCAACAATAGGTAAATATACCTTAGTATCTATATCTAGGGAAGAAGGATGAAATTTAGGTACTGCTGTATATGTACATAATAAAGTATGTTATGACAGAGTACCTGTAAACTTTGCTTGTTTGCAAATATCAAGTATTAAAATACAATTAAAAACCATAATTATGTAATTTATAATTTATAACAACCAACCTAACATAAATTATGACATTGATAAATTTAAGGATTTGCTTGGCAATGCCAGAGGAACCTTCATTAATAGTACTACTAGGTGATTTTAATGCTCACAACCCGATATGGGATTGTAGCTGTACAATCTCAAATATAGCAGGGAGTAAAATTGAAGAGTTCATGCATTCAAATGACATTTGCTGTATAAATGATGATGAAATTAGCACATATTTTAAAAAAATGCATGGAACATTTTCTTCAGTAGACTTAACTCTATGCACAACTAATATAGTAGTTGACAAATTAGATTGGAATTCAGTTGATGACTTGCATACCAGTGATCATTTCCCAGTATTAATTTCCTTATTACATAATAATTCTGTGAAACATGTTTCTCATTATAACATTTATAAAGCAGATTGGGAGCAATATGAAATACACACAAGAAATATCCAACCATTTGAATATTTAAAAGACTATAATGAAACTAACAAAAGTCTTGTTAACTTTATTAAAAATGTTGCTGATCAAGCAATACCAAAGTCAAAGCCCCATCCAACAAAACAAATGGCCCATTAATGGAGGGATAAGGTAACAGAAAACACTCAATAGGGAGATGATTAGATAATTTAGATAGAAATTTCAGACAAATAAATAAAACATTACGAATACTAGAAGGGACTTTACAAAAAATGGCTATATTATTTTAAGAAATTGATGCATTAAAACTTGTATACAACAAATATCTGCAAAATTTAAAAAGGAAGTAATTCATGAAAGAAATATTTCATGGAGGAAATACGTATCAGATCTCTCTAATAATAGTACTCCCATACAAAAAATATGGGAAAAATTCAGGAAAATAAATGGTACCCATGTTAAACCTCCCAGACATGCCATATTAAAAGATGGAAAATGAATCCTTGATTCAAAAGAAATAAGTAATATAATTGGAGAAAACTTAGCAGATGTTAGTTTGATAAAAATTTGGACACTTCCTCACAAAGAAAAATAATATAGAACTAATAACAATAGACTTTGAAACAAAAGAAGATATATTATAATAAAAAAATTAATAACTAAGAGTTGGAATATGCTCTCTCGAACAGCAATAAATCTGCTTGTGAAGGTGACTTTGTTTTGAGATGATCTGCCACTTAGCACCTTTGGCAAAGTCATACTTTTTGCAGTTTCATTGCAATTTTATAAGCACTCATGGCTTCAGAATTTATTTCCTGGTGAATGGCATAAAGCTATAATAATTCCTGTCTCCAAACCTGAAAGGATCCAAGTAATGTAAATAATTACAGACCAATTTCTCTAACTAGTGCTTATGCAAATTACTAGAAAAAATGGTAAATGCTAAACTAACCTGGCACATTGGAGAAAATAAAATTTTGACTCTTACTCAAATTGGGTCACTATGTAACAGGTCTACATTAGATTCTCTCTCTAATTTAGAAAACAATATACTCAGAGGATTTGAACGAAAATAAAAAATTATATCTGTCTCTTTTGACATTTAAAAGGCTTATGATACTACATTGAGGTTCCTGTATTAAAAACTTTACAAAACAACAACATCCATTGACATTTACCTATGTTCTTCCAAAACTTTTTGAAAAATCGCAGTTTTCAAGTGAGAATTGATGATGTATTGTCCAGAACATTCCCACTTGTAAATGGTGTTTCACAGGGAACTATTCTTAGTGAAACACAGTTTACTTTAGCAATTAATGAAATTAATAAAACTTTACCTACTGGAATTAAAAGGAACCTTTACATGGATGATTTTGCCATATATATTCAGCATCTCACATTACATAAGCAAGCGCATTATAAAACCATAGTAAAATTAGATTAATGGACCTCATCTGTAGGATTTAGATTATCCTTACATAAGACCCAAGTAGTCATGTTTTATTAAAATAAAAGTTGGAAGAAAGGCAAACAAATAGATTTAAAAATCAGAAATCATAGTATAAAAATTGGCAAAACTGCTAAATATTTTAGATTAGTATTTGATACTCACTTAAACTGGTAAGTCCATATAACCTACATGAAATCAAAATGTAAAATAGCATTAAATCTAATTAAAAAATTATCAAACACTACTTGGGGAGCCGATAGACAAACCCTTACATTACTATATATATATAGCAACAGTGCTGTCTATTATTGATTACGGTATCGAGATATACGGCTCAGTATCAGACGCAGTACCTAAGCATTAGACCCAGTTCATAATGAGGGCCTTAGAATATGTTCAGGGAGCCTTTAAATTATCACCAACCCCTTCTTTACAGGTTGGATGTGGTGAACTCCCTCTCTCTCTCTCCATAGAGAGTTGGTAATGCTGAAAAGTGCCCTGAGAATTCAGACAAGTGATTCTCGAGCCAAAAAAGTATTTGAATTAAGAGATATATTTTATTAACAATCATTTACCACCTTTCCCAGTTAGATCTAGAAGATAGTTTGAATCACTGAATATAAATATCCAGCTACCTTCAATAGTAAAATTTCCTCATCCTTGGATATTAATAAAATAAAAATTTGCACAAAATTAAAATATTTATAAAAAAAGTGCTTATATTGCCCAGAACACCATAGACAACATGCAATAGAGCATATAAGCAGAAAAGACCCACATTACCCTATATATACAGATGGATCTAAATCAGAATATAGCGTTGGATATGCTGCAGTGTCCTAAGACAAAACATATAAGTTCTCTCTTCCCAGTAGTGCTTCGGTATTTACAGCTGAACTATGTGCAATAACATCAGCCATGAAGATAATAAAAGAACACTCATCTAATAATTTTGTGATTTATAGCGACTCGAGAAGTGCCATAGAAGCCATACAAAGTTATAATCCCAAAAATAATATTGTACAACAGATTAAGTTTTCACTCCATAAATTATATAGTAATACAAAAAATATTGAAAATATTGGATCCCTGCCTATGTAGGAATAAAAAGAAATGAAGAGGCTGATAAAGCAGCTAAAGAAGCAGTCCACATGATAAAAGCAAATGTAAGCATCCCTACTAGTGATTACATAAGATATATAAAAGGGATTTTGACAAAGGGAAAATCTATTTCTGGGGGAAGACCTGTGTCGCCCGGTGAAAAGTTCCTGTAGCTCACTTTTCTAGGTATAAATATATCCTAAATATACCAGAGAAAAAGCTAGCATGGTATGCTGAAGTTACTACCCTCAGCTCAAACACCCCAAGGGCGTTGGTATAAGCATAAGGGCGAGTGGAAGCCACTACTCACAGGTCTTCTGCCAATTAGAGGATTCCTCTTCAAAGTCCCTCCCACGGCAAGAGCCGTTACAAAGGCTAGAGCCGTTACAAAGGCTACTCCCCTTAGCTTCCGCTCGCTCTCGCTACTACTACTACTACCCGCTCGCCATCTTCATTCCTGGAATAGACACCCAAGCTTGGACTGGTTAAGGGTGGGGAAAGAAGAAGGGATGTGTTCACCGGGTGACACAGGTCTTCCCCCAGAAATAGATTTTTCCTTTGTCAAATCCCTTTTCTGGGTTCAACCTGTGTCTGCTGGTGAAAAAGTATCAGAGAATTTCCATCCAAGCTTAACAGATACCAAACAAGTATGTAAAAAGGGGATAATTAAACCTAAGGTTCATTTTAAAGAATAAATTTAATGCGCTGTAATAAGGCGGAAAATTTACTTACTTACTAATTACACTAGAACTTAAACTATGGCCTAAAACTAGTAATAATAAGATAATATAATAAGACAATATAATAAAATGGTATCTGAAGCAATATACAAAAGGTATGTACAGACAGGTCAGTGATACCAATATGGTCTCAACACTATGTACATGTTTCAGTGATGGGATGGCAAACCGACCAGCCCGGCCCGGAAGAGAGAGGGTTGGCTGGGAATACAAGCGAGGCAGGTAGGAAGGAGAGAGTATTAAAGGGAAAAAGGACTGACAAAAAGGGGGCTAATGGAAGGAGTTGATAAGACTCGGTCATTCAGGGGAGACTATGCTCCCTGCAGCCACTGTTGAGAATTTAAGGGCCTCTAAGTTCTTGAGATAGTGGTGTTTAAATACTGCTGGAGATTTCCAACCCGTATATTTCTTCAGGTCTTTCTGAGAAGGGTTATATATGAGCATGACTCATTATCAGTGTCTGAGGCTAATTTAACCCCTTCAGCACTGGGACGTACACATGTACGTCTTTTACGGTACAGTAATAAAAGACCGGGACGTACGCGTGTACGTCTTTCATCCCTCCTCGAAAAGCAAAGCGTTTTCTTTAGCTTGGATGGTTTCCAGACACAGTATTGTGTACGAGAGAGGTGCTGAAGCTCCACCCACAATTCATTCTAACCAATGAGTGTCCGATGGACGTCGTGACGTCATTTTCATATGGGATATTAGGAGGGGTACTGGCCAACATATACCAGTGCGCCTCAGGCTATTATCCGAGAAAGATGATTACGATTTTGTCCGTAAACCACATAGATTTGAATTCCAAATCTTTTTCCCTTTTGATTGCAGTTTTTTTTTTTTTTTTTTTCAGTATCATGTCAGATGATAGTGTTTCAGAGTCAGGGTCTGAGTACCTGCCAAATCTATCAGATGATGATTATAGTGATAATTTTTTAGAGGTTGACAGTGACAACGAGTGTTTGGAAGACATTGAACCTCTTGTCGATGAAGGCTGGCAGTTCATAACTGATCCATCTTGTGACTTGCGCCCAGACCCACCCCCCCCCTGATTCACGGAGGGTGGCAATGGGATTCCTGCTTACACACCAGATTTCATCTGCTTACGTGATGCCTTTTTTTTCCTTTTTTGTGGTGATGTAATTGACAAATTGTGAGAATGGATGAATGCTCGGGCAGAGTAGTACTTTCATTCAACAGGAAAGCGTAAGGTGAAAGAACTTCTATGGAGGCCTGTTACTTGTGATGAGATGTGTTTTTTATAGCTTGCTGATGATAATGGGGGTGAATAAACTGCCCCATATGTATATACGTATTGGTCACGAGATGCTGTTGCTTTTATTATCATTATTATTATTATTATTACTATTATTACTGTTTTATTATTATTATTACCAGCTGCCTAAACATTCATTGATGTATATGCTGTTTCTGTATGAAACCTAGGATAAACTGTTTCAGTAAGAAAACTAGTACTGCTATTACCATTACTACTATTTTACTACTACTTTACTACTTTTTCTGCTACTTTATTTCTATTACTTTACTGCTATTTCTACTACTTTATAACAGTTCCTACTTCTGCAATTACTTTTTCTACTAAATATTCCTATTTTTTCCGATATTCTTACTATATTTTTTATAATTTTTTGACAATGGGGTAAAAAATATTCATTGATATCCATACACACAATGTTTTCACATAAGAATATGAAGGAAAAATATGAATAACATAAAATTTAGTGGGAGCAAGTAATGATTGATACTCGCGGTCGACAGGGGGTCTCATGCGGTATGCAAGCATTAGCAGCAATGCAGCAGGCCAGTGGCGAAGGGGTTAAGTACATCATTAAAAAACCAAGAGATGGTATGAGGGCGGTCTATTGGTCTCAGACAGGCACATGCTCTTGGAATCGAAGAGAAGTATGAATCTGACAAGTTAATATTAAAGCTAAGCTGAAAAATCTTCCATAAGGCCGATTTGATCGTAGTAATGGTATTAGCGGCTAGGCCTTTCTCAAATAGAGTTCTAAAGAATGAAATTGCCAGATTTGTAGTCATATTTTGAGCAGCTGAATTTTAAAAAAAATGGCCAATTTCTTTACTGCTGAATCATACTGCCTGAGCGTCGATTCTCTTTTATCTGATTCTATGAATAAAGATGTTTAGTGGATCAATACTAGCATCCTTTTGGGCCGCAAACTTCATGAAGTCCATAAAGTTAGGGCACTCAGAATTCTTGAGGAAGCTGACACAGTCTGAGTTTGTACTACCTGTGTCAGTTCTGGACGGGGGATCCGTTTGGGCCGGAGATTCAGTTCTAGAAGAAGCGGAAACCAGTTGCTCTTTGGCCAGTTGGGTGCCACTATTGCTACCTGTCCTGTGAAAGATCTTAGCTTGTGCAGGACCATCAGAATATTCACGGGTGGAAATAGGTAAATCTTCTGCCAATTGTTCCAATCTAAGGACAACGCATCTGTGGCGTAAGCTAAAGGGTCCAGGTTGGGTGCCATGTAACATGGTAGTTTGTGATTGGATTCCATGGCGAATAGGTCTACTTGGAGGTCCGTGATTTGATTACAAATCCACCGGAACGACTTCCTGTCCAGTGACCACTCCGATTTCAACGGAGTTGTCCTGGAAAGTGCGTCTGCGATAACATTCTTTACTCCTGCCAGGTGAGTTGCTGACAGGTGCCAATGATTTTTCGCCGCCAACGAAAATATCACAATCAATACGTGATTTAGTTTGCTTGACCTGGAGCCTCCTCTGTTTATGCAGTGGACTACTACTAAACTGTCCAAGACTAGCCTTACATGACTTCCTGGCCGGAGTCAGTTGCTTTAGGGTCAGGAAAACTGCCATCGCTTCTAGAATATTGATGTGGAACTGGCGGAACATATCTGACCATTCCTGGACTTTCTTGTGTTGCGAGTATCCTCCCCAGCCGCTCAGAGATGCGTCCGTGTGGATAGTTAGAGACGGCAGAGGGAATAGCAGTGGTACTGACTTGACCAGGTTCCGGCATTCCGTCCATGGACGGAGCCTTTTTGTCAAAATGGGTGGAATTACCGAGATCTTGTCCCTGAGATTGATGTTGGCTCTCTTCCTCCAGACTCGATTGATATCCTTCAATCTGGCTTTCAATAGGACGTCCGTCACCGACTCAAACTGTAGCGAACCTAGGATTCTCTCTTGGGTACGCCGAGAAGCCTTTTTGTTCTTGAGAAACTGTCTCGTAGCCGTTGCTATCTCCTTGACCTTCTTGGGTGGAAGAGATAGCTTGTGTTTGTTTAGGTCCCATTGGATTCCCAGCCATTGGAAGCGGGAAGCCGGAACGAGCCAGGATTTTTCCTTGTTTATCTGGAAACCCAGAAATTTCAAGAATTTTATCACCTTGGCTGTTGATTTGCGACACTCGTCAACGCTGGCTGCCCAAATGAGCCAGTCGTCTAGATAGGCTACTAACATTACCCCTTGAGTTCTTAGTTCTTGAACTATCGTCTCTACTAGTTTGGTGAATATCCTGGGCGCGATGCTGAGCCTGAACGGCATGACTCTGAATGAGTAAGCCTGCTTTCCTAGCTTGAAGCCTAGGTATGGAGAGAAGTTCCTTGCTATTGGAACATGATAGTAAGCGTCTGTAAGATCTATAGAGGTGGTGACGGCCCCACTGGGAAGTAAGGTCCGCACCTGCGAGACGGTCAGCATGCGAAACCTGTCGCATTGAATGTATGAGTTGAGACGGGACAAGTCCAGAATCACTCTTCTTTTATCCGAGTCCTTCTTTGGGACACTGAACAGACGTCCTTGAAACTTTAGGCGTTTTACTTTCTTTATAGCCTTCTTCTGCAAGAGATCTTTGGTATAGTCTATAAGGTCCGCCGTTGGAATCTGGTAAAAACTGATTGGCGGAGGGGGCCTGTTCTCCCATTTCCACCCCAGACCTTTTGAGACTATACTGTGGGCCCATGGACTGAAGGCCCAATGGTCCCGGAAAAGATATAATCTCCCTCCCACCTGCGGGTTCTCACTGGCTGGCTGCAGGTCTGCTACCTCTGCCTCCACGGAAGCCTCTTCCTCTTGGTCTGCCCCGTAGCCGGGCGCCACCTCTGGCCCTGCTACTTCCGGCATGCCTATTGTAGCCGCGAAATGCGTCTCGCTACTCATAGGAGGGGTTGAAGGCTGGGGAGGTCATTATGGCTGTCGAGGTCGAAGGCTCCTGAGCCGGTGGAGTTTGTACTAGGACAAACTGTTGCGGTTGAGCCTTAGATGTCGAAGGCTTACCGACCTGAGAGACCGGAACCGCTTGCACGACCGCCTGAGGACGGGAGGCCTGGTAAGGATGAAATCTCCTTGGCCTCTTCTTGGGTCTGGATTGGTGACCGGGGCCATCAAACTTCCTTTTGGAAGGAAGTCCCCAGCGGACCTGAAGACTCTGGTTGGCTCTGGCTGCCTCATGAAAGACGTTGTTGACCTCGTCTTTCGGGAACAAATTTTCGCCCCATATTGAGGACTTTATGAGTCTATTAGGCTTGTGCCTTATAGAGGCACTCGCCAGGATGTACTTCCTGCATGCTTGTCTCGCCATAACGAAATCGTACAGGTCCGTTTGGAAAGTCTGTAGCAGAGCTTTCATAAGGACCCGGAACAACTGTTCTTCAGTGTAGGTTGATGCTAACAACTCCGCCACAGTGACGGAGTTGATAGACCTTCCTAATCTGGTCCTTGCCTCGAATTCCGCTCTGACCAAGTGGTCCGGAATCCTAGGTAGCTTCTCGGTGAATAGGGTGGAAGTGCAATTCGGATCAAGTATACCTGCCGTAAAGGTAGCCGGAGCATCATTCCAGAACTCCACATCTGCGGTGAAGAGTAGAGAGGTGGCTGGTAAGGGCTTATCTTCTGCCGCGGCTTGCATAGTTAGTTCCGCCACCTTGGATGTACAGGGCGACGGAACTCCGTTTGGGGTCACAAACATTGTAAGGCTACCTCTATGGGGAGTTCTCTTGGAGGTAGGTGGGGGTGGATACACTTAGCGCTTGGGCCAGCCGCACTCAGTCGCTTTGCTCGGGGCTTGGGGACTCTCCCCCCTCCCTCCCTTCACCATTACTACGGTGAGCCACCAGGCAAGGTAGGTGGGACCACCTCCCCCTGCCCCCCGCATCCCCCTCCCACCACCCTAAGTACTCACCATCCTCTCCGCTCCGGCGGTTTCAGCTCCGGCCAACACCGGACCTGGCTTGAGAATGTTTAGTCATAGGCCTCGGCCTTAGGGTGTCATCCACCGTACATGTGTACAGTTGGTATTCCATTAATATATATAGCATTTACACACAGCCTAGCTTGTACATGTCTGGAATGTCACTCTATGGGTTTCAGTTTCACTGTCTCGCTTCCGCTCTTGCAGTGGCTTGCGGCATACTCCGGCCCCACGGCAGAGTTGACCTAGTAATCTCTTCCCCTCTTAAGTACACGGAGCTATGCATTGCAGTGCAGCAGTTACCATGATATAGTTACAGGGCCATACCGGTATTACTGGTCTGGTTCTCCGGAGCCACTCCGGCACTGTAAACCTTGATATATTTTCCATATGTGACTGCATGCATACATATATATATATTCCCTGGTTAGTAGGCTCCACTCTGGCGCCTACTACTATTAGACTTATAGCATTAAGTTCTATAACCTCCCCGGAGGTTGTCATGATACTCATGTATCCTTTGACTTACAGGTCATCTGTTGCCAGGAACCCGGCTGTAATGCCTTCCTGCAGGATCCCTGTGGGCATGAAGTCTGCGGCTCTCACCCTGGACTTAGAGCCCATGACTGTAGATGTCATGGGCGAAGGTAAGGGTGTACTTGAGGCAGGTCCTGTAGGGGCTCAAGGGCTTTCCTTGAGTCCTTCTCCTTCTCCTTCTCCTATCCCTTCCATTTCTACTTCTTTCCGGGGTTTCACGGAGAAGCAGAGGTCGGTACGACCAAAAACTTCTTCCATGATCCCCAAGGTCAAGTCCTCTACGGACTTTAAACCAAAGCCGAAGTCACTGCCAAAGAAGTTAGCTCCTTCCTCTATCCAGAAGTCCCCGGCTCACCATCCCGGGGCGGATAAAGCTAAGGGTGCGTCTTCTTCTGCGCCGCGGTCCCTTAAACATAGGCCTCGGAAGGAGAAGGCCCAGTCTTCCTCCTTCGACCCCGAAGCTTTTTCCTCCAATATCTTGGAGAGGGTGGGAGACGTCGTTGGGAGGGAACCTAGTCAACACTAGGTTTCAGGAGATGTTCTCCCAGCTTTTAAGCTCGGTCGAGGCCTCGGGTCAGTCGATCCAATCCCTGTCGGAGAGAATGGCTGCCCAGGAAAATGCTATGACGGGCATTAGGGACTCACTCGCGGCAGGCCATTCTCAATCCGGTCAGGTAGCAATACCTGCCGTCATGCCGGATTCGTCAAGACTCCCAGACTTCAAGCCCAACAACCCGTGGAGGATTGCGGCATACGCTCTGTTCGTGAACGGCATGCTCTCCATTGAAGGTATTGGGACTCGGAGGTTGGAAGACTTCGAGTGTTATCCCAAGAACCTTCAACCTCCATTCATGGGCTATGTCCGGTTAACTGACGCAGCCATGATGCGAGAGGATAAAGTCCCAAAGGAGACTGTCATCCTCCCTCGGGAACAGGCGCAGCAGGCGTGGCTAAGAAGTCTGGATGAGTGGGAGTGTGAAAACACTTGCCTCACCGCCTTCAAAAGCCCTTTCACCATTTTTACCACGGTGGAAGGCACTCCGCTCCCACTTACCTATAAGGTAGTGGAAGCTACATACCAGGCAGCTCTTAAGGACGAGCCTATGCCTCAGCTCCGGGAAACAGAGCCGACCTCCCTTCTGATCCCCGGATCAGAAAACTATTTTGAGGGTGCAGCACCCACCTTCACAGTAGGAAAGCTGAAACCCGACTGCATCACAACGCTTTTCAGCTAGAGGCTCCCCAGGCTATCTGAATCACTAATTCAGACAGAATTCGACGCCCAGACTAGGCTCAGCAGGTCACTCTCCTCCTTGACGATGGCAGAAATGACGGCTCTTCTTTACAAACGAGCCGTTATTTAAGGTCATGGCAAAGTCGTTACTGCATACAATGCAGTGCGACTTCTATGACTTTGTCGTCGCAAGGAGGAACTGCAGGAAGCATGTTCTGGGGGAGGCCACCATTCGCCACGAGCCTAACAGGCTGATCGCTTCCTCTCTTCCCTGCTCCGGTAGTGGCAGAGGTGCTGCACGAGGCCTCTAAGGTAAACCAGAGCCTGAAGGTCAGGTGTGGTCTGGTAAACAAACGTAAGCTGGAATCCTCCGGAACCAACCCCAGGTTGAAAAAGAAGCCTAGGAAGTTCCAGTCCTTCCAGACTTCACAACAGGCTCTGGTCCAGGCGATGCAGGTTCCCCAGGTACCACAGCACTCCGCTTCAAAAGCACATCCTCAACAGCAGTATGTGCTTTTGGCTCAGCCACCCCAACAGCCCCAGCCATCAACCTCCTTTGCTGTCTCGCCAGCCTATAACTCGGCTTTTGAGGCCTAGGCCTTTCAGCCATTTAATAGGTTTGCCAGAGGCAGCCGTGCCAGGGGTGCCTCTTGACATCGAGGATCCGGCAGGGCCACCAGCAGGGGCAGAGGTTTCCGGGGAGCATGGGGAGGCCGCCCCTCCGCAAACCAACAGTGAGAGTCCCAAGGTAGGAGGGAGGCTGTACCTCTTCCGCCAACGGTGGGGGTTCAGCTCTTGGGCTCAAAGTATAGTGACCAAAGGTATGGGTTGGAGTTGGACAGAAGGTCCTCCTCCACCCAACAATTTCTACCAAAAACCAACAGCGGAATTGATAGAGTATACCCAAGATCATCTCAAAGGAGTAGTATCAAGGGTCAAGAACTTAAAATTTCAAGGACGCTTGTTCAGCGTGCCAAAGAAAGACTCAGGAAAGCGAAGAATCATCCTGGACTTGTCACACCTAAACTTATTCATTCCTTGCGACAAGTTCAGAATGCTGACCGTTTCGCAGGTGCGGACCTTACTTCCCCGTGGGGGCGTCACAACCTCTATAGATCTTACAGATGCCTATCATCATGTTCCAATAGCAAGACACTTCCGCCCGTTCCTAGGCTTCAAGCTAGGAAATAAGCTTATTCTTTCAAGGTAATGCCTTTCGGGCTCAACATCGCCCCCAGAATATTTACGAAACTGGCGGAAGGAGTTGTCCAAGAGTTGAGGTCTCAAGGAATAATGCTAGTAGCGTATCTAGACAATTGGCTCATATGGGCAAAGTCCCCCAAAGAATGCCAAAAGTTAATGGTCAAAGTAATCAAGTTTCTGGAACATCTAGGGTTCCAAATAAAAACCAAGTCCAGACTAACACCGGAATCTCGGTTCCAGTGGTTAGGCCTGCAATGGGACTTGGATTTACATACTCTGTCAATCCCGCCGTTGAAAAGGAAAGAAATAGCCAAGTCTACAAGGCAATTTCTCAGACAACGCCAAACTTCCCGGAGGAACCAAGAAAGAATCTTAGGCTCACTCCAATTTGCCTCGGTCACGGACATTCTTCTGAAAGCCAGACTGAAGGACATAAACAGGGTCTGGCGTTCAAAAGCAAACCGGAGGTCCCGGGACAAGCTAGCTTCTATCCCGGCGATCTTGAGGAAACGTCTCCACCCATGGACGAAAGTGAAGAACCTATCAAGGGCAGTACCCCTTTAATTTCCCCCCTCCGTCTCTAGTGATCCACACGGACACGTCCGTAAGTGGGTGGGGAGGGTTCTCGCAGTACAAAAAGGTCCAGGGAACCTGGTCCCTACCATTCCGCCAGCTACATATCAATGTACTGGAAGCCATGGCAGTGTTTCTTACTCTGAAGAGGCTCCGGCCGCACAAGAAATCGCATGTCAAACTGGTCCTAGACAGTGCAGTGGTAGTCCACTGCATAAACGGGCGGATCCAAATCAAGTCACCTGAATCATGTCCTGATAGCCATTTTTTCTCTGGCGGACAAGAACAATTGGCACTTGTCAGCCACCCACTTAGCAGGGGTAAGAAACGTGGTAGCAGACACTCTGTCACGCTCCGCCCCTCTAGAATCAGAGTGGACCCTGGACAACGAGTCATTCAAATGGATCTGTCAGAAAATCCCAGGGCTTCAGGTGGATCTCTTTGCCACGGAGTCAAATCACAGGCTCCCTTGCTATGTGGCACACAACCTGGACCCTCTGGCTTATGCCACGGACGCTATGGCAATAGATTGGAATGCATGGAAGAAGATCTACCTGTTTCCTCCAGTGAATCTTCTTCTGAAAGTCCCAAACAAACTAAGATCGTTCAAGGGCCGGGTGGCTCTAGTAGCTCCCAATTGGCCCAAAAGCAATTGGTTCCCACTACTTCTAGAATTGGGACTCCAGCCCCTACAGATTCCCAATCCCAAACTGACCCAGTTAGTGCAAACAAGGACTGTGTCCGCTTCCTCAAGGATTCAGAAAGCCCTAACTTTATGGATTTCATGAAGTTTGCAGCTCGCAGGAATGCTAACATCGATCCCCAAAATATTGCATTTCTGGAATCAGATAAAAGGGAATGTACCTTACGTCAATGTGACTCGGCCGTTAAGAAACTAGCTATGTTTCTTAAAAGTTCAAATACACAAATAATGACCACAAATTTGGCCATTTCCTTCTTCAGAACATTGTTCGAGGAAGGTCTTGCAGCAAGCACAATACTACTACCAAATCAGCTCTTAAAAAGATCTTCCAGTTTGGTTTTGGTATAGATCTAACAGATTCTTACTTTTCCTCTATACCAAAAGCTTGTGCTAGACTTAGACCCACAGAGAGACCTAAGTCAGTTTCTTGGTTCTTGAATGACGTTCTTAACCCTTAAACGCCGAAGCGGTAAAAAAAAAAATGTTTCCTGTGTGCCGGAGGTGTTTCTGAGTGAGCGCAGAAGCGGAAAAAATATTTTTTTCAAAAAATCAGAGCGCGCTTAGTTTTCAAGATTAAGACTTCATTTTTGGCTCCTTTTTTTGTCATTGCCTGAAGTTTAGTATGCAATCATCAGAAATGAAAAAAATTATCATTATCATATATAAATAATGCGATATATGATAGCGCAAAAACGAAATTTCATATATAATTGTATTCAAATCGCGCGGTGCGCAAAACGGTTAAAGGAAACAAGTTACCTTTTTTTCGTTGTAATGTACACTAAATTGCGATCATTTTGGTATATAACACATTGTAAAACTATAAAAGCAACACAGAGAAAATATTATCACAAAATAATGCATGAATTCGTAACGCTCTGACGTAAACAAATATTTTTTTCAAAAATTCACCATAAATCTAAATATTGTTCTAGAGACTTCCAATTTCTTTCAAAATGAAGACAAATGATTGAATATTACTATACTGTAAGAGTATTAGCTTACAAATGCAGTTTTTGACCATATCTGACGAGTTAAAGTTGACCGAATGTCGAATTTTTTTATATATATTTTTTTATATGCAATTATTTCGGAAATAGGAAAAGCTACAATCTTCAAATATTTTTCGTTTTATTCTACATGAAATTGCGCACATTTTCATATATAAAACTCTATGAAATGCGTAATATGAAACGGAGCAAATATTCCGAGAATGGTATGTACGCATTTCGGAGATTTGTGGCGGAGAATCCGTGCGCGGAGGGAAGGAAAATTTTTTTTTTTTAATTCACCATAAATCTAAATATTGTGCTAGAGACTTCGAATTTGTTTCAAGAGGAAGATAAATGACTGAATATTACTAGACTGTAAGAGTTGTAGCTTATAATTGCGTTTTCGACCATTTCGATAGAGTCAAAGTTGACCGAACGTGGTTTTTTTTCTATTTATCGTGATTTATATGCAAATATTTCAAAAATGAGAAAAGCTACAACCTTCAATTATTTTTTGTTGTATTCTACATGAAATTGCGCACATTTTCATATATAAAACGTTATGTAACGGCTAATTTAAAATGGTGCAAACATTACCACAATCGCAGGTATGATTTTTTTCGGAAAGAGTTACCATGCGGACGTAAAGAAAATGTAATTTTTTTCATAAATTCACCATAAATCGAAATATTGTGCTAGAGACTTCCAATTTGTTGCAAAATGAAGGTAAATGCTTGAATATTACTAGAATATAAGCGTTTTAGCTTACATTTGTGTTTTTCAACCATTTCGGTAGAGTCAAAGTTGACCAAAGGTTGAAAATTTGTCACTTATCATTTTTATAAGAAAATATTTCAAAATTGATAAAAGCTACAACCATGGGTTGTTTTTAGTTGTGTTGTGCATGAAATTGCGCACATTTTCATACATAAAACTTTATGTAACGGTTAATTTAAAATGGTGCAAACATTACCACAATTGGATGTATGATTTTTTTCGGAAGAGTTACCGCGCGGACATAAGGAAAAAGTTTTTTCATAAATTCACCATAAATCGAAATATTGTGCTAGACACTTCCAATTAGTTACAAAATTAAGGTAAATGATTGAATATTACTAAAATATAAGAGTTTTAGCTTACAATTGCTTTTTTCGACCATTTCGGTAGAGTCAAAGTTGACCGAAGGTTGAAATTTTGGCACTTATCATTATTTATATGAAAATATCTCAAAACTGATAAAAGCTACAACCATGAGTATTTTTGTGTTGTATTCTACATAAAAATGCGCACATTTTCATATATAATAATCCATGTAACGGCTAATTTAAAATGGTACAAAAATTATGTCAAAGTGACGAAATAATTTCCGAGATGTGTCACAGATACTTTTTAGTGCGGCAAGAAAGAAATTCGCTCTTGCGTGCCTGCGTAATGATTGTAAACAAAACAACACCTTGATCCGTGAACTCCCAGCATCCCCCAAGGGGCGTGATTCAAGAGTTTTTGGCTGGTAGGCCTAAAAGTATTTTTCCGCGAATTTTTAAAAAAACTTTTGTATGTCGACGTTAAATACGTCCAGTCGGCACCCGAGAGACAAAAAATGTTGACGTAAAATACATCCAGTCGGCGTTTAAGGGTTAAGTTGGCCTCAGAAATAAATAATGAATCATGTGATTATATAACCCTCCTGAGAAAAACTTTACTTTTATTAAGTTTAGCATCAGGAGCAAGAATTTCAGAACTGTCGGCTCTTTCGAGAGAACCAGGTCACATTGAATTCCTCCCATCAGGAGAAGTACTTCTCTCCTCCAGATCGTCAATTTTTGGCCAAAAATGAGGATCCACAAGAAAGATGGACCCCAAGGAAAATCTTACCACTCCCCCAGGACAAGTCCCTATGTCCGGTTAACTCCTTAAGTGCTTACTTGAGTAGAACAACCTTAAAGTCTTCAGGTCCCTTATTCATCAGGGAGAAAGGTGGTACAATTTCCTTAAAAGGCATTAGACAACAAATTTTGTACTTTATTAAACAAGCCAACCCGGAATCCTTCCCACGGGCTCATGATGTTAGGGCAGTTGCCACATCTATCAATTATTTTCAACATATGAATTTTGACGATCTTAAGAAATACACAGGCTGGAAATCTCCGACAGTCTTTAAACGCCACTACTTAAAAGTCCTTGGAGGCCCTTAAATTTTCAGCAGTGGCAGCTGGAAACACAGTTTCCCCTGACACTGCTTGATATTCTTATTAATCTTTCACTGTAGCCTTCCCTTCTGCCTGCCTCACTTGCACCCTTGCTTAGCTAGTTCGCCTGTAGTTTACATATTGCCTTGGATGTAATTGTTCTTACATTGTTACTTGCGTTAGGGCTCAGTTCCCTCGCTTATTTGTATGATTGTCAACTTGATTGTCTCTGTTTCTTACATGTTTTGCTGTTAAGTACCTTTAAGTTTTTTGGGCTAGTACCTTTAAGTTTTTAAGCTAAGTAATTTTAAGATGGTAAAATATACTTTACCTTTCACTTTGTACCAATTTTGTACTTTTAAGTTGTACATTATACTAATTAACCTTACTGGTGTTTGTTTTACCTGCTAATTTCAGTATTTTGTATTTTCTTCCAAGCTTGGTGGAGCTAATTCTCTGGCACTATTTCACGGAGCGACACAGGCTGAGCCCAGAAAAGGGATTTTGACGAAGGAAAAATCTATTTCTGGGCGAGGGGCCTGTGTTTTGCCCAGTGAAATCCCACCCTGTATCTGTATTCCTCACCCTGCTTAACCCAAGCTTGGGTGCTATCTTCAGGAATGACGTCAGAGGCGCTCACTGTAGTAGTAGAGGGTAGCGGGGCTATAGTTCGGCTCCTCTGTAGATGGGGTTTTGGCGGAGGAAGAAGCTAAATGGCAGGGTACCTCTGGTAGTGGTATTCACTCGCTCTTTATATATACCAACACCTTTTATTAAAAGGTGAGCGAGCCATTTACCTTGGTACTAACGTTTCTCTTTTTCTCTGGTATGAATAGCAATATTTATACATAGAAATAGTATCAAAGGAACCTATTTCACTGGGCGACACAGGCCCCTCGCCCAGAAATAGATTTTTCCTTCGTCAAAATCCCTTTAATGGCTTTGGCAACAGCCAAAAGAGAGCAACCTACTACATGCCCTTAATGAAAAAGTGGGTTTTTCCCAAGGAAATGCAATGCAGGAAGTTCCCAGTTATCAGCGGACTTGGTTATCGGCAATCTGGTTGTATGGCACTTGTCTAGTGCCATAAAATCGGCAATTTATGGTGCCATAACAGGACGAGTTCCGGTTATCGGTGCCATAAGCTCCATAAATCATTGAGTTTCGGTTAATGGTGGTTTTTGCTTATCGGCTCATCCTTGGGAATGGAACCCCAGCCGATAACCAGGGACTGCCTGTATATTCTTTTATTCTAGTCTTTTTGGCCAAAAATAAAAACCCTTCCAAACCTTGGTCCCATTCATTTTCAGTCAGGAGTCTTAACGGATATTCTGGGTCCAACAGATCAGGAGACATCGCTCTGTACTGCTAGGGCTCTATAGCATTATATTGAAAGGATGCAGAAAATCAGAGGCCCTTCTCAGAACTTCTGGTGTTCTGTTGAAAATCCAGTATGCGCCTTGTCAAAGGTCTCTCTTTCTTTCTTTTTAAAAGGTGTTATTATAGAATCACTCTCCAAAGTTCAAGAAGAAGTTTTCCCATTACTGAAAGTCAAGGCACATGAAATAAGAGCAGTCACAACTTTGTTAGTGTTCAAGCTTAACCTCTCACTTGATTTAGTATCTATGGGATGTAGAAACAATCTACCACAATAGCAGTACATTAGGTTCATTCTCCATGGCTGGTAAGATACTGGGGAACAAGGGGGAGGCATGCATCTCCTATGTATCTATATCCTCACCTTAGTTAAGGTTGATGAGTCTGTTTGGGGAGCCTGCAGGTATGGTATACCAGAGTACCCTCCATGTCTTTTTTTATGGATGTGTGGTGTTTCTGATATGGTGTAGGTCGTGTTCGGATATATTATTGTACTGATCCCTGTGCAAGGGCTTATAATTGTATTGTTAGCATAGGTAACAAGCAGAAGTTTCCCATGGTTGCAAAGCACCCACTACAAGTAGGGGTGATTCATGGCTCTGATGCCGCGCCACTACAGGTCGAGAGGAGCAACGACCAGAGACGGTAATTACCTGCTGTAGCTCCCTCACCCGTTAAGGTTACAACAAGCATTTAACAATGCCAGCTAAATTATTACTTCAAATTTATTTTCTATTTACGGTATATGTTTTGGAATAGTGTATGTCCATATAGCCCACCTCCTGTCAATGTGAGGTTCAGCTATGTAATTAATGTAGTATTTGGTAAGTTACTTATATAAAAATGATATTGCTGGGCTCAGCCTGTGTCGCTCCGGGAAATGTCCCTTTAGCACACATTTCTAAGGTATAAATATTAGAAAAAAGCTAATATGGAAATGCCAGAGTATTCTGGCTCGCTCACCTTATTTAAGGTGTCGGTATGGTTTCTGGGCCGAGTGAAACCGCTACCAAAGGTCCTTTGCCATTTAGATTCATCCTTCTTCAATATCCCTCATCTACAGAGGAGCCGATCTAAGGCCCACTAGTCGCTACCTTTACGGCTAGCGCCTCTGAGGTCATTCCTTTCGATAGCACGACCCACACCACACGTGTTTTTTCTTCTCTGTGTTGTGTTTTCTCGTGGAATTCTTTCACCACCGTCATGGAACGTCAAGCTGTTGCTGCATCCAAGTTAAGTACTGCTATTAATGGTTGACACTATTTAGGGGCTCCCCTTGGCATGTTTAACCAAATTATTTAGGTTTTTATAAGACGGCGTCCCATGCGGCACCGTCGCCGCGCCGCCATACTCGACTCGCTCCCTCGTGTTACCTAGTTTCGTGTCCCATTCGGTCCCCTATACCATTTGGGCTCGATTCTTTGTTTAGCAGCACCTTCCTATGATTTCAGTAATGCATTTATTGACGTTTTTGTTATTTTATCCACACGGCGGATGTTGTCCGAGCTCGCGCTCAGCTCGTAGCCTACGTCGTTACCTTTCAGCTCAGATCTTCATGCATGCATGTATCTTTTAGTTGTTAGGTTACCTCTTCGTTAGGCGCCCTTACCGAAGGACCCTGATTGTTCTCCCTTTGTCCTCGAGCCACCCTGGCCGCCTGCCCCGCGTGTTTTCGTCACGGCATATAGGCTAGCTGCTCGGAGTTGCCAGGCTTGACCATCCTTCCCGGTTGGCTCTGCCCAGCTTCTCCAGGACATTTCCCTTTCTCTACCATCTAACTTTTCTTCCTTTCCCCCCGTGTTAGGATAGGATGTTTATTTTATATGTTACATGTTCTTTGAGACAGCTTCGGTTGGCCTATAGGCCTCCTTCGATCGCCTGGCCTTTCTCACCGCGTGGATGTTCACCTGGCCGAGAGAGTTCCAGGCGACCGCCTATGAGCCACCCCGCCTTGGCCCTTCCAGTCCCTCTCCCCCCACCTTGGGGGGAGGTACGCTCGCTCATACTGTCTTAGGCAGCCAATCCGAGCAACCCTCCCTTTCCCCCCCCTCGAGGGGGACAGGGGAGGTGGCTGGAGGGCTCTCGACGAGCGGGCCTGCTTCTCTGCCACTCTCCCCAGTAGAGTAGGGGGGAGCCCTGCTCGGCTGAGCCTCGGTTGGCCACCAGGCTCGGTGGAGCTCGGCTCTCCTCGGCTCTCGGGTCGCGTTTCCTTACCGTTAGTCACCATCTCCTTCCCGCTCCGGCGGATTCAGGACCCAGGCGTAGTCAGGTCCGCCTTGGGTTGGTGAACTGTTGTGGAGGCTCCGGCCTCCCTTTAAGGATACGCTTGTTGGATGCATGTTCTTTTACATATAAAGACATCCATTACCTTAAGTTTAAGTTTATTGGCGGAGTCCCACAACCCCGCCAGGGATCATCTCCCAATTTACTCTAGTTTTAAGTTCCTCTACGGCAGAGTTGTCAAACTCCGCCGTTTTACTTCTTCCTGGTCTCCCCCTGCTCCTCACCCGGTGTTTGTTCGGACTACTCCTTGCTCCGGCGTATGGAATAGGTGGTTATCCTGATTCAGTGATGACATTGTTCTCCGGCATCGCCGGAAACACACTGTTTCAAGCGGTTCTACCAAGCCTCCTGTCGGATGCCTCACCACAATGCACGGCCAAAGAGCAGGTAGAGACTGGACCTTGTTACTTATTAACACCGGAGCACTCTGGCGTCATGGCATACCACAACCACGGACCTAGTCCGGAAGGTTAGTGGTGATACTCATGTGTCATTTCACTTGCAGGTCACCCATTGTATGGAGTCTGACTGCAATGCTGTACTTCAAGACCCCTGTGGGCACGAGGTCTGCCGGACCCACTCCACCTGCGCGATCCGCCTCAACGAGTCCCTGGTATGGCACCATGAGAGTTGCCTCATATGCTACGAGCTCGTAGACCAGGTCTCCTCTAAGGTAGGTGGCGTTTCGGAGTCTACACAGTAATACAATGAGTACCAATGACAGCTATATCTGTTTGATATGTCCGTTAAGTTAAGTTACAGTTTAACCTAAGTAGTCTTAAGTGTTAACGCTAACCCTCTCTTTCAGGGCACCCAAGCAGTCCGGCAGACTGCTCTAGCCACCCTGAAGGCCTAGGTTGGTGGGTTTGGCCATAATGTCACCAAGGGCCAACCTTACATCCTCTCCAAGGAGATGGCCACTCTCATCTTCCCCGGCGGGAAGAGCACGTCGTACGTGGACCCCGAAGTGGCAGCTCCCCTGATCGCTTCCATCCAAGAGGAAGTCTCACAGCCCCCGGAGGAGGCTGCTTCGCAGGAGGTCGCGCAGGAAGTAGCTGCCCTGGACCTAGACCTCGAGCCCATGGCTGTTGAAGTCATGGGCACAGGTAAGAATGTTTGTGAGGCAGGAACTGTAGGGGCTCAAGGGCTTTCCTTGAGTCCATCTAGAGCTTCTTCCCCTTCAACTTCAACCTCTTTCCAGGGATTCACCGGAGGACTTCAGTCGGTCAGGCCGAAGTCCACCTTGGCGATCCCTAAAGTCAAAGGCAAGCGAGACTTTAAAGCGCTGCAGAAGTCCCTGTCGAAGAAGTCAGGTACCAGCCTTGCCCGTAAGTCTCCGGCTCACCATCCCGGAGCTGACGAGGCTAAGCTGGCTTCTTATTCTAAAGGGTCGAGGACTAAGTCTTCTAAGGAGAGGGCTCAGCCCTCCTCCTCCGACCCTGAGGCGTCCACCTCAAAAGGAGCCAGACCCAGGACTCCTAAGGAGAAGGTAGAACCTTCCCCCTTTGACCCTGACACCTTCTCTGCAAATATTTCGGCAAATATTATGCAGCAGATGGGCAGCATGGTCGGGAACTTGGTGTAATCCAAGTTCCAGGAGATGTTTGTGCAGTTGTCATCCTCCCTAGAGGACTCAGGGCAGTCTATCCGGGCTATCTCGGACAGACTGGTTACCCAGGAGAACCTTATTGCAGGTCTCCAGGAGAATGCATTGACAGGACTTCCACAGTCCGGCCTGGCAGCTCAGAGCTTGCTAATTCTGGACTCGTCTACCCTTCCTCCCTTTACTCCGAACAACCCTTGGAGGGTATTTCGTATGCTCCTTTCGTGGACGGCATGCTGACAATTGAGGGCTGCGGAACTCAAATGTTTGAGGACTTCGAGTTCTATCTGCAAGGATTACAGCCCCCCTTCATAGGCTATGTCCGCCTCACAGAAGCAGCTATGAGGAGGGAAGACAAGGTCCCAAAAGAAACTGTAATTCTTTCCCCAGGACCAGGCGCAGCAGGCATGGTTACATAACCTGGAGGAGTGGCAGTGCACCAATACCAGGGTTACAGCATTCAAGAGCCCCTTCACAATCTTCACCGTGGACGAAGATACACCCATCCTGTTCACGTCAAAGGTGGCAGAATTGACTTTGCAAGCTGCTCCCCGGAACTGATGATCACTGGGTAGATCTTCCAGCCAACTTTTCTGTAGGTAAGCTAAAGCCGGACTGCACCATCACGCTATTTAGCGAGAGATTACCTAGGCTGCCAGAGAACCTCATTCAAACTGAGTATGACGCCAGGATGAGGCTTTGCAGGTCCCTCAACTCGCTAGTTATGACAGAAGTATCGGCTCTAATCTACGGAGAAGAGCCGTTATTCAAGATCATCGCCAAGTCACTTTTGTACTCTTTGCAATGTGACGTGTATGATTTCGTCATAGCTAGATGAAATTGCAGGAAACATGTGCTGGCGGAGGCCACGATCCACCACGAGCCTAACAAGCTTTTAGCCTCATCCATATGGGGCTCTGACCTCTTCCTGGCCTCGGTAGTGAACAAAGTTCACTGCGAGGCGGTCAGGTTCAACCAGAGCCTAAGGGTTCGCTGGGGACTCGTCTCCAAACGGAAACCGGAGTCCGCCGGATCGAATCCCAAGTCGAAGAAGAAACCTAGGAAGTTCCAGCCCTTCCAGGCCCCTCAACAACAGACTCTGGTACAGGCGGTTCCGGTATCTCAGGTACTGCAACTTTCTACCTCTAAGACACAGCCACAACAGCAGTTTGTGCTGCTGACACAATCGCCGCAACAGGCACAGGCTTCAGCCTCCTACACTGCCTCCCCTGCCTACAACCCAGCGTTTGAAAACCAGTCCTTTCAAACCTTTAACAGGTTTGGCAGGGGTAGCAGAGCTAGAGGTGCCTTCTGTCAACGGGGCGGCGGAAGGGCCACCAACCGAAGCAAGGGTTCCCGAGGAGGACGTGGTGCACGCCCTTCCTCAAACCAGTGAGAATCCCCAGGTAGGAGGGAGGCTGTTCCTCTTTCGTCACCGTTGGAGGTTCAGCAAGTGGGCCCAAAGCATTGTGTCCAAAGGTCTAGGATGGAGTTGGCTGAAAGGTCCCCCTCCATCCAACACCTTTTATCAGGAACCAACAGCGGGATTTGTAGAGTATTCTCAAGAACTCCTTCAAAAAGGAGTAGTGTCAAGAGTCAAGCATTTAAAATTTCAAGGTCGCTTGTTCAGCATGCCAAAGAAAGACTCAAACAAGCGAAGAATAATTCTAGACTTGTCCCGTCTGAACTTATTCATTCATTGCGACAAGTTCTGGATGCTGACCGTTTCACAGGTGCGGATCTTACTTCCCCATGGGGCCGTCACCACCTCTATAGATCTTACAGATGCCTAATATCATGTTCCAGTAGCAAGACACTTCCGCCCGTTTCTAGGCTTCAGACTAGGAAAGCAGGCCTACTCCTTCAAAGTAATGCCATTCGGGCTCAACATAGCCCCCAGGGTATTTACAAAATTGGCGGAGACAGTTGTTCAAGAACTAAGGTCTCAAGGAATAATGCTAGTAGCTTGTCTGGACGATTGGCTCGTGTGGGCCACAAGCATCGAAGCATGTCGCAAAGCAATGGTCAAAGTAATCCGGTTTCTGGAACATCTAGGCTTCCAGATAAACAGAACCAAGTCCCGGCTAACACCGGAGTCCCGCTTCCAGTGGCTAGGGATTCAATGGGACTTAAATTCCCACACTCTATCAATTCTGCTGTTGAAAAGGAGAGAAATAGCCAAAGCAACCAGATAATTTCTCAAGTGCAAACAGACATCCCGGAGGAACCAAGAAGGAATCTTAGGTTTTCACCAATTCGCTTCAGTAACGGACGTTCTTCTGAAAGCCAGACTAAAGGACATAAACCGGGTTTGGCGTTCAAGAGCAAACAAGAGATCCCGGGACAAACTAGCACTTATCCCGGCGATCTTACGGAAGAGGCTCCGCCCGTGGACGGAGATCAAGAATTTGTCGAAGACAATTCCGCTGCAATTCCCTCCGCTGGCCTTAGTGATCCACACAGATGCATCACTAAGCGGCTGGGGCGGTTACTCACAGTACAAAAAGGTACAGGGAACCTGGTCCCTACCATTCCGCCAGCTTCATATCAATGTACTGGAAGCTATGGAAGTGTTCCTCACCCTGAAAAAGCTTCATCCAGCCAAGAAATCTGATATCAAGCTGGTGCTGGACAGTGCAGTGGTAGTACACTGCATCAACAGGGGAGGCTCCAAGTCGAGCCACGTGAACCATATCATGATAGCCATATTTTCACTAGCAGACAGGAACAAATGGCACCTGTCAGCCACTCATCTAGCGGGGGTAAGAAACGTGGTAGCGGATGCGCTATCACGTTCAGTTCTGCTGGAGTCGGAGTGGTCCCTGGACAAGGAGTCATTCAGTTGGGTCTGTCAACTAGTACCGGGGCTTCAGGTAGATTTCTTCGCCACAGAGTCGAACCACAAACTCCCTTGTTATGTGGCCCCCAACCTGGACCCTCTGGCTTACACCATGGATGCTATGGCTATAGATTGGAATGTGTGGAAGAAGATTTACCTCTCTCCTCCAGTGAATCTTCTCTTGAAAGTCCTGAACAAACTCAGGACGTTCAAAGGTCACATTGCTCTAATAGCCCCAAATTGGCCCAAGAGCAATTGTTTCCCACTTCTACTGGAATTGGGACTCCGACCTCAACAGATTCCCAATCCCAAACTATCACAACTAGTGCAAACGCGGACTGTGTTCGCTTCCTCAGGAATTCAGAGAGCCCTAACTTTGTGGACTTCATGAAGTTTGCAGCACAAAGGGATGCTAATATCGATCCCCAGAACATCTTGTTCTTAGAATCTGATAAACGGGAATCGACCTTGCGTCAATACGATTCAGCAGTTAAAAAACTAGCTGTATTCTTGAAGGACTCTAATGCACAAACCATGACCACGAATCTGGCCATGTCCTTTTTCAGGACACTGTTTGGGAAAGGTTTAGCAGCTAGTACTATTACTACTACTAAGTCTGCTCTTAGGAAGATCTTCCAGTTTGGATTCAAAATAGACCTAACAGATTCATATTTTTCGTCTCTCCCCAAGGCTTGCGCTAAACTCAGACCATCCAAGAGGCCCAAGTCTGTGTCATGGTTCTTAAATGATGTCCTTAGGTTGGCCTCGGACGCTGATAATGACTCATGTGACTATATAGTTCTCTTAAGGAAAACATTATTCCTAATAAGTCTGGCCTCAGGAGCCAGAGTTTCCGAGCTTTTGGCTCTATCTGGAGAATCGGATCATATAGAGTTTCTCCCTTCAGGAGAAGTGTTACTTTCTCCAGATCGCCAATTTCTAGCTAAGAATGGGGACCAACTGGATAGGTGGGCCCCGTGGAAGGTTGTCCCACTTCCACAGGACCCGTCCTTGTGTCCAGTTACTTCACTAAGAGCATATCTAAGTAGAACTGCCTTGATATCTTCAGGCCCTCTGTTCATTAGAGAGAAGGGAGGCACCATTTCCTTAAAAGGAATTAGACAACAGATTTTATACTTTATAAGACAGGCCAACCCGCAGTCCTTCCCACGGGTACATGATGTTAGGGCAGTAACTGCCTCTATTAATTATTTTCAACACATGAATTTTGATGATCTGGGGAAGTACACGGGCTGGAGGTCTCCGAGAGTATTCGAGCGCCATTATCTTGAGTCCTTGGAAGCCCTTAAATTTCCAGCAGTGGCAGCCGGAAACACAGTTTCCCCTGACTGCTTAATTTAGTAGTAAGTAGTTTACTCTATATCTCTCCTTATATCTCTCTTTCCTACCTGCCTCGCTAGCATTCTTGCCGTAGCTCAGTCATCAATGTAGTTGTACTGTACCTTGGATGCCACATGTTGTATATACTTATGATAATTTCCATATGTTTTGTATTTGGGACTAGTCCCAATTTGCATTTAGTCTTACTATGCACTTTTAAGTAACTGTTAAGTTTTGTATATTGGATTAGCGTTAAGGTTGGAATTGTTCTGTTGTTACTTGTTCTGTAACCTTATATCTAGATTATAGCAATTAACCTTAATTGAATTTGATTATCCTATCCTTTTACTTGTGTGCTTCCTCTTTCCAAGCTTGTATGGCCATTTCTCTGGTACTATTTCACGGAACGACACAGGCTGAGCCCAGAAAAGTGATTTTGACGAAGGAAAAATCTATTTCTGGGCAAGGACCTGTGTCGCCCAGTGAAATCCCACCCTTTCCTTTTTAGCCCCCCCCCCCCCCCCCCTTTGTCTTGGCCCAAGCTTGGGTGCCATCTGCAGGAATGACGTCATAGGCGCTAGCCGTAATGGTAACGAGTAGTGGGCCTTAGATCAGCTCCTCTGTAGATGAGGGATATTGAAGAAGGATGAATCTAAATGGCAAAGGACCTTTGGTAGTGGTTTCACTCGCCCCAGAAACCATACCGACACCTTAAATAAGGTGAGCGAGCCAGAATACTCTGGCATTTCCATATTAGCTTTTTTCTCTGGTATTATAGCAATATTTATACCTTAGAAATGTGTGCTAAAGGGACATTTCTCTGGGCGACACAGGTCCTTGCCCAGAAATAGATTTTTCCTTCGTCAAAATCCCTTTTTTATTATAAAATATTTGCATATACACATACTTGCCAAGCAATTACATAATGGGAGCCCTCCCACCTCCCTGCTTATGGACATGGGTCATAAATGAATTGAGCCTGTTAGCACTGTTGTACCTATTCTTCCCCGAAAATGGGTGGGGATAGTTACCTTCACCCAAAACAAAAGAGTGCTACCATGAATTTTAACATTTCAAGCTCCCATTAAAGTAGAAACTATAGCTATGTAATTACTTGGTAAGTATATACAAATTTATTTTATAATAAAAATGTCATTTTTCATAATTTCCTGGCCTTGCCTCATTTATTTTGTATTTTATTCAAACCCAGCTTCAATTTCAAAAGGCTTACATTCTTTTCATAGTGAAGTATAAGAGACACTCATAATTTGGCAAGAGATATATCGAGTAAATAAAAAATATTTCTTTGAACTTTATAGCTCTCCCCTCATTTTATTACCTTAACAGATTTACCAAGGATTTTATTCACAGAAGAACTATCACTGAGCTGGGAATTTGAACCACTTTAGTAAGGGTTTATGGAAATTACTGTTTACCAGTGAAAACCCACATGTTGGCAAGGCTGATGACAGTGCTGTTTCATATTTATAAGCCATGTCATATCAAGACAGGTTTCATGTAAAATTTTGGTTTTAATATCTAACTGATTTATTTATCACTGAAGTAAAGAACAAAGTGTTATGGTAGCTAGGTAAATCACAAAGTTTAAGGAAATCAAATAACTTAAGGTCATTAAATGATGTACTTTTGATTAATATCAAACAATTTTTATATTTTAGCATCTTTTATTTGTAATTGTTATTTGATAATTTATAAATATGTATATTTAATTCTGGAGTCATATTGGAATTGTGTCAAACAGTGGTGTTTAGATGTTGGTCTACCATATGCTGTATACTAACATATGCAACTTCCCCACAAAAAGTTTGATCTTTATTTTATGAAATCACACCATACATAAGATACAAAATGTGTGTGTGTTTGTGAATTGTTGGCAACAGCTAGGCTGTTACACTAGCAGTATCCATTTGCAAATGTACTATTTGAAAAAATATTTCAATAAAACTTGTTTTACATACTGTATCCAATTATATACAGGGTGTTTGGAAATTAGAGCCCCCTCTACAGCATAAACTAAAATTGATATGAACAAAAACAAAAGTAATTCAGTACAAGTATTTATTTAAGTTTCTCTCTGAGTATTTAATATTTTGTGTGGCCTCCATCTGCCTGTACCACAGCATGCATTCTTGAAGGGTATGATTTCAGCAAATCACAAAAAAGCTGAGACTCAAACTCCATTTCCCTGAGCACTTCGGTCACCTTCTTCACACACATGAAGGTCGGGGGAGCTACCTGGAAATTCACTTGACGAGAAGAAATTGATACCACTGTTTCGAAGCAGCTCCTGTGTTTGAAGAGCCTTGAAACATGGTGCCTTATCATGCAAAAATGTGACTTCTTCAACAGATAACACATTTTCAGGATCTTTGAGGAAAGGAAATACTCCACCAGTAAGCACAGTATCTCTGAAGTATTCCTCATTCCATGACTGTCCTTTTTCTTTGATGATCCACATTAACGATTTGGCTGTGAAACAGAAAAATTCCCAAACATTCAGGAAATTTCACAACTTGGCAATAGAGCATGTCATCGCTGATATCATCCAACTTTGCAGCCCAAATGATGTCATTTTTATGATTTGTCTTCCTGACTGTGTAAGTGAAGAATTCATCTGATGTGGCAACATGGAGAAAGTCAGCTTCATCCCAATCTTTAAGAAATGAACCACAAAATCATGCACGGTCTTCTCTCTGTTGGTGAGTGACGTTGGGCTTGCTGATAACATGAAATGGCTTGATACCAGATTTCTTAAACTCACGATATGCAGCACTATAACGTCTCTTCTTTCCCCTTTTTGTTTCAAGTTCAAGTGCCAATATGCAGCACTATAGCTTCTCTTCTTTCCCCTTTTTGTTTCTAGTTCAAGGGCCAATTTACGTTATGTAAAAACTTTCTTTTGACTCCTGAGAAAGGACTTCAGGCCTTCCATGATTCTCACTCTTTTCGCAATGACAGTCATATGGATTTTTGTTCCAGTTTCCTTTAACAAAGGATTCATCTCTTTTAATGTATTTAGCTATCCAGGAACATGAAGTGAAGGATGCGCCAGCATCCCTGGCCTCTCTGAAGGTTATAGCCCGGATTCGGTCAGTCCATCTGATTTCCTCCATTACTCAGTCTGAAAATACAAGAAATGTAAAATGAAAAATAGCTTAATAGAAACTTAAGATAATGTACTTGGAGGTAGGCTATAGCAGAAAACTTCGTAACTTTCCATTTGTACTCTAATTTTGAAACTCCCGGTACATGTATACTATTTCATTCTGGAGTCATCATGGAACTGGTGTGCCAGACACTGATATTTAGGTGTTAGTCTGCCATATGTGCTTTGCTATCATGTGATGTTTCAGAACTGTTTTTATCCCAATTTTAGGGGATAGCACTAATACACAATACACTTGTGCAAATGCAGCTTTTATTTTATATATACGTAATTGCATTGAATATTAGATAAAGTAAAAATGTGATGTTGTCAGTTATGAATTCATTTCTTTAGCTGCAGCTTAAATTCAGTGGTACAGGTATACTTTCTGAAGGTTTCTTTAAGAATGTCACCATTGGGAATTAAGTTTATAGCAAGCTGACACCAATAGTGCAACTCTTAATAAACATGTGGTATTTACAGTTTAAAACTGGAAACAGCTGTTTTGCGATTTGGTTGTTTTTGTCATTACTTGCAATTGTTTATGTTAGTGTTTTGCATGAAATAATGTGTTTGTTAATTCTTAGAAATAGTTAAGAATGATTAAACAAACCATAAGTTTAGTAAGCTTTGTTGAATTTATGGTATGACTCACATTTAGCTTGTTGAATGTGTGCTTTTAGGCCATTAATCATAGTGTACTCTACCAAAAAATACAACTTGCACAATTCACTAGATATGTGATGAAATCATGTTTTAAGGACAAAATTTTTAGGATCACGCAGTATACAACATCAAATAATACTTAAGTAAATATGGCGATATGTACTGGTAACCAAAAACCCTAGGTTTACTCAAACCTACCCAGTTGGGTGTTAAATGCAGGGAGATTGTTGAGAGAATTTTTTTAGGAAGAAAGTGCATCTTATATGGCTGGAAATATGGTTATCTCCACTGATGCTTTCATATCTTTCAAAACATACTGTTTTAAGTTTAAAGTTGTTCATTATCAGTGTCTTTAAATTATGACCTAGTACGTAACTAGAATGCAGTAAAAATCCAAGAAAGTGACTTAAACTACAAGATTGGACCAAAGAAATTACTGCAAATGATGATTCTCCATCGGTAACTGTGGGGATTAAAATTTCTCCAAAACTAATATTTTTCTGCATGAAATATGTTCTTTGTACTTGTCTTAACTGACATTGGCATTTGTCATCTTTAGCTTATTGATATTTTACCTATGTTTGTGTACATTTGTTTGTTATCTATACATGTATGTACTACATATGTATATTTTACTTGCTCAGCAAGTTTATTGATATTTTTATTGTAGAAGGTGCACAGAACCATGTACTTACTTAAAATAGCACTCCAACTTTTTGGTAGGAAGTTACTCTAATGTTCAATTCCACATATTTCTAAATGAAATTTGGTTCTAGGGGCGGCAAACCACGAGAAGTTAAACAGGTAGATGTTGCTTCTACTCTTGCTTTTCTGACAAATGTTGAAGTTCCTGAAGGCAATGTTGGACGCCCCATAACTGAAGTTGTCTCTCATCTTGATATAAAGAAGAGAATGCTTCTTCATCATAATGCTGCAAAACAACTGCTAAGTGTTGCTCGTGGGTCTGGTCTTAGTGTTAATCATGGTAAGATTTTTTCACACTTTTTTTTTACTTTACATGTACTATAGGAATCCTTTTGAGGTATACTAATCAATTATTACTGCTCCTATAATGTGCAAGAATGCCCAGATTGAGTTGTTGGGAGAGTTTTTGGGTGAAGGTGAATGTTCGTGGGCTGGAGTACTCTGTTGATGATCGCTCCTGAGCAAGATGAGCTTAGTGTGTGAGAAGTTAATGTTGTGGATGGGTGGTTGAAGATTTCCTGAGGCAGGGGTGGAGAGAGTGAGAGATGTCAAGAGTACAATGAGTTTATCATACATACTTCTGTGAGTATTGTTTTCATTTACTTTAGAATAGTTTCCTTGATGGAAGTTGCAGGAAATTACATGGACATAGGTACCTCAGGAACTTTTTAGTCTATCCAAAGTGACATAGTATGGCAGTAAGAATAATAAGAAAAATCACTTTAGAATGTCAGTCATGTTATCTAATCTATTCTTGATATGTCTGGTTGCAGTTACTATTCACAACTTCAGCTGGTAGTTTGCTCCAAAATTAGGCTCTTATGAGGAAGTTCCCACTGTGGCTAGTGTTGAACCTTTGGATGTAGTTTTGTTACTCTGTTTAAGGTAGTTCTTTACAGTCCATGTTATACCTGTGAGATGCAAGGTGCCTGATGATGTTGTAAGGTTGGTTGCTCTTATTTGTTGTACTGTACCTCTAATCTTTCTTTGTCTGTCTTCTGGAGTGGTGACCAAAATTGGTCAACACACTCTGAAATTTTAATTAAGTAACTTACCCAGTAATTACATAACTATAATTTGCTGATAATACTTCAAACTATTGTGCAGGCGACCCAGTCCCACCCACTTGTGGGAGAATAACAACAACTGTGAGCAGCAAGTTCAGTTTGTTCCTGCTGTTGTCTGGTAAATACCAGTGATGGCGGTAGCTTGTTCATTATTTTACGGTTATTTAACTGGATTTCAGTGGTGGGCATTCCCACTGGAATGCATATTGAGTAATCTTTAATGAAATCTCAGGATGAGCTTTTACTAGTTTTGTTATTTCTGGGCTATTGAGTTGATTCATCAACTAGGCTTTGTTTATGCTTGCGAGCCAATAATAGTTCAGCCCTATAAGTAATTCTTATATCATTCCTTTATGACAAAATTTTTCATCAATGATGTTGACAGGGCTCAGGCTACCCGTAAATTCTTCATTTTATTTAAGTAACTTACCCAGTAATTACTTAGCTAAGAGTAAAGATGGCATCTTAAATTTTGAAAACCAGTAGCAGTGATAGTCTATTGTTTACACTGGTGAATAGCCTCTCCCAATTTTGGGGTAAGAGAGGAATAACTACAGCCAAGAAACCAACTTTGTTTCTGCTGGTTGAAGACCAACACGGTTTTAAGATCACAGCTGAGTTTTGGATTTTGTTGGATATTTTCACCTTGGTGAAGTATTTTAACACTGTAGCATTCAGCATTTATTATTTATTCAGGAATTCAAATCATTGCATTAGTGATTTTTTCTGATTTAGTGTCTGATTTTGACTTTTCTAGTGAGCTATGTCAGACACTAGTTCTAGTATTCGGTGTTGCAGCAAAGGCTACAATACTTGACTTACCAAAGCTAGTTATGACTCGCATACCTTGTGCACTACTTTCAGGGGACAGGTATGTTCTAGCAAATTGACATGTGAGGAATGTAGGAGGAGGGATGCACAAACTTGGAAAACTTTAGCGTCTCACCTTTCAAAGTTAGAGAGAGGCCGTAAAAGGAAAGCAGCGTCTAGAGCTGAAGTAAAATCGTTAGCTAGTCAGGGCAGCATTCCTTCTACTAGTAAAATGATTGTTTTTACGTATTGTCTCCTCTCCTGTTAAATTGCTTTCTCCCATTTCCAGCCCTCCTCATAATCCACCTGCTCTGTCTCCTAGCTCCCAATCTTCCAAGCCAGATTGTCTCACCAGCTTTAAATCTAAGTTTGACCAAAAATTTGGTCTGATTGCTGACACAGTTGCTCATTTAGGGGAATCGATGCATTTCCTCTTGGATAAGTTTTGTGATAAAAGTGTAAGTGAAGTGAATGTGGAATAGATGGCTGTCTGACCAACTGAGTCTCCTAGGCAAGGTCATTACCATACTCCCCTAAACCTGGGAGGAGGCATACTGGAGGCCCAAGGGAGGTTGGTGGGGTCTGCCCATGGGCAGTTGCCCCTGTTGTGTCCCAGGTTGCAACAAAATACGACCATTGGAAAGGCATCTTGGAAGAGGGTCATGAGCTTTCATCTAGCTCTAATGATTTGATTCCTTCTGGAGGGCATCAGTGGTGTTTCTTGAATGAATTGTGCCATTGAATAGGCACTCTTCTTTTTGTGGTCAGTCTCCACCAATTCTTAGTGAAAGGCAGAAAGCGCCTGATGATAGTTCAAATCCACTGTGTAGTACCTGGGACAGTCCTGAGTGCTTTCCGCAGTTAGATCCTTTTTCTGCTATGTCAGAAGTTGCTGTTAAAAGTGCCTCATCTCAGGAGCGCCCACTGCCATCGTCAGGACGTAGTACAGACGGTGATCCCACGGTGATAGAAGAGCACCCTGTGCCTTACAAGAGTTCTTTAGTGTACAATTGCTCTCTGGTGTCGGATCACCCTATTGTGACAGTTAACCAAGGAGTACAGCAGTGCCCGGGGTTAAGCACCTGTGGGCACCCAGCCACCCAGTAGTGGGGGAGCACCCAGTAGTGTTGGAGCGCCTAGTGGTTGGTGAGCGCCCAGCTTTTTCTGGGCGCCAGGTAGTGCCCGAGTTTCCAGCACACCCCAGGCACCCACCCCAATCAGGACTTCCATCGGATTGTTAGACAGCAGTTTCTGTCATACTGGCTACATCTGGTTTGGCCAATCCTAACCTGCCTTCAGATCCTTTTCTTTTGGCTGATAAGAATCAAGATCCGATGTTGGAGCCCCATCGAGAGCAACTGTATAATATCATAGGAATTCTCAAAAAAGCTTCGTCTTCAGCTGCTCTGCCTGTGGATCCTTCTCTTTCCTCGGTTTCTTCGGATGGAGAGGATTTTGATCATGAAGAAGCTTTGACTGCTTATTCTTCTTTGCATAGATATCTTTTACACAGCTTTCTGGATTTCTTCGCTCCAACAACTCCCGCTTCTCTGGCTTCCTCGTTTATGACAAGTGACCAGCAAGTGGGGGCGAATATGTTTCCGAAGATGGTGCTCTCGTTGTTCTCTAAGAAGGCTCTCAGCTAAGTGGACAATTGGCTGTTGGAGAAGAGAAAGCAAGGAAAGGCTTCCTTCAGTATTCCGCCTTCTTGCTTGTCTACTAGAAGATACAGACGTTATAAGACAGGAGAAGCTCCTTCCTTGGGAGTGGCTGCTTCCTCCCAAAGATACTTCTCCAGTCTTATTGACCCTGCTCAATGATCCACTTTCTCTTTAATAAAAATGATGTTTTCAGCTATGGAGATGGATCATATGCTGAAGAGAAAGAGTCTTTTCGAAGTATTTGAAGCTTTAAGTTTTATGAATTAGTCCATGGGAGCTTTAGCCAGGAAGATTTGTGAGTTATCTGATTTGCCAGAGGATATATTGACAGATTGGCACAATGTGCTGTCTCTTTCAGACAAAGTTATAAGAGATGATCGCTTGAGATTGCCTCGATATATGCTATGGGCATTCTTAAGAAAAGGGAATTTTGGGTTTCCTTCGCTTCAAAGGATGTAACATCTTTTCCCCAGGAGGTATTAGAGGAAATGACCTCTATAAGAAATCCATGCAGGACCTTTTTGCTCAATCAACCAGACAGCCCAAAGATTGGGCCCCTTCTTCCTCCAAGTTGTCTTTTCCCCTGGCAACCTCCATCTTTTCAGGATGCGAGACAAAGGTCCCAGTTGAAACCAAGAGGAACTGTTCGTTTCACTTCAGGAGCGATCAAGAAATCTTAAAGTAAACCTACAGAAATATAGTAACGTCCCAGTCCTTCATGTGCCCATTGGGGGCCAGGTTCCATCTTTTTTGGAAAAGATGGGAAGAGATGGGAGCAGAGCAATGGGTAATTCAGATACTAAAGGAGGGATACTCTATTCCCTTTATGGAAAAGCTGCCATTAAGCAATACTTCATTAGGATTGACGGCTTACTTCATAAGATCAGAAGTTTTCAGTCCTCTCGAAGGATGTTGCTTCCTTGCTCAAGAAAGGAGCAATAGAGCCAGTAAAAAACTGCAAATTGGAAGGCTTTTACAATCCACTGTTCTTTGTTCCAAATGCCACAGGGGGATGGAGACCAGTCCTGGATGTGAGTGCCCTGAATCAGTTTGTGAACAAAAACAAAATTTCATATGGAAATGAATCATTCAGTCCTTGCTTCCATTCGTTAAGGGGACTGGATGGTCTCTTTCAACATGAGAGAGGCATACATCCACATTCTGATACATCAGGAATTGAAGAAATGTCTAAGGTTTATGTTCAAGAAAGAGGTTTTTCAGTTCAGGGCTCTCTGCTTCAGACTCACTACACCCCCCACCCCCGTATTTACAAGAGTGCTTGCCCCTTTGAAGAAGTGGCTTCATTTGATAGGTATCAAAATATCTCTTTACCTGGATGACTGGCTGCTTCAATTGCCAGTGGAATTTACGTGCATGAATGACCTACAAGAGACTCTTTGGATAACTCAAGGTCCGGGATTGTTTTTGAATCTAGAGAAGTCACGGCTGACACCATCTCAACAGGTCATATATTTGGGATGAAGCTAGATGTGTACTCGGGTTTTTTTGGGTTTTTCCCTCCTCCAAAGAGTGGAGGATGGCTTAAAGAAAGTGAATTTCTTTCTGTCTCTTCTAACCTGCTTGGCCACTCAGTGGATGAGTTTCCTGGGCACTCTTGCATCTCTAGAACAGTTTGTGAGGTTGGGAAGGTTTAATTTAAAAAAAAAACTTTTGTATGTCAACGTAAAATACGTCCAGTCGGCACCCGAGAGACAAAAAATGTTGACGTAAAATACGTCCAGTCGGTGTTAAAGGGTTAAGGTTGGCATTCCAACCAATAATCTATCCAAGGTGTATTATATGCTACATGTTAGTTCCTACTATAAGACAATCTTGTCTGCATACGAGAGAGCCTTGGCCCTCCTGTAGCCTATACAGAACGGTCCATGAGCCACCCTGGTCTTCCTGGCCTTATCAGTTAAATAATTCAATTTGGTGAGCTAGGCTAGGCCGCTCAGAGCCTGCCTGGCCAACCTGTTCAGATCGTTTCGATTTGCGAAGGTTAGGCCAGCCGCTCGAGAGGACTCATTGCTTTCTCTCTCGCTCCATATTTATTTATCTTTTCATGTCTCCCCCACATTAGGACTGTACTATATGTATATGTGTTATGGTTAGATCCAAGGATACGGATAGTATTTTATTATTGGCATGCGTTCGTAGGCCTATAGGCCTACTACTCCGATCAGTTGGATCCTTCCTACCGCGTGGTTGTACACTTGGCTGCGAGGGTTTCCAGCTGATCGGGTGTGAGCCACCCCTCTAGCCGACCTCCCTCCCCCACGCACCCACCTCGGTGGGGTATAGGACTCGCCTCACGCTACGCGACGTAGCCGACCCGAGTTCTCGCCTAATGGGGGGGGAGTAGGGAGTACGAGCTGGGAGGCAGGCTCACCACACCATGCTCAGTATGAGTGGTAAGGGGGTGCCTTACCCGGACGAGCCTTGGTTGGCCACCTGGCTCGTCTGGGCGGTGCGCTCTCCGGACTACGTTGTCATGTTCCCTTTCCACGTTCTTATTTCACCAGACCTGTCCCCCGCTCCGGCGGAACCGGGACCCTGGCTACAAGGTATTGGCTATTCGAATAGCTCTGATTCCTTACTGACCAGATACAGGCCAAGGTTTTACCGATCCCCTGTTCTGTTCCCATGAAGCCGGACCCAGAGTCGGGATAGCTAGGTGTATTTAGACATGGGATGGGTAACGATCCACTTCGGTTGGATCAGTTAGTTATGTATAACACACATATATATGTACACATATTGATATGTACGTTTATAGATACATATACATATTAGTATTATCTAAGTAAGATACCTTATCTTACCATACTTCAGGTTGTTTACTATGGTGGACATACTACTCCACTGGGTATTTAAAACCGAAGTAACTTGTTAATGCTAGCCCCTCAGCCTTGTTCAGTTGTCTTGGATTGTCATTTCCATCCCTCACCCTAGAGGAATGGAGAATGGGCTTGAGACTCAATCTTATTTCACTAGATTATACGTCTTCGGTGCCAACGGAGTCAGGACAGGTTTTTTCCTTATCCTGCCTCGTTCCATCTGGCCTATACTTGATGGCATGACAAGAACAAGAGCTAGGCCCCGGAGCTAGTGAGAACAAGGATGCATGATACCCTAGTGGTAAAAATATTCTTTCACCAGAGTCACCTACGATGACTGTAGTATAATGCACGCCCCACCGGACACATCTCTGGTGGGTCTAAATAGTGATACTCATGTATCATTCAACTTACAGATCTTGCGTTGTCTGGAGACGGGTTGCACCGCCGTCCTCCAAGAGCCCTGCAGGCATGTAGTGTGACGGACCCACGCTGGTTTTGCGGTCCAGGTGGGGAACCTGGTGGTATGGCACCACGAAGGATGCAAGGTCTGCTACGGACTGGTGAATGAGTTCACCTGCGAGTCGGTATGTACCACTCTTGATAATGATACAATGAGAATCAGATTGAATATATCATGTTGATTCATACTAGGCTAAAGTTAGTATCTAGTTTTCAGAATTGACGCAACTTTCTCTTACAGAGTATTCAAGCCGTCAAGGAAGTGGCATTGGCTACTCTGAAGGCCTGGGTTGGCGGCTTTGGCCGCAATGCCAAAAAAGGACAGCCCTATATGCTCTCCAAGGAGATGGCAGCACTCATCTACCCCGGAGCAAAGAAAACATTGGCTGTGGAGGCAGCGGTAGCAGCCCCCATCATCGCCAGGATCCAGGCAGACACCACGCCAGCGCCGGAGGACGGAGTCAGCGAGGAGGTGGTCGGAGATGTAGCGGCCCTAGATCTGGACCGGGAGCCCATGGTTGTGGACAACCAGGGCCAAGGTAAGAATGTTGACGAGGCAGGTAGTTTAGGGGCTCAAGGCTTGCTCTTGAGCCCATCTCATTCTTCCTTCTTCTCTTCTTCTACTACTTCTTTTCAGGGATTCGCCGGGAAGCTTCAGTCGGTTAGACCGAAGTCAACCTCGGTGGTCCCTAAAGTCAAAAACCCGGTTGACTTTAAGGCTGTAAAGAAGTCCTTGCCTAAGCCAAGGTCCAGAACCAGCCGCGTCACTACGCCATCGGCTCCTGAATCCGAGGCGAACACGGCAAAAGCTACTCCCCCTCAACAGGGGTCGAGAATGAGAGTTCCGAAAGCTAGGACCCAGGTACCTAGCTTTGACCCAGAGGCATTCTCTGCGAACATGATGCAGCAGGTGGGGAACATGGTAGGAAACTTGGTCCAGACCAAGTTCCAGGAGATGTTCTCCCAGCTGTCTTCTACGCTCGAAGCCTCAGGCCAGTCCATCCAATCCTTATCGGAGAGGATGATGACTCAGGAGACTCTAGTGGCGGGTATCCGTGACACGATGGCAACAGTCCAGCCTCAGTCCGGACAGGCAATTCATCCCCTGCCAATGCTGGACTCCTCAAAGCTGCCTCCCTTTAAGAATAATAACCCTTGGAAGTCAGCAGCATACGCACTGTTCGCGGACGGTATGCTCACAATTGAGGTATGCGGGACTTGGAGACTGGAATACTTCGAGTTCCATCCTCCGGGGCTTCAGTTTCCTTTCATTGGTTACGTCCGTCTAACAGAAGACGCGATGATAAGGGAAGATAAGATCCCCAGGGAGACGGTCATCTTCCCCAGGGAGCAAGCTCAACAAGCTTGGCTCCGGAGTTTGACAGAGTGGCAATGCGTCAATACCAAGTTGACGGCCTACAAGAGCCTCTTTACCATCTTCGCGGTAAATGAGGATACCCCTACCCCATGTCTATCCAAAGTGGCTGAGCTAACGATGCAAGCAGCCATGGAAGACAAACCCATGCCACAGCTCCGGGAGACAGATTTGCCTTCCCTTCTGCTCCCCGGAAGCGCAGATTGTTGGGTAGATGCTCCTGCCACCTTTTCAGTGGGTAAGCTAGCGCCGGACTGTGGTACCACACTATTCAGCAAGCGGCTTCCTAGGCTTCCGGACAGCTTAGTCAAGGCCGAATATGACGCTAGGCTAAGACTAAGTATGTCCCTCAACTCCGCCACCATGTCTGAAATGACGTCACTCATCTACGCAGATGAGTCCTTATTTAAGGTTCTAACAAAGTCACAACTTCACACGGTGCAATGTGATCTATATGACTTTGTAGTGGCGAGGCGGAACTGTAGGAAGCAAGTTCTGGCGGACGCATCCATCCGCCACGAACCGAACAAGCTCATTAAATCCTCCATCTGGGGAGCAAACCTCTTCCCCTACTCTGCCGTTAACAAAGTCTTGGCGAAAGCAGTGGGGGTGAGCCAGAGTCTTAAGATTCGCTGGGGACTCATTCCTAAAAGGAAAACCGAGTCCGCCGGAGCAAATACTAAAGGGAGGAAGAAGTTGAGGAAGTTTCAACCCTTCCAATCCTCCCAACCACAAACGTTGGTCCAGGTGGTTCCGGTGGCTCAAGTGAGTCAACCCTCAACGTCGAATGCACAACCACAGCAGCAATTCGTGCTTCTGACCCAACCGTCTCAGCAACCCCAGGCTTCGACCTCCTTCTCCGCCTCCCCGGCTTTCAATGCTACCTTTGAAACTCAAGGGTTTCAGGGGTATAATAGGTTTGCCAGAGGTAGCCGTGCCAGAGGAGCCTTCCGACACAGAGGTGGCGGAAGAGCCTCCACCTGAGGCAAAGGCTTCCGGGGAGCCCGTGGTGGCTGTCCATCCGGCAACCAGTGAGACTCCCCAGGTAGGAGGGAGGCTGTACCTCTTCTGACACCGGTGGAGGTTCAGCACCTGGGCCCAAAGTATTGTGACTAAAGGTCTGGGATGGAGTTGGATACAAGGACCTCCTCCATCAAACACCTTTTGCCAAAGACCAACGTCAGAACTGATAGAGTATACCCGAGGATTACTTCGAAAAAGGGTAGTGTCACCAGTTCAGCGTTCCAAAGAAAGACTAGAACAAACTAAGAAAAAGATCCTAGACTTGTCCCATCTAAACTCAATCATTCATTACGACAAGTTCCGAATGCTGACCGTTTCGCAGGTGCGGACCTTACTTCCTTGTGGGGCCGTCACCACCTCTATAGATCTTACAGATGCCTACTGTCATATTCCGATAGCAAGACACTTCCGCCCCTTCCTAGGCCTCAGACTAGGAAAGAAGGCTTATTCCTTCAAAGTAATGCCATTCGGGCTCAACATAGCGCCCAGAATATTTACGAAGATGGCAGAAATAGTAGTCCAGGAGTTAAGGAACCAAGGGGTAATGCTAGTAGCCTATCTGGACGATTGGCTCATATGGGCCACAGACGCCGAAGAATGCCGCAAGGCAACGGTCAAAGTGATAAAGTTCCTGGAACACCTAGGTTTCCAGATAAACAGGAACAAGTCCCGGTTAACTCCGGCACCACGTTTTCAGTGGTTAGGAATCCAATGGGACCTAAACTCTTACACCCTATCAATTCTGCCGGCAAAATGGAGAGAAATAGCCAAGGCCACAAGATAATTTCTCAAGGGCAAGCAGACGTCCCGGAGGAACCAGGAAAGAATCCTAGGTTCACTCCAGTTTGCATCAGTTACGGATGTACTACTGAAAGCCAAACTAAAAGACATAACCCGAGTCTGGCGATCGAGAGCGAACAAGAGATCCCGGGACAAAGTATCACGGATCCCGGCGATCTTACGCAAGAGACTCCACCCCTGGACAGAAGTCAAGAGTCTGTCAAAATCATTACCACTGCAGTTTCCTCCGCCGGCCCTAGTAGTCCATACGGACGCCTCCTTGAGCGGCTGGGGAGGATACTCACAATATAAAAAAGTACAGGGGACCTGGTCAGTGTCATTCCGCCAGCTACATATCAATTTACTGGAAGCCATGGCAGTGTTTCTAACCCTGAGGAAACTTACCAGCCAAGAAAATCCATATCAAGCTGGTATTGGACAGTGTGGTGGTGGTCCACTGCATAAACAGGGGAGGCTCCAAGTCGAGCCATGTTAACCACGTAATGATAGCCATATTTGCTCTAGCGGCCAGGAACCAATGGCACCTATCAGCCACTCACCTTGCGGGAGTGAGGAATGTAGTGGCAGACGCTCTGTCAAGGACTACTCCGTTGGAGTCGGAGTGGACCCTAGACGGAGGGTCATTCAAATGGATCTGCCAACAGGTGCCGGGGCTTCAAGTAGACCTTTTTGCCACGGAATTGAACCACAAACTAGCATGTTATGTGGCTCCCAACCTGGACCCTCTGGCTTATTCCACAGACGCTATGGCAATAGATTGGAATATCTGGAAGAGAATTTATCTCTTCCCTCCGGTGAGCCTGCTACTGAAGGTTCTGAACAAACTCAGAACCTTCAAAGGCCAGATCGCACTAGTGGCTCCCAACTGGCCCAAGAGCAATTGGTTCCCTCTGCTGGTGGAATTAGGACTCTGGCCCCGGCGGATTCCCAATCCCAGACTGACACAGTTGGTACAAACGTGGACTGTGTCCGCTTCCTCAGGAATTCAGAAAGCCCTAACTTTATGGACTTCATGAAGTTTGCGGCACAGAAAGATGCCAACATTGATCCTCAAAACATCCGGTTCCTAGAATCAGATAAACGAGAATCAACACTGCATCAATATGATTCAGCAGTGAAAAAGCTAGCCACCTTCTTGAAAGACACAGAAGCACAGACCATGACTACGAATCTGGCAATAACCTTTTTCAGAACCTTGTTCGAAAAAGGGTTAGCAGCGAGTACTATTACTACAACCAAATTGGCATTAAGGAAAATATTCCAATTTGGATTTAATATCGATCTCACAGATTCATATTTTTCTTATATTCCTAGGGCTTGTGCTAGACTTAGACCGGTAAATAGACCTCGAACGGTCTCCTGGTTCTTAAATGATGTCCTTAAGCTAGCTTTAGACACTTAACAAGTCATGTCCTTATGTAATGCTCCTAAGGAAAACATTATTCCTAATAAGTCTGGCCTCAGGAGCTAGAATATCTGAGCTTTCGGCCCTTTCCAGGGAACCAGACCATATTGAATTCCTCCTATCAGGAGAATTACTACTTTTACCAGATCGTCAATTTTTGGCTAAAAACGAAGACCCACAAGATAGGTGGGCCCCATGGAAAATTGTTCCACTTCCTCAGGATCTTTCCTTATGTCCCATTAATTCACTAAAAGCCTATTTAAACAAAACCGCTACGAAATCTTCAGGCCCCTTGTTTATTAGGGAAAATGGTGGGACCATGTCCTTAAAAGGAATCAGACAACAGATTCTATATTTTATCAAACAAGCCAACCTGGAATCAATTCCGCGTGTACATGATGTCAGGGCGGTAGCTACCTCAGTTAATTATTTTCAACACATGAACTTTGACGATCTCAAAAAGTATACAGGCTGGAAATCACCTACAGTATTTAAACGCCACTACCTAAAATCCTTAGAGGCCCTTAAATTCCCAGCAGTGGCAGCAGGGAACACAGTTTCCCCTGACACTGCATAGCATAGTAATACTAGTCTAAGTAGCCTATGTCTCTCTTTACATTTCTCTCTCCTACCTGCCTCGCTAGCATTCTTGACCTTAGCTCGGTTGTTACTGGGTTGCACACTTTATCCTGATGGACACCTGGATTGTACTATGATCATTATTACTTGTACATATGGATATCTGGTTGCATATATGTGTAAATAAATTCCTGTATAGTGCTGTAGGATTCATTTAATGTTATATGTTAGGTTATACAACCCCGTTTAGTAGATAAGGACTGTAGTTTAAGGATATCATTAAAAATCATCATAGTATAAAGGAACTTTATTAAATGAATAACCCTTATTGAATAGTATTTAATAAATTATACAAGTTTCAATTTCCTTACAGTAATTTATCTACACTAACTTTCCAAGCTGGTGGGGCCAATTCTCTGTTACTATTTCACGGAGCGACACAGATTAGGCCCAGAAAAGGGATTTTGACAAAGGAAAAATCTATTTCTGGTCAGTGACCTGTGTTGCCCAGTGATACCCACCCTCTGATTTCCACACCCTATCTGGCCCAAGCTTGGGTGCTATCTACAGGAATGGTAAACAAAGCGCTAGTTGTAGCTGTAGCGGGTAGTGGGGGCCTAGAACGGCTCCTCTGTAGACGAGGGATATTGAGAAAGGAAGAGACTAAATGGCAGGGGACCTCTGGTAGTGGTTTCACTCGCCCCAGATACTATACCGACACCTTCAATAAAGGTGAGCGAGCCAGAATATTCTGGCATTACCATATAGCTTTTTTCTCTAGTATATTTAGCAATATTTATACCTTAGAAATGAGTGCTAAAGGAACATTTCACTGGGCGACACAGGTCATTGCCCAGAAATAGATTTTTCCTTTGTCAAAATCCCTTTTACGTCCGCGCGTTATGATTTCATGCATCATTTTGTGATAGTATTTTCTCTGTGTTGCTTTAATCGTTTTACAGTTTGTTATATAACAAAATCATTGCAATTTAGTGTACAATACAACGTAAAAAAATAACTCATTGGCTTTAACTGTTTTGCTCACAGCGCAATTTGTATACAAATATATATGAAATTTTTTTTGCACTCATATATTCCAATATTTATATATGATAATGAATTTTTTTTCATTTCTGATGGTTGCATACTAAACTTCAGGCAATGACAAAAAAAAGGAGCCAAAAATGAACTCTTAATCTTGAAAATTAAGCGTGCTGTGATTTTTTAAAAAAAACTTTTTTTCTGCTTCGGTGCTAACCCCCGAACGCCGCTGGCATACGAGACACTTTGGTAAATAGCAGCTCAGCGTTTAAGGGTTAACATGAGTTGAGAGTGATTTTTGTGTGTTTACAGCATTTCTCAAATGAAGTCTGCAACAAAACTGTAGTGATTTTCTCAGACAACACTACAGCTCTGACTTATATAAGTCTTCAAGGGGGAACACATTCATTTTCCTTGTGTGAGACAGCAAGGGAACTGCTTCTTTGGGCAGACAGATACAAATACAACATTGGTGACCCGCTTCATTCAGGGGCAGCATAATGAGATAGCAGACGGACTGAGTTGCCAAAATCAAATTCTTCCCACAGAGTGGACACTGGACAAGTTGGGTATGCTCTGAGGTATAGAAATTGTGGGGAAGACCGATGTTATACATGTTTGCAACATCCAGGAACAATTGTCTGCCTCTAATCTGTTCCGCAGTTCCAGATCCGCTAGCTTGGGGGATAGATGCGATAATGGTGAATTTTCCTGGATCTGTATGCATTTCCCCTGTTTGGAATGCTAAACAAAGTTTTAAGAAAATTCAAGTCCATCATAGTGTCAGGATGACCCTGGTAGCTTCATTCTGGCCACAGAAGGAATGGTTCCTTGAGCTCCTCGATCTGTTAGTGGACTATCTAAGAATCCTTCTTGTGATTCCAAGTCTGCTCAGACAACCCCACTTCAGGAGGTTCCATCAGGGATTATTCGCTCTGACCCTGACAAGGTTTCGACTACAGTGTTCCCCAGTATTTGAGGGGGATGTGTACCAGACCGCCCGCAAATAGCTATAATCCCTGAATAGTTGGAACCCCATAAAAACTCTTAAGAGTGCCTATTTTTTTTAGTTAAAACTCAAAAAAAACCCACCTGCTTTTTTTAAGTTTTGTCACAAAAAGTGCATTTTATGATGAAATAATTAAAAAAAAACAGGAATTTGTGGATATTTCTCATAGAAAAATACTGCAAATAGGCAAAAAATTTTCTGCAAATAATGGGGGTATATGTTCCAGAGAGAAATCTGCAAATACGTGAGTCCGTGAATCCAGAGTGCACGAAAATGGGGGATTTACTGTATCGTCAAACTTGTCCATGCGAAGGGGTTTTCCAGGGAAGCGGCGAATGCCATCACAAGATGTAGACGTAAGTCTATAGACAGACACTACCAGGGTAAGTGGTCTGTATTTAGACTAACGTAAAAAACACAGCATCTCGTCTTCTTAAACAACTTTAGCACAAGTTACGGATTTTTTTGTTTTATTTAAGATCGTCAAAAGGGCTAGCTTCATCAACTATTAAGGGTTATAGGGTGATGCTCAGGTCAGTGTTTAGACTTAGAGGTGTAGATGTAGTGCTTAAGTGGCTAGAAAGTGCACGTTTTGAACCCATGCACTTATCTTCACTGAGAGACGTTACTAGAAAAAGTTGTTTTTAGTGGCTCTGGCTACGACTAAGAGAGTTAGTGAGATCCACGCAATGATAAAAGGATTGGTTTCTCTAACGGAGATGCAGTTTGCTCACTTAGTCTTAATAGCTAAAATTGAAAACCTGATACGCCCCTGGCCTCGGTCATTTACCATTAAAAGTTTAATGGAGATTCTGGGGGCAGAGGATGATGAGAGAGCTCTATGACCTGTGAGAGCACTCAGATGTTATCTTAATAAGATAAGAGGCCCGACAAGTGACTTATTGTCCTTGGTAAAAAATCCTTCGAGACCATTATCCAAGAATGCGCGTTCGTTCTTTTTGAGATATTTAATAGTAGAGGCTCACTCCCAGATTGGGGAGGATGTCTTACGGGTATTGAAAGTCCGAGCTCACAACATTAGAGTGGTCACTATTGGTACTTTTCAAACAATCTCTCTATTGCATATAGTACCCACTACAGCAGAGGCGATCCTGGTTATACCTCCACGCTGCTACTAGTATATTGAGACAAGTGCCAACCAGAGGCAGTATTTACCTGCAGCAGCTCTCTCAACAGGTAAGGAACAACAAGTATTTATTTAAATGGTAGCACATTTTTATTTTCAGATCTCTTATACATCAAAATTACTTGTAATGGTTTGGGATAGTTTTTGTCCCTGAATCCCTCCTCCATTCAATATGGATTCAGTTAAGTAATTACTTTGCAAGTTACTTGTCTAAAAATTATATTTTTATAATAAAATTAGATTTTTATATACTTACCCATTAATTATGAAGGAAGCCCACACCTCTCCCTGCACATGGACTAGGGCTTAGGGCATAAACAAAATTGATCTTTAGGTTGTTTGTTTCTCTTATCTCGAAAGTGGGAGGGGCTATTCACATATGTAAACAAAAGACTGTCGCTACGGCTAGTTTTGAAAATTTAAGCTGATGTGGAGTAAAAACTCTTAGCTAAGTAATTAATGGGTAAGTACATATAAAATCTCATTTTATTATAGTATTATCATATTAATATTTTCTTTAAAAGAAATTCTTTAATGTTTTGTCATTCCTTTGAGCCAAAGTTTTGCATTTTTTTCTTTGTTTTGTTTACTGAACCTTGTCTGCTGACCGCCAGTATGTAAATGGTTTTATTTTAACCTTTGCACTTGCCTTTGCAGAGAATTAAAGGTGAATTTCCATTTGCAGAGAATTATAGTGTTAGGGCAGAAAGTAGTAGGAGAGAATGGTGTTTAAGGAAGATGAGTTTTCATCAGCCAAGAATCGGTCCCAGTACAGGCAGTCCCCAGCTTACGATGGGGGTTCCATTCTTGAGACGCATCGTAGGTCAAAAATTGTCATAAGCCAGAAAATCATAAAAAATCCTAAGGAAACCTTACTTTTAATGCCTTGGGTGCATTAAAAACTATGTAAAAGGGATTTTGACGTAAGGAAAAATCTATTTCTGGGCGATTGGCTCGTGTCGCCAGCGAAATATCCTTTAATCTATTATTTCTAATAATAGGGTAAATGTAACTAACAAATACCAGAGAATAAATAAAATAAAGAAAAAGGTCAGTATAACTGACTCGCTCACCCTCCAAGAGGGTGTCGGTATGAACACTAGGCGAGTGAGACCACTACCACGAGCCAAAATACCAATAGAAATCTCCACAACAAAAAACCCTCCATGAGGAGAGCCAACCCACAGAGTGAGCAGCTCGTACTACTACTACTCCATCCCATGCTGCCGACTGCTGCGCCTCTGGTGGCCATCCTGAAGTTAGCAGACAATCTTGGGCGAAGGGATGGGTAGGGTGGGATTTCGCTGGCGACACGAGCCAATCGCCCAGAAATAGATTTTTCCTTACGTCAAAATCCCTTTTCTGGGCTCAGCTCGTGTCGCTGCGCGAAATCGTACCAGAGAAATAGCACAAGATTGTAACAAAAGAAATAAAATAAAATAGAATAGGTCTCAAATAAAAAATAAAGTAAATATAAAAAAAGAGTATAATTGCTAAAAAGATACAAATACACAGTGATACAAAATAGAAATATGCTTAAATTACCCTTAATTCTAAACATGTTTCTTATCATAAGGTAATTACATATGTACAGAGGTAAATTGGCTTACATGTAACAAAATAGTATCTGTGTAAAGGCATGTATCAAATATATAACAGCAATTAAAAATGAACAAATTAAACAACAATGATAATATGTAAGGAATGCATATGACTTAATATACAAAACCCGTAACCATCGTAATTGAGATGTATCCCCTAGCATAAAAATAAGGGGGTAACATCCATGAGATCAAAATCCATAATCATCTGTGAGTGTCCCTAGGCAAAAATAAGGGGCCAACCCACTACATCATCATCAAAGCAGCTAAGACACCAGGTGAATGTAAATGAACACGGTAGGAATAGACGAACTGTTGGGTGAAGCAGGTAGAAAGGAGGACTGAATCTTCTACTATAAATTAACTAGAATCAGGGGAAACTATGTTTCCCGCTGCTACTGCTGAAAATTTCAGAGCTTCCAAGGACTTAAGGTAATGGCGTTGAACACTGTCGGCGATTTCCATCCGGTATACTTTTTCAACTCATCGAAGTTCATGTGTTGGAAATAATTAATTGAGGTGGCTACTGCCCTGACATCATGTGCTTTCGGGAAAGAGTCAGGATTGGCTTGCTTAATAAAGTACAGGATTTGTTGCCTGATGCCTTTAATGATAAAAGTTCCACCCCTTTTTCCCTCCTAAAGAGGGGACCCGATGAGGATGAGGAGGTCCTGGACAGAAAAGGCTCGTAAGGTTGTAACTGGGCAAAGAGATACATCTTGTGGAAAAGGGGTAGTACCCTTCCAAGGTTCCCACCTCATCAAAGGATCTTCATTCTTTGCTAAAAAGCTACGTTCCGGAGAAAGTAGTATTCCCTGTGGGAAGGAATTGAATATGATCCGGATCTCTGGATAAAGCCGACAGTTCTGAAATTCTTGCTCCTGAAGCTAAGCTTAATAAAAACAGGGTTTTTCCTTAAGAGCATTATAAACGAGCATGTGTCATTATCGGTTTCTGAAGCCCAGTTTTTAGAACATCGTTTAAGAACCATGAAACTGACGTAGGCCTTACAGAAGGTCTAAGTCTAGCACATGCCTTAGGAATAGACGAGATAAGTAGGAATCCGTCAAGTCTATGTTGAACCCAAATTGAAATATCTTTTTCAAGGCTGACTTGTTTGTCGTAATCGTGCTAGCTGCTAAACCTTTTTCAAATAAGGATCTGAAAAAAAGGATATAGCTGAATTAACTGTCATGATTCTAATATCAGATTCTCTCAGGAAGATTGCTAACTTTTTGACAGCAGCATCATACTGTCTCAAAGTTGAATCCCTTTTATCGGATTCCAAGAAGAGAATATTCTGAGGGTCAATATTCGCATCTCTTTTTGCCGCAAACTTCATGAAATCCATAAAGTTAGGGTTTTGAGAATCCCTGAGGAAGCGAAAACACAGTCTTCGTTTGTACTGACTGGGAGAGCCTGGGATTGGGGATCCGAAGAGGACGAAGGCCCAGCTCCAGAATTAGGGGATACCAATTGCTCTTCGGCCAGCTGGGGCTACTAGAGCCACTTGACCCTTGAACGTCCTGAGTTTGTTTAACACTTTCATAAGAAGATTCACTGGAGGAAAGACATAAATCTTCTTCCAGTTGTTCCAGTCCAGAGCCAGGGCGTCCGTGGCATAGGCCAGAGGGTCCAGGTTGGGGGCTACGTAAACAGGGGAGCTTGTGATTCGCTTGGGATGCGAAGAGATCCACCTGTAGCCCCTGGGACTCTTTGGAAGGATCCATTGGAACGAACTGTTGTCCAGAGACCATTCCGACTCTAGGGGTACTGATCGGGATAACGCGTCTGCTATGAGTTTCTCACTCCAGCTATGTGAGTGGAGGAGAGATGCCAACTGAACTTGTCTGCCAGGGAGAAGATGGCTACCATCACATGATTTAGATGACGTGACTTGGAGCCTCCTCTGTTTAAAATTTGATACCACTGTACTAACCACTGCGCTGTCCAGAAACTAGCTTTATGTGGGAGTACTTTGGTGGGCGCAACCTTTTTAGAGTCAAGAACACTGCCATTGCCTCCAGTACGTTTATTTATGGAACTGACTGAACTGAGGTGACCAAGTTCCTTGAACCTTTTGGACCTGGGAATACCCTCCCCAACCGCTTAAGGACGCGTCTGTGTGGATGGTAATCCCTGGTGGAGGGAACTGAAGGGGTACTGACACTGACAAATTCTTGACTTTCGCCCACGGCTGAAGTCGATTCTTTAGAATCAGAGGGACTGAGGATAGTTTTGTCCTGGACCTGACATTTGCTCGTGAGCGCCAGATTCTGGTTAGGTCTTTCAGTTTGGCTTTCATTAAGACGTTTGTCACTGATGCAAACTGGAGAGAACCCAGGATCCTCTCCTGAGCTCTCCTGACGCCAGTTTGTGACTTAGAAATGCTTGACTGACTTCGCTATTTCTTTCCTTTTGGTTGATGGAATCGACAGAGTATGGGAGGATAGATTCCATTGAATGCCCAGCCACTGAAAGTCTGACTCTGGAGTGAGTCTTGACTTGGTCCTGTTTATCTTGAAGCCTAGATATTCCAGGAACTGAATCACTTTCAGTGTGGCTCTGTTGCATTCCTCGACTGTTGGCGCCCAGATCAACCAATCGTCGAGATACGCTATACTAAACCATAATCCCTTGTGATCTGAGTTGTTTTTCGCACTACCACTTCCGCTAGTTTCGTGAACACCCTGGGTGCCACGTTGAGTCCCGAAGGGAACTACCTTGAAGGAGAATGTCTGGTCTCCTATCTTGAAACCCAGATATGGACGGAAGTGTCTTGCAATAGGGATATGATAGTAGGCGTCTGTAAGATCGATAGAGGTGGTGACGGCCCACGGGGAAGTAGGGTCCGCACCTGTGAGATCGTGAGCATCTTGAACTTGTCGCAGCGGATGGCTAAGTTTAAGCGGGACAAGTCTAAGATTACTCTTCTTTTTTGTGAGCCCTTTCTTTGGCACGCTGAACAAGCGACCTTGAAATTTTAATCTCTTGACTCTCACTATAGCTCCTTTCTGAAGGAGGTCCTCTGCGTACTCTGTCAATTCCTTGGAAGGAAGTTTGACGGAAAGGTCTGGATGGAGGTGGGTTCGTCAACCAGCTCCACCCAGGCCTTTTGACCACTATGCTCTGAGCCCATTCGCTGAAGTTCCACCGGTGGCGAAAGTGGAAAACAGCCTCCCTCCTACCTGAAGTTCTTCATTGGTTCTGGTAACCGCCTCGGCCTCCTCTGAAGTGCTTTCCCCTGTTAAAGGGGCCTCCCGATCCTCTCCCACGAAAGGAACGCTTACCTCTGCCTCCCTTACCCGAGCGGTCATACTTCTGTGAAGCTTGACTCTCGAAGGCTTGATTGTAAGCTGGAGAGATGGCGTAAGAGGTGGAGGGCTGAGGTTGAGGGGATATCACATAAATTGGCTGTGATTGAGCCTTAGAGGTGGAATGGTTGGGCTGTTTGCACTAAGGGCACCCCGCTGGAACTTGCTGAGGAAAGCGTGACTGCTTCTTCTGGTAAGGATGGAAGCGCCTAGGTTTCCCCCGACCCGACCCTTACCTTTAGGTGTTAGGTCTTGTCTCCTCTTAGCTGAAGGCCCCAACGGTCCTTAAGGCTCTGGTTCAGCTCGTAACTCTGGACTGAACTTCCTTCACCATAGCTTCTGGGAACAAGAGCTGCTCCCAAGATGTTAGACGAGAGCAACCTATTCGGTTCATGTCGAATGGTTGCCTCTTGTAGGACATGCTTCCGACAATTCGTTCTAGCAGTGGCAACTCAAACATATCCGACTGTACCGTTTGAGTCAGTCTTTGGTCATGAGCTTAAAAAGCGGTTCTGAGCCATAAGCTATGGTTGTTACCTCGGACATAGCCATAGAGTTAATTGATCTGGCTAGTCGCGATTTTGCGTCAAATTCAGCCTGAATAAGGCTATCTGGGAGCCTGGGTAGCTTTTCACCAAACTGCTCCATAGCACAGTCCGGTTTGAGTTTGCCAGCTGAGAAGGTGTTTGGCAAGTCCTCCCACAATTCTCCGGCTGAGGGGAGCAACGGAGATGTGGGATCTGCTTCCTTTAATTGAGGCATGGGGTCCCCCTTCTGGGCCGCTGGATGGTAGACTCGCGATCTTTGTCAGGAACGGGAGCGGGGGTACTCTCATCCATTGTGAAAATGGTAAAGGGACTCTTGAAAGGTTGTATCCTTGTATTGGAACAATCCATGTCCTCTAAACATCTGAGCCTTCTCTCTGAGCCTGGTCTCGTGAATAGAGGACTGTCTCCTTAGGCACCCTATCAATCCCGAACCATGGCTGAAGCTGTAAGCCGCCTTGCGTAGCCTATGAACGGAGGCTGGAGGTCGACCGGGAAGAACTCGAAGTCCTCTATCCTTCGAGTTCCGAATTCCGGTATGGAAATGAGACCGTTCTTGGAAGGGGGCGTATTGACGCTACTCTCCATGGATTGTTCATCGAGAAACGGAGGGTAGCGAGTCATACGGAGGAAGCTGAGTTCCACTCGTATTGGAAAGTGAAGGAGAGGCTAGATGGGACTTCTCTCAGTCCGGCTATAATGGAGTCCTGGGAAGTAATCCTATCCGACAGACGAGAGATCATTTGCTCCATGCTACTCTTTAGGGACCCAACCAGGTCGCCCACCTGTTGCAACAGGCCAGCATTGGAGTCAAGGCCGGAGCTGCTGCGCGGAGGGGTGGAGGGGTGGCTCTGAATCGGAACCAAGGGTAGGGAACTGGTGACTCTGCCGGGGTGCGAGATCTCTCTCTGGAGGATTTACTCCTCGAGGACTTAGAGCCGGAGCTAGAAGTTTTAGACTTGTCTGCTCCGGGATTCGCAGCCGGAGACTTACGTGAGGAGGATGACGCCGAAGTCGACTTCTTAGACGACGACGACGTCTTAGACAAGGATTTCACTGCTTGACCCTTGACCTTAGGTCTAACGGAAGCGTCAGGAGGAGTATATAATTCATCACCTGTAAACCCTTGGAAGGATGGAGAGGTTGCAGGAGTAGAAGAAACAGTCACACCCAAGGGTGACCCTTGGGTGTCCACCCTACTTACTCGACCAACAGGTCGTCTACACCTACCATAGGTTCTACATTAATATCTAAAGTCGCGACGTCTGTGGAGATATCCTGGTCTTGATCAGTTAATGAGGCAGCCAGCCTGTTGTTGGATGAAGGCGATAGTAGGGGCCGCCTCTACTGGGTTCGACGTATCCTGTCGCCTTGCCTCCGGGGAAGATTAACAGCGCCAACCGCTTCTCCAAGATGTAAGGCATACCCTTGGCGGCGGCTTCTTCCAAAACCGCCGACCAGGTGGCCCCCGCAGGGTTTGCAGTGCGGTATCCTTCACTGCCGGCGCCATGGAAGAGAGGGCGTAGGTTAGATTTAAGAATCACTTAAACTAAAACTTAAATATAACTTAAACTTAGATGCCTTAAGTTAAAGTGGATGATGCAAAAACTTAAGCACTAAAACAGAAGCGGAGCAGCTACCGGAGATGGAATACTCACCCCTTCTAAAGCTGGCTCACCAGATCGTAACATATGGTACAACGTCTCATGGTACCAGACCTGGATGTCCCCGTGCAGAGTCGCGCATGGAGCATGGGACCGGCAAACTTCGTGTCCACATGGGTCCTGAAGTGTGGCGGCGCATCCCGGATGCTCACAGTTGGTGGCCTGTAAGTGGAAGACACATGAGTATCTTAAAGAATAAACACCTTACAGGCTAAAGGACAGAAGAACTCCGTTGCATGCCGGAGCTCGGAAAAAAGTTTTAGCATAACCCCCCCCTGCCCCCTGCCCCGCCTGAATAGGCTATAATCCCCGGAGAATCCGGTAAAAACATGTAGGGGGGGAAGAGGGGGGAAGAGTTTAAGGTACTTTAAAGATAACTTATAGTTAATCTAAAAACTCTTAAACCTAAAACTCAAACGAACCGGAGCAAGTCCAGTGCGTAGCGGAGTGTAGTAACTCAGCAATACGGTACGGTTAGCAGGGACCCACTGTATGTTCCGGTCCACCCTACTGGGTGGACAAACAACTTCCCGCTGGATGCCAGGACTCCGATCATGAAAGGAGACCTAGCAAGGTCGGGAAGAGCGAGGAGACATACAGGCTCGAGCGAACCGCGGAGCGACAAGGAAGCAACGGATGGGGGGGAAAGGCCAGTACCCCCCATCACATCGCCCACCGGGCCGGACCGAGAAGCCGGAGAGGTCGCGTCCAGTCTGGGTCTGTCCCCGTCTCCCTGGCCCCTCCGCCTGGGGGGAGAAGAGAGGGGGGATCTGTGTATGAGGGAGCGGCGTGGGCAGGGACTGCCCCACTCGGGACTCTATGGAAGGAGCGAGGCGTGGGCAGACTGCCCCACCCCCCTCCCCCGACTTATGGAAGAGGGGAGGAGGGGGGCGGGGACTGGGGCAGGGTCGGCTGTCTCGTGATCGCGTAGTGACCACGAGACGGTAAGGCTAAAATAAGACAACTAAACCTAGGACCAACCAACTGATCAGAGAGATGCTATCGGGAAGCAACTGAACTGAAAAGCGGTAGCATAGAGACCCACTGGGCCAAAACCGACTGATCAGAGAGATGCTATAGGGAGGGAAGCAACCGAACTGATGATCGGTAGCATAGGCTCAAGGAGGCCAGGACCTAGGCTAAGCCAGACGCCCAACTAACCTAACCATAACAAAATACATGGTAATAAAATAAAATAAAAGAAAGAAAACAATAAAGTAGGAGAAAAAATCCAGGAGTGTACGACTAACCCGAAGGAAAGTCTACCACTCAAAGCTAGTCAGAGGCCGATACTAAGAGCCGGGACTAGGGTCTGGAAAGAAGAAAGCCTACATAGGTAAAGACATGCATGCATGACAAACCTGAGTAGACAGTACCCTAAGTAAACGGATAATAAAAACTATAGAGCGTATAGAGAATGGGATGTTCTAGGTATGGGAGACCGAGAACGAACCCACCACGCGGCAGAACCATGCTGCCATGCTTCGACCCCGAGTACGTATTTATACCTAAAAAACGGCAAATACTGACCGAGGGCCGGAAAAAACCAACTAACCATAAATACTGAGTACTTAACTTAGCTGCTGCAATAGCTGCACGCTCCATCATAGATAAATCCAACGAAAGGGCACAAAAAACACAGAGAGAAAAATATCACGTCTGCTCGTGAGGTGCTAACTGAAAAGGATGGCCACTAGAGGCGCAGCAGTCGGCAGCATGGGATGGAGTAGTAGTAGTACGAGCTGCTCACTCTGTGGGTCGGCTCTCCTCATGGAGGGTTTTTGTTGTGGGAGATTTCTATTGGTATTTGGCTCGTGGTAGTGGTCTCACTCGCCTAGTGTTCATACCGACACCCTCTTGGAGGGTGAGCGAGTCAGTTATACTGACCTTTTTCTTTATTTTATTTATTCTCTGGTATGTGTTAGTACATTTACCCTAGAAATAATAGATTAAAGGATATTTCGCGCAGCGACACGAGCTGAGCCCAGAAAATGCATTTTTATTGCATTTTCCATAAAAAAACTCCGAATATTGACTACATATTTTGCATTTTTGGAGTCATATTTCTTCCGTCAGATTGGCGTCATAAGTGGCATAACCCTGGAACATGTGTCGTAACCCTGGAAATAATTTGTGATGAATATGTATAATCAAAAAGTGTCGTAACCTTGGAACATCGTAAGCTGAACCAGTCGTCAGCTGGGGATTGCCTGTAGTTGCTTCAGGATAGCACTCACTTCAGTAGTATAGTCTGAAGACTTTTCTGAGATGATTTCTCATGTATCCTGTAAAAAGAGAGTACATATCTAAGTTGATCCACAGATTGTGAATGCTTCTTTCTTCCAGAAACCAGAAGCACTCACTTCAGCATGACGCCAGCTTGTCTACGAGCGCTCAATGGGGCCAGCATTGTCGCCTTGACCACATTTAGTGTGGGTAAATGGCTAAACGTCAGTGTTGCTAATGCAATTACATCCGCATAGTTTACCTTCATAATGGTCAGAGTTGACTATGAGTAGGAGATGGATATTCATTTTGACTTGACAAATTTTGATACATCTTTAAATTTTTATTTAAAGATTAAATTTTTAAAAATTGTATTCTATTTGACCATGTTATCAGATGAACAACCACAAGACTGCAACATTTGCATCATCTTCCACCTGGCGCTAGCTTGTGCTCTAAGCGACAAGGCACTAAAAGCACCCGTGAGCCCAAAGCGTCCATAAGCACCAGAGCGTCCATCAGTGCTCATAGTCGCCAAAGTGCTCATGAGCATCCAGGACCATCCATAAATGCACAGGACTGACCATATGTGCCCAGGAGTGCCCAAAAGCATCCATCAATGCCCATGGTCAGCATCTAATGTGCCTAAATTGAAGATCATACAAGAAGAAAGCAACTGAAGACTCCTTTTTTTCTGAATTAATATAATGCTGAAGTGAAAAAACTTAAAGACTGTTATAAAATATAAAAGAACCGTATTTTGAAAACTTCAAGAACCTGCCAAAGGTATATTTATCTGTGTGGAGGGTTGTACATGAACCAAACAAAGTTAACAGTCAGCACAAATCTTATTTTCTCTCCTACTACTAGCCATATAATGTTATCCACTTGCTTCCATGCCTGGCTCCCTCGCGTTCTTCACATGCCATTGCCAGTTTATGTTGTAGTTAGCAATGTTAATCCTGTGGTATTGAAGTGTTGTGCAGTGGAGGAGTTGGCTATATGTTCCTCAGTTCTCGTAGATGAAAGGTCCCTGTCAGACTCCTCTGCTCCTGGGAGGAGGCAAACTGGAAGTCCAAGGGAGGTTGGGAGGTTAGGCTTTCAAGAAGTTGACATCCAAACCTCCTCCAAAAAGAGTGAAGTTGTTTTCCCTTTGCAGCGGTAGGAGCCAGCATCCATGTGAGGAATAGATCATGTCTCCTGGAACCAGATGTTCCTTGCTTGTTCCCTTGTTTTCCTCTTATCGATCCCCCTACTCGGAAGACACCCTTATAAGTAACCTCTGAGTTCGACTAGGACGTACTAGTGAGATCCAGCCTCTTCCTTAGTTTTTCAGGCACAATATGCCCCTTACTTCTTTTCTGCATCTTCCTACTGGAGGTATAATCGTCCTCTGCATTTCACTCTCCTTAGAAGTGAAACCAGAACTCCTAGCTCTCCTGGCATCCAACTTGCCTAGAGCCAGCTAAAGGTCTGGCTCCCAGAATTAGGGCTTTACAGCACCTCGGACTTATAGCTTATCTGATACCCAGTTCGCCGGGTAACAGCTGCTGTTTGACATAAGCTACTGTCTGACCCAGTTATAGAGCCATGACCCTTGAGATTGTTTGGCGTCCAGCTCACCTAGTGCACTATTCATTTAGTGCCAGTTGCAGCCTGACGCCATCTCTTGCACTGAGTGCCCACCAGTCCCGAGCTCATGGCTCATCTGGCGCACAGCACTTCTGGCACCAGCTACAACCTGATACCAGATCGTTCTCTGAGCATTCAAATACTCTCCAGCTCTGTGGGAGAGTAGGGAGGTCCCTGTCCATTTGGAGTTTCCAGAAAAACATCCTTTGCATATAGTGGTATGGCAAGATCCATTTCATCCACTGACAAGAATGTATTACACTTATGGACTTTTACCTTGAGGCACACTCAGAATTTAGAGAGCAGTTTGCCTTCATATAAGTAAAGGTAAGGAAATCAGAGCAACCTCTGCCCCTTTAGCTTACTTGTATTTTATCCCTTGTAAGTCCATTCTGCCTTCAAACTACTGGGAATGTAATTGGTCTTCGTTTCTCTCTAATTTTATGGAAGTTGAAATTGTATTCAGACCTTTTCTAGTGACTGGCATGGTATAGAGGAAGGAAGCATAGGATTTTCTTAGCTTGTAATAAGGTGTTGAGTTTTGCAGAGCCAGAGGGTGCAGTGCACCTGAAGCACCCACCACTTTCAGTGGATGGGTTTTGGTTTTATTTTAGTGTAGGTGACAATTTTGTATTGTTGTTTTATTTTGGTGCTGTGCCCATGGCAAGGTCGGGCACCTATCATGCTTTGCTAGCCATCGAAGTTCTTTTCGCTGCAAAGTTCCCACTGAGTGGGAGGCGACTCTTGGCGGCTGTACCGCCACGTCATGACAGGTTAAGATGAGCACCAACCAGAGGCAGTATCCCAGTAGCTCTCTTATCTGATAAGGAAACAACAATTATTGTATTCAATGCTAACAGAATTTCTATTTCAATTTATTAAATAATATTTTGAAGTTGTATACTATGTCCATGTCTCCCACCTCCTTCAATGTAGGAATCAACTATGTAATTACTGGGTAAGTTACTAAATTAAAAATGACTTTTCCGGGAGTTCCGTTCCCAGAGGTGTGCCAATAAGTGAAAACTGCCATTAAGGGAAACTCAGTAAGCATCCTTATGGTGCCGATAACCGTAACTTGTCCTGTTATAGCACCACAAATCACTGATTTTATGGCGCTAGACAAGCGCCATAAAACCGGATCGCCGATAACCGAGTCCGCCAATAACTGGGGACTGCCTGTAATTACATGATTAGAGCCCTCCCCTCCTTCCTCCCCCTCCTCCCCTCTGATGGACATAAGGCATGAAAAACTGAGCTTGCTGCTCACATTCGTTCCTATTCTCCTGCTAGTGGGCAGGACTGGTCACCTAAACAATAGCTTGAAGTGTCATCCCCAAAATTTTGAATTCAAGCTGCTGTATGAGTGGAACTTATAGCTATGTAATTACTGGGTAAGTATACTTAAAACTGTTTTATTATAAAAATGTCATGTTGGTTCTAACCATTTAATGTATCCTAGCATTTTTTGGTTTTCACTTAAACTTGTATACATTGCTTTGAAGGTTGTAAGTCAATAGTGATCTTTCTTTTAATGACATCTCTGTATCTTCTTGCCAAGGAGGTCATACTTAACCCTTAAATGCCCAAGCGGTAAAATAAAAATTGTCTCCCGTGTGCCGGAGGTGTTTCGGAGTGAGAGTGGAAGTGGAAAAAATATGTTTTTCAAAAAATCAGCGCGCTTAGTTTTCAAGATTAAGAGTTCATTTTTGGCTCCTTTTGTTGTCAGTGCCTGAAGTTTAGTATGCAACCATCAGAAATGAAAAAAATTATCATTATCATATATAAATAATGCGATATATGATAGCGCAAAAACGAAATTTCATATATAATTGTATTCAAATCGCGCTATGCGCAAAACGGTTAAAGGTAACAAGTTACTTTTTTTTCGTTGTAATGTACACTAAATTGCAATAATTTTGGTATATAACACATTGTAAAACGATAAAAGCAACACAGAGAAAATATTATCACAAAATAATGCATGAATTCGTAACGCGCAGACGTAAACAAATATTTTTTTCAAAAATTCACCATAAATCTAAATATTGTCCTAGAAACTTCCAATTTCTTTCAAAATGAAGACAAATGATTGAATATTACTATACTGTAAGAGTATTAGCTTACAATTGCAGTTTTCGACCATATCTGATGAGTTAAAGTTGACCGAATGTCGAATTTTTTTATATATATTTTTTTATATGCAATTATTTCGGAAATTAGAAAAGCTACAACCTTCAAATATTTTTTGTTTTATTCTACATGAAATTGCGCACATTTTCATATATAAAACTCTATGAAATGTCTAATATGAAACGGAGCAAATATTCCGAGAATGGTACGTACGCATTTCGGAGATTTGTGGCGGAGAATCCGCGCACGGAGGGAAGGAAAGTTTTTTTTTTAATTCACCATAAATCTAAATATTGTGCTAGAGACTTCGAATTAGTTTCAAGATGAAGATAAATGACTGAATATTACTAGACTGTAAGAGTTTTAGCCTACAATTGCGTTTTTCGACCATTTCGGTAGAGTCAAAGTTGACCGAACATAGTTTTTTTTCTATTTATCGTGATTTATATGCAAATATTTCAAAAATGAGAAAAGCTACAACCTTCAATTATTTTTAGTTGTATTCTAAATGAAATTGCGCATATTTTCATTTATAAAACTTTATGTAACGGCTAATTTAAAATGGTGCAAACATTACCACAATCGCACGTATGATTTTTTCGGAAGAGTTACCGCGCGGACGTAAAGAAAATGTTATTTTTTTCATAAATTCACCATAAATCGAAATATTGTGCTTGAGACTTCCAATTTTTTGCAAAATGAAGGTAAATGATTGAATATTACTAAAATATCAGAGTTTTAGCTTACAATTGTGTTTTTCGACCATTTTGGTAGAGTCAAATTTGACCGAAGGTTGAAATTTTGGCACTTATCGTTATTTATATGAAAATATTTCAAAACTGATAAAAGCTACAATCATGAGTATTTTTTTGTTGTATTCTACATAAAAATGCACACATTTTCATATATAATACTCCATGTAACGGCTAATTTAAAATGGTACAAAAATTATGTCAAAGTGACAAAATAATTTCCGAGATGTGTCACAGATACTTTTTAGTGCGGCAAAAAAGAAATTCACGCTTGCGCGCCTGCGTAACGATTGTAAACAAAACAACACCTTGATCTGTGAACTCCCAGCATCCTCCAAGGCGCGTGATTCAAGAGTTGTCGGCTGGTAGGCCAAAAAGTATTTTTCCGCGAATTTTTAAAAAACTTTTGTATGTCAACTTAAAATACGTCCAGTCGGCACCCGAGAGACAAAAAATGTCGACGTAAATTACGTCCAGTCGGCGTTTAAGGGTTAAGACACTTATTTTTGTATCATATGATGTTAACTGTAGTTATTGAAGTTGAATGGCATCATAAGCCCATTTTGTGTTATCAGTAATTGCTTATTTGGCTAGTAAGTCCTAAGTCTGGGTCATTTGTATAGATAGTAAAAAGCATAGGACCAAGTATTGAATCCTGAGGCATACCACCTGTGACATTTTGCCTATAAGTGGATGTCTCATTGATGAAAACTCTTTTGATTTGTGTCAAGTACCCAGTCTTCTTTCTAATCTACTTATCTGTGTTACCTTGAATTCTTACTCTTCCCATTAATCTTTTATGCGAAACCTTGTCAGATGTCTTCTGAAATTACAGACGGAATATATTTATTGCTTTGCTTTTATCATAAGTACTAAACATGTCGTGGAAGAAGTCTAAAAGGTTGGTTAAGCATGATCTACTAGGAAATCCATGTTGACTTTGTAGAATTAGCCTGTTGCTTTTGAATCACATTATCTTGTCTGATGGTAATTTCAAATATCTTCCCAGAAACTGAAGTTAGGTTGATAGGCTTGTAGTTCCTTGGGCCATCCCTAGAAGCCTTCTTGAATAGTGTGCACCATTGTAGAAATAATTTGTTCTAGTCTATATGGAATTGGGGATGAAATAAAAAAAATAGCAAACATATATATTATATATAAAGTTTATCCAAAGTTAAATAAAGCCTAACATGAGTTTTACTGATCTTATTATATATCTAAATTTAGTAGGACTTTGATAATACTTTGTTACTCTATTGTATACATGAAAGGTAAATTATTTGAATTATATGAAAAAGATAGCACTTTATTTGGCTTAGTTACGTCTACCAACTTTTTAATATTTTTTATCAGTATGGAGATGCATGGGCAATCAGTACACATGCAGTTTGTTTTTAAGTAACTGCTTCTTTTTTGTTTTTTCTTGGCAAAAGTAGGGTGTATGTATAAATAATGAGTAGTCTTAATTTTTGTATTTTGAATGGGTTAATTTGAAAACAGAATTGGCAATTGGAATTATACTTTTACAGATAATGCTGATTTACTTTTTGAAGAAGCAACAAAACTTCACAAAGAAGTATTAGAAAAATTGAATAAGGATCCTCCAGATGAGGACTATAAAGAATCAGAGGCAAAGAGAGTGCTGAAGTTTTATCAAGAGTGTGAACAAATGGCTTCAGACGCTTTAACTTCAAAATTGCAGAGTTACGATCTTCCTACAATTTTTTCTTCTACAATTATTGTTATTATGGTAAGTATGGCAAATTATTTATAAAGAATATAGAATTGTTTCATACAAGACCATCAACCACATGCCACCCAAATTTTTCAGTCTTCAGGGTTCCCAAACTTTCAGTCCTTTTTCTTCTAGACAGAAGAAGAGCAATTATACACAGATCACCTGGATTCACTTGAAGGAACCATCCATATATTCCATTGTTTGTAGTACTGTAATTGGTTTTTTGCTCAGTAAACTTGACATCTTCCAGCCAATTAAAATCACCAGTTTTTTGTTTTCTATCTTTTTCATTACTAATTCACTTCAATATTCAACCTTTTCACTTTTCAGTGTGAATTAGTGTAAATTGCAGTGGTATTAACTGTTTGCATGTATTTTTTGTACCAGTTCTTGCTAGAAGTGTCAATCATTTATTATTTGCTCATTATTCACTGTGAATTGTTTATTTTGGAGGTTTGTATAATTCTGGCTTTTCATAGTGTTTTCATTTTATTAAGTTTTGTGGCAGCTTAAATTTTGAAATGCCAAGTAGCGCTTCTATTGTATTAGTGTAGGTAACTAACCCCACCCACTTTCGGGGAAGAATAGTTCCAACACAGCTAAAGAGCTCAGTTCATTTGTACCCTTTGTCATGAGAGGGGAGGAGGGAGGGCTCTGATTTTCTAATTACTTGCTAAGTATATATAAAACTTTATTTTACTAATATAACAAATAGGTTTTGATGTAGGAAAAACTTATTTTTAAGATTTAGTGAAAACAATTAGGTTAAAAAGACTGTGGAACAAGAAAATTTTATTGTGACCAGCAGAAACGAATTGAGCTCTTCAGCTGTGTTCATGCTATTCTTCCCCAAAATTGGGCAGGGTTAGTTACCTACAATAAAACAGTAGAAGTACTACTGCAAATTTCAAAATTTAAGCTGTGTGATAGTTAGAAACTAATATCTATGTAATTACTTGGTAAGTTACTTATATAAAAAGGAAGGTTTTGTTGCTCTACATTTCTTTGTTTGTTGTGTTTGAAGTAGTACATATTTGGTTTTCTACCACTTAGTTTTATTTGATTTGTTGTTGGTTATTGGTTATATACTATATATTTTTGTTTATTGCTGCTTCTGAACTTTTATCCCTAGTATTTCCTTCATTTGGAAATTCTAAAATGATTCTTCATTATTTTTGTGTACGTACAGTAATCCAATATTGATTTTTTATTGCCAGTTATGTCTGCATTACTTCCCATAAATATCATTTATGTTTTTCTTCGTTAGTGGTGCAGTTGATATTTTATTTTCCTTTTTGTATCTGTTATATTCAGTATTTTTATGTAATACTGATTAGTTTAACTCAGCCCCATCAGATTATACATTTTGTCAGTAGATTCTTATACACAACTGAAAAAGAATTCCCATTAACTTTGCTGGGTATGTCTCAGTGTAGCTTTCCTTGGAGCAGTTGTAGTAGACAATACACTTTTGTTGTGTCTCTCGGGCAAACTGCACTTTGCTGTCTCTGCTTCTATATTTATTTTGCATATTTGTCATAATTTTTGGTTTTGTTCATATTTCTGCAGGGATTTCAATATTTATCCTGTGTTAATGATTTGTGTAATATTTTCCAAGATTCCTTAAATGTTGATATATATTTTTCTTTGGCAAATGTAGTGTTGTATGTGCCTTATTATTGCCATTCTGGCCCTTGTAAGTAGGTATTTCATAGTAATTTGGTAAATATTATATTCTGTTTTACTTGAACTGATATTCTTTTGTTGTGGGATATAAAGTGCGATGTCAAGGCTATAGTTAACCCTTAAACGCCGAAGCGGTATTTCAAAAATTGTCTCCCATGTGCCAGCAGCGTTCGAGACTGAGCACCGAAGCGGAAAAAATGTTTTTTTCAAAACACTGCATGCTTAGTTTTCAAGATTAAGAGTTCATTTTTGGCTCCTTTTTTTGTCATTGCCTGAAGTTTAGTATGCAACCATCAGAAATGAAAAAAAAAATCATTATCACATATAAATATTGGGATATATGACAGCGCGAAAAAAAATTTTCATATATAATTATATACAAATCGCGCTGTGAGCAAAACGGTGAAAGCTAACGAGTTAATTTTTTTTCGTTGTATTGTACGCTAAATTGTTATCATTTTGGTATATAACACATTGTAAAACGATCAAGGCAACACAGAGAAAAAATCACAAAATGATGCATGAATTCATAACGGGCAGACGTAAAAAAAAAGCCGTTTTCAAAAATTCACCATAAATCAAAATATTGTGCTAGAGACTTCCTGTTTGTTGCAAAATGAAGGTAATTGATTGAATATTACTAGACTGTAAGTGTTGTAGCTTACAATTGCAGTTTTCGACCATTTCAGTCAAGTTAAAGTTGACTGAAGGATGAATTTTTTCTATTTATCGTTATTTATATGAAAATATTTCAAAACAGATAAAAGCTATAACCATAGGTTGTTTTTTGTTGTATTCTACATTAAATTGCACACATTTTCATATATGAAACTTTATGTAATGGCTAATTTAAAATGGTGCAAACATTACGACAATCGGACAAAAAAATGTCTGATTTTTTCGGAAGAGTTACCGCACGGATGTAAGGAAAAAGTTTATTTCATAAATTCACCATGAATCGAAATATTGTGTTAGAGACTTCCAATTTGTTGCAAAATAAAGGTAAATGATTGAATATTACTAGAATGTAATAGTTTTAGCTTACAATTGCGTTTTTCGACAATTTCGTTCGAGTCAAAGTTGACCGAAGGTTGAAATTTTAGCACTTATCGTTATTTATATAAAAATATTTCAAAACTGATAAAAGCTACAACCATAGGTTGTTTATTGTTGTATTCTAAATGAAATTGCACACATTTTTATATATAACTTCATGTAACGGCTAATTTAAAATAGTGCAAACATTACGACAATCGGACAAAAAAATTTCTTGATTTTTTTCGGAAGAGTTACCTCACGGATGTAGGGAAAATGTTTTTCTGGGCTCAGCTCGTGTCGCTGCGCGAAATATCCTTTAATCTATTATTTCTAGGGTAAATGTACTAACACATACCAGAGAATAAATAAATAAAGAAAAAGGTCAGTACAACTGACTCGCTCACCCTCCAAGAGGGTGTCGGTATGAACACTATGGCGAGTGAGACCACTACCACGAGCCGCTTGCCAATAGAAATCTCCCACTACAAAATCCCCACAAGAGGGGAGCCGACCCACATAGTGGGCAGCAACTACTACTACTCCATCCCATGCTGCCGACTGCTGCGCCTCTGGTGGACCTCCTTTTCAGTTAGCGCACACTGTATACACGTGCCCTTTTTTGCTCTGTGTTTTTGTGCCCTTATTTTTGGATTTACTTATCATGGAGCGTGCAGCCATCGCAGCAGCTAAGTTAAGTACTCAATATTTATTGCTATTTGGTTTTTTCCGTCCTTGAGCCAGTATTTGCCGTTTTTTAGGTATAAATACGAACTCTAGGTCGGAAGCATGGCAGCATGGTTCTGCCTCGTGGCGGGTTCGTTCTTGGTCTTCCATACCCAGAACCTTCCCTTACTTTAGTACGCTCTATTCTTAGTCATCCTATTTGTTTTAGGGTACAGTCTACGCGGTTTATGTCATGCATGCATGACTTTTTACCTTACGTAGGCTCCTTCTATCCAGACCCTAGCCACGGCTCTTAGTATCGGCCCCGGCTAGCTTTGAGTGGTAGACTTTCTTTTGGGTTAGTCGTACACTCCTGGATTGTTTCTCCTACTATTTTGTTTTCTTTCTTTCATGTTTTATTTAATTTATGATGTTTTTGTTAGTGTAGGCGTCTGGCTTCATCTAGCCTAGGTTATGGCCCATAGGGCCCATGCGCTACCGCTCTTCAGTTCGGTTGCTTCCTTATAGCTTCTCTCTGATCAGCCGGTTTGTGTATTCTAGGCCTTATCGTTTCATTGTTTCGTTGTTACCGGCCCCGTGGTCACTACGTGATCACGGAGCAGCCAGACGCCTGTCCAGTCATCTTCCCTCCTCCCGCTCTTCCATATAGGGCCGGGGGGAGGGTTGGTCTGCCCACGCTCGCTCCGCATACCCGACCTGCCTGCCTCCCTCTCCCCCCAGGCGGAGGGAGTAGAGGGACGGGACAGACCCAGACTGGAACTCGTCCTCTCCAGCTTCTCGGTCCGGCCGGATGGCTAGGGGGGGGGACTGGCCTTTCCCCCCTCCGTCGCTTCTCCGTCGCTCCGTTGCTAGCGCAAGTCGTGTGCCCTCTCGCCCTCCCTTTCCCACCTTACTGGGGCTCCTTTTCTACCGGAGGCTCCGGCATCCAAGTGGAAAGGTGCTAGTCCACCCCGCAGGGTGGACTGAGCATAACAGTTGGTCTCTACTAACCCCTCCGTCGCGCTGAAGTCGCGACACGCTCCGCCACGCACTGGACTTAGTCCGGTACGTTCGATTTTTATAGGTTTAAGAATCAGTTATGTTAAACTAGTAAGTTTATCTTAAGCTACCTTAAACCATCCCCCTCCCTTGTCTGCCTCACCGGATCTCCGGGGTTATAGGGCCTATTTCAGGCGTTATTGGAGGGGTTATGCCCAAATTTTTTCCGAGCTCCGGCATGCAGCGGAGTTCTTCTGTCTTTAGCCTGTAAGTGATAGCCTTTAAGATGCTCATGTGTCTTTTCACTTACGACCACCAACTGTGAGCATCCGGGATGCGCCGCCACGCTTCAAGACCCTGTGGACATGAAGTTTGCCGGTCCCATGCTCCATGCGCGACTCCGCACGGGGACCTCCAGGTCTGGTATCACGAGACATGCACCATCTGTTATGATCTGGTGAGCCAGCTCTTAGACGGGGTAAGTATTTCCAACTCCGTTAGCCAGTCCCTACTTCGTTATAGTTCTTAAGTTTTAAAAAATTCAATCTTTCTTAAACTTAAGATAAAAATACAGGGGATTTCGCATCCCCATAATAATTTTAAGTTAAGCTTTTAATTTAGTTTTAGTTTTAAGTTTAATCTTAAAAACTAATAAATACCCTCTCTTCCAGGCTCCGGCTGTGAAGGACACCGCACTGGGCAACCCTGCGGGGGGGTCCTGGGTCGGCGGTTTTGGGAAGAACGCCGCCAAGGGTATGCCCTACATTCTCGAGAAGAGGTTGGCGGTCCTGATCTTCCCGGAGGCAAGTCAACGGGCTACGTCGACCCAGCAGAGGCGGCCCCGACTATTGCGTTCATTCAACAACAGCTCGCTGGCCCTCGTTGACGGATCCAGGCCAGGACATCTCCTCGGAAGTCGCGACATTGGATCTTAATATTGAACCCATGGTAGGTGTAGACGACCTGTTGGTCGAGGTGAGTACGTTGGACGCCCAAGGGATGCCCTTGGGTGCCACTGGATCTTCTACCCCTGCAACCTCTCCATCCTTCCAAGGCTTTACAGGTACAGAACTGTATACTTCTCCTGATGCTTCCGTTAGACCTAAGGTCAAAGGACAAGCAGTAAAAACCTTGACTAAGACGTCGTCGTCGTCTAAAAAGACGGCGTCGGCGTCATCATCATCTCGTAAGTCTCCGGCTAAAAACCCCGGAGCAGAGAGGTCTAAAAGCTTCCTTTGGGGTCCGGCTCCAAATCCTCTAGGAGTAGATCCTCCAGGGAGAGATCACACACTCCAGCGGAGTCAACCGTTCCACTACCTTTGGTTCCGGTTCAGAGCCACCCGTCCACCTCCGCAGCAGCTCCGGCTTTGGATCCCAACGCTGGCCTGTTGCAACAAGTGGGCGATCTGGTGGGGTCTCTGAAAACCAGTTTGGAACAGATGTTCTCCCGGTTGTCTGATAGGATCAGCTCCCAGGACAACATTATAGCCGGACTGAGCCAAGCTCCGCTAGCTTCTCCCCCACCTTTCAGCACAGGGGGAGCGCAATTGCCTCCGTATGACTCTCTACCTCCGTTCAGTATGAACCAATCCTCCTTTTGGAGAGTAGCGTCATACGCCCCCTTCCAGGAGGACGGGCTTATTTCTATCCGGAATGTGGAATCGGAGGATTGAGGACTCGAGTTCTACCCGGAAGACTTCAGCCTCCGTTCATCGGCTACGCCAGGCTCACCGCCATCTGCCATGAATCGAGACGATAAGGTACCGAAAGAGACAGTCCTCTATTCACGAGACCAGGACTCAGAGAGAATGGCTCAGGTGTCAGAGGACATGGACTGTTCGAACACGAGAATACAGCCATTTAAGAGTCCTTTCACAATCTTTACAATGGAAGAGAGTACCCCGCTCCCTTTCTTGACAAAGATTGCTACGGTTACCATTCCAGCAGCCAGAAGGGGGATTCGTTGCCTCAGCTGAAAGAAGCGGACCCGACGTCTTCTTTACTTCCCTCAGCCGGTGAGTTGTGGGAAGATCTGCCCAACACTTTTTCTGCGGGCAAACTCAAACCAGACTGTGCTCATGGAGCAGTTTGGTGAGAAGCTGCTAGACTTCCGGATAGCCTCATTCAGGCAGAATTTGAGCCAAGTCTAGGCTGGACCAGTCTATCAATACCATGGCCATGACCGAGGTGGCTACCATTTCCTATGGTTCTGAGCCACTTTTTAAGCTTCTCACCAAGTCCTCTGACTCAAACGGTGCAGTCTGATATGTTCGAGTTCGCTACGGCTAGAACAAACTGTAGGAAACATGTCCTCCAAGAAGCAACGATTCGGCATGAACCGAATAAGTTGCTTGCATCGAACATCTGGGGAGCAGACCTCTTCCCAGATGCGATGGTGAAGGAGGTCCAAGCAGAGGGCTACAAGGCTTGACCCAACCAAGCCTTAAAAGATCGTTGGGGTCTTACTGCCAAGAGACGCCAAGATCAAGTGGTCAGAGGTAAGGCTCAGAAGAAACCCAGACGTTTCCAGCCTTACCAAAAGAAACAGCCACGCTTTACCCAGCCGGTTCCAGCTGTCCCGTTGGTGCAAGCAGCCAACCTTCTACTCCAAGGCTCAATCGCAGCCAATCTATGTCATTTCACCCACCCCCAGCCTCAACCCTCCACCTCTTACGCTCTCTCCCCAGCCTTCAATCAAGTCTTCGAGGGCCAGGCTTCCCAGAAGTATGACCGCTCGGGTAAGGGAGGCAGAGGTAAGCGATCCTTTCGTCAGAGAGGATCGGGAGGGTCCTTTAATAGAGGAAAGCATTTCAGGGGAGGCCGCGGAGGCTACCAACACCAATGAGGACTTTCAGGTAGGAGGGAGGCTGTTTCACTTCCGCCACCGGTGGAATTTCAGCAAGTGGGCGCAAACGCATTTGCATGTCAAAAGGCCTGGGTTTGGAGTTGGTAGCGAACCCGCCCCCCCCATCCAGACCTTTCCCCGCCAACTTCCATCCAAAGAATTGACGGAGTATGCGGAGGACCTCCTTCAGAAAGGAGCCTATAGCGAGAGTCAACAGGTTAAAGTTTCAAGGGCGCTTGTTCAGCGTTCCAAAGAAAGGCTCACAAAAAAGAAGGGTAATCTTAGACTTGTCCCGCTTAAACTTAGCCATTCGCTGCGACAAGTTCAAGATGCTCACGATCTCGCAGGTACGGACCTTACTTCCCCTGTGGGGGCCGTCACCACCTCTATCGATCTTACAGACGCTTACTATCATATCCCTATTGCAAGGCACTTCCGTCCGTATCTGGGCTTCAAGATAGGAGATCAGGCATTCTCCTTCAAGGTAGTTCCTTTTGGGCTCAACGTAGCACCCAGGGTGTTCACGAAGTTGGCGGAAGTGGTAGTTCAACAACTAAGATCGCAGGGGGTTATGGTAGTAGCGTATCTCGACGATTGGTTAATCTGGGCTCCAACAGTCGAGGAATGCCACAAAGCAACACTGAAAGTCATTCAGTTCCTGGAATATCTAGGCTTCAAGATAAACAGGAACAAGTCAAGACTCACTCCAGAGTCAAACTTTCAGTGGCTGGGCATTCAATGGAATCTATCCTCCCATACTCTGTCGATTCCATCAGCCAAGAGGAAAGAAATAGCGAAGTCAGTAAAGCAATTTCTGAGTCACAAACTTGCGTCAAGAAGAACCCAGGAAAGGATCCTGGGTTTCACTCCCAGTTTGCATCAGTGACAAACATCTTGATGAAAGCCAAACTGAAAGACCTAACCAGAATCTGGCGCTCACGAGCAAATGTCAGGTCCAGGGACAAATTATCCTCAGTCCCTCAGATTCTACGGAATCGACTACGCCGTGGGCAAAAAGTCAAGAACTTATCAATATCAGTGCCCCTTCAGTTTCCTCCTCCGGGGATTACCATCCACACAGACGCTTCGTTAAGCGGTTGGGGAGGATATTCTCAGTTCAAGAAAGTTCAAGGAACTTGGTCACCTCAGTTCCGTCAGTTCCACATAAACGTACTGGGAAGCAATGGCAGTGTTCTTGACTCTAAAAAGGTTACGTCCGCCGAAGTACTCCCACATAAAGCTAGTCTTAGACAGCGCAGTTGGTAGACTTCTATTGTAATAAACCAGGGGAGGGCTCCAAAGTGCAACGTCATCTAATCATGTCATGGTAGCCATCATCTCCCTGGAGGACAAGTTCAGTTGGCACCTCTCCTCCACCCATATAGCTGGAGTGAGAAACGTCATAGCAGATGCTCTATCCCGATCAGTACCTCTAGAGTCGGAATGGTCACTGGACAGCAGTTCGTTCCAATGGATTCTTCAGAGAGTTCCAGGCCTACAAGTGGATCTCTTCGCATCCCAAGCGAACCACAAACTTCCATGTTATGTGGCCCCCCAACCTGGACCCTCTGGCCTATGCCACGGACGCCCTGGCCCTAGACTGGAACAACTGGGAGAAGATTTATGTCTTCCCTCCAGTGAATCTTCTTCGATGAAAGGTACTGAACAAAACTCAGGACATTCAAGGGTCAAGTAGCTCTAGTAGCCCCAGACTGGCCGAAGAGCAATTAGGTACCCTCTAATTCTGGAACTGGGTCTTCGTCCTCTTCGAATTCCCAGTCCCAGGCTCTCCCAGTCAGTGCAAACGAAGACTGTGTTCGCTTCCTCAGGAATTCTCAAAACCCTAACTTTATGGATTTCATGAAGTTTGCAGCGAAAAGAGATGCGAATATTGACCCTCAAAATATTCTCTTCTTGGAATCTGATAAAAGGGATTCAACTTTGAGACAGTATGACGCGGCTGTCAAAAGTTAGCACCTTCCTGAGAGAATCAGATATTAGAATCATGACCAATCAATTCAGCTATATCCTTTTTCAGATCTTTATTTGAAAAAGGCTTTAGCAGCTACACCATTACGACAAACAAGTCAGCCGTTGAAAAAGATTTTTCAATTTGGTTTCAACATAGACTTGACAGACTCCTACTTCTCGTCTATTCCCAAGGCTTGTGCTAGACTTAGACCTTCTGTAAGGCCTACGTCAGTATCATGGTTCTTAAATGATGTTCTAAAGCTGGCTTCAGAAACTGATAATGACACATGTTCATTTATAATGCTCTTAAGCAAAAACTCTATTTGTTATTAAGCTTGGCCTCAGGAGCTAGAATTTCAGAACTGTCGGCATTATCCAGAGATCCGGATCATATTCAATTTCTCCCACAGGGGAAGTGCTACTTTCTCCGGAACGTAGTTTTATAGCAAAGAATGAAGATCCTTTGGTGAGAGGTGGGAACCATGGAAGGTTGTACCCCTTCCACAAGATATATCTCTTTGCCCAGTATCGACCTTACGAGCCTTTCTGTCCAGGGACCTCCTCATCCTCATCGGGTCCTCTCTCTTTAAGAGAAAAAGGTGGTACTTTATCTATTAAAGGCATCAGGCAGCAGATCCTGTACTTTATTAAGCAAGCCAATCCTGACTCTTTCCCAAAAGCACATGATGTCAGGGCAGTAGCCACCTCAATTAACTATTTCCAACATATGAATTTCGATGAGTTGAAGAAATATACTGGATGGAAATCGCGACAGTATTTAAGCGTCATTACTTAAAGTCCTTGGAAGCTCTGAAATTTTCAGCAGTTGCGGCGGGTAACATAGTTTCCCCCGACTCTGCTTAATCTTTAGTAGAAGATCCAGTCCTCCTTTCTACCTGTCTCACCACCCAACAGTTTGTCTATGCCTGTCAGGTTCATCTACGTTTACCTTGGGTCTTAGCTGCTCTTATGGTGATATGGTGGGTGTCCCTTATTTTTTTGCTAGGGGCACTCACAATCGATTGTATGTATTGATTTTATTTGATGTGATCCAGCCCCTTATTTTTATGCTAGGGGATACATCTTATTTACAATGGTTACGGGTTTTGTATATTAAGTCATATACATTCCCTTCATTTATTATCATTGAAGTTTGTTCTGTTCAAGTTATTGTTATAATTGCTTTTCAGTTTTTTGTACATATCATACACAGATACTGCTTTAACATATATTCCATGTAAGCCCTGTACATATGTAAAATTAAGTTAATTTTAAGAACTATTATTAGCATTAAGTTTTAATTTAAGTAATATTTCTAATTTTGTATCATTGTTGTTATATATATATTTATTAGAACATTATATTCCTTCTTTTTATGTTATCTTTATTTGAGACCCCTTTTTGTTTATTTGAAATTTCTTTAACAATCTTGTGCTATTTCTCTGGTACGATTTCACGCAGCGACACGAGCTGAGGCCCAGAAAAGGGATTTTGACGTAAGGAAAAATCTATTTCTGGGCGATTGGCTCGTGTCGCCAGCGAAATCCCGCCCTACCCATCCCATCGCTCAAGATTGTCTGCTAACTTCAGGATGGCCACCAGAGGCGCAGCAGTCGGCAGCATGGGATGGAGTAGTAGTAGTTGCTGCCCACTCTGTGGGTCGGCTCCCCTCTTGTGGGGATTTTGTAGTGGGAGATTTCTATTGGCAAGCGGCTCGTGGTAGTGGTCTCACTCGCCATAGTGTTCATACCGACACCCTCTTGGAGGGTGAGCGAGTCAGTTGTACTGACCTTTTTCTTTATTTATTTATTCTCTGGTAGTGTTAGTACATTTACCCTAGAAATAATAGATTAAAGGATATTTCGCTGGCGACACGAGCCAATCGCCCCAGGAAAAATAGATTTTTCCTTACGTCAAAATCCCTTTTTTTTTTTTCATAAATTCACCATAAATCGAAATATTGTCCTAGAGACTTCCAATTTGTTGCAAAATAAAGGTAAATGATTAAATATTACTAGAATGTAAGATTTTTAGCTTACAATTGTGTTTTTTGACCATTTCGGTTGAGTTAAAATTGACCGAAGGTTGATATTTTGGCCCTTATCATTATTTATATAGAAATATTTCAAAACTGATAAAAGCTACAACCATGGGTTGTTTTTAGTTGTATTCTACATAAAATTCCACACATTTCCATATATAAAACTTTATGTAATGGCTAATTTAAAATGGTGCAAACATTACGACAATCGGACGAAAAAATTTATGATTTTTCGTTAGAGTTACCGCTCGTACGTAAGGAAAAAGTTTATTTCATAAATTCACCATAAATCGAAATATGTTGCTAGAGACTTCCAATTTGTTGCAAAATAAAGATAAATGATTGAATATTACTAGAATATAAGAGTTTTAGCTTAGAATTGCATTTTTTTACCATTTTGGTAGAGTCAAAGTTGACTGAAGGTTGAAATTTTGGCACTTATCGTTATTTATATGAAAATATTTCAAAACTGATAAAAGCTACAACCATGAGTTTTGTTGTTGTTGTATTCTACATGAAATTGCGCACATTTCATATATAATACTCCATGTAACGGCTAATATAAAATGGAGCCAAAATTATGTCAATGTGACGAAATAATTTCTGAGATGTGTCGCTGATACTTTTCTGGGCTCAGCTCGTGTCGGCCTATGAAAGATCCTTAATATCATTCTTTCTAGGTAAAATTAGGCTAAAATTACCAGAGAAAAACAAAATTAAGAAAATGTCAGTAAAACTGACTCGCTCACTCTTAAAAAGAAGTGTCGGTATGATAATAGGGGCGAGTGTGGAACACTACCACGAGACAAACACCAATTAGAACTTCCTATCAGAATCCCCCCAAGAGAGAGCTGATACCAACGGGCGATGCCGTCTCTACTACTACTACTAGAGGACGCCACGGACAGCAGCGCCCCTAGCGGACATCCTTAAATTTTAGCGCTACGTACAAGACGCATTTTTTCCTTGTGTGTGCTTTCTCAGGATTTATCCTTATTTTCTACGATGGAACGCTCTGCAATTGCTACGGCTAAGTTAAGGTAAACTCATAAAGTAATATTTTTTTACCACATTTTTATCTTCCGGGTACCAGTATTTTCCTTTTTATAGGTCATATACGGTTCCCGTTGGTCTCGTGGCGGCCATGCTGCCTCGTAAGAATTCCCGGTCCTCCATACTGGGACTTCTTATACTTATGGGCTTACTTTATCACGTTCATTGTTTTACATCGAGTTTTAGCTAGTTTAGCCCTCCTACCATTCTCTTAGCTTGGTATTTAGGGCTATTATTTTTATTCCGGCCCAGCATCCCGGCTCTTGCTCTACATCGGCTATCGCTGGCTCCGAGTAGGCTTCTGTTTCTTGGAACAGTCTGCCTTCTCCTGGGCTTCTTTCTCTTTTACTAAAAGTGTCTCTTCCATCTTTTCGATGTATATATTCATTTTATTTAGGGTGTTAGGCTAGCCTAGGTGCTTGTTCCTTGTATTGGTACAGCTTGGTTCACGTGGCCCTTTCACGGTTGTGTTGCTCGCGGCCTAGGCCACTTGCGGTCACGTGTTCCATCGCACCTTACCCTGCCCCTGCCCTCCCTTTCTGGTATAGGGAGGAGCTGGGGGACCCCTTGGTTGTCATGACAACCTCAGTCGCCTTCTCTCACTCCTACTCGGAGGTGGCCAGGGGTTCCTCCCAGCGGGGGGTATAGGGCGACCACTCATGAGGTACAGGGTCTCCATGCGGGTAGCCGGGTGAGACGGGGAGGAGTAGGCCATCCCCTCTCTCTCGCTCCCGCCGTGCTTTGCCGAGACCTCCCTCCCCTCCCCCCTCCCCAGTTGCTCACCCCCCCCCCTTGCTATACGAAAGGAGCCTTCGTCGCAGCCGTGGCACCTTTGGTTTATAGGTTACTGGCTCCGCTAGCGGGCGGGCGGGCACTACTAGTGGTCGGTTGCTTGCCTACTATATCCTTATCTCTCTCCCCCGCTACGGAAGGGAGCTTACTCCTTACCTACGCACTTCTAGTAGACGGGCGGAGAGAGGTTTGTTTTGTTATTATTATTATTTTAAGGATATACCCTAATTGTACAATGTTTGACAATGAATTGTGTAATATTATTATTATTATTATTATTATCTACCATCCCCACTATTTTCCGTCGTGGTTTCCATTACCACCACTCCTGTGTTTCCTTTCGTCTCCGCCATCAGCGGAGCCATAGCCTAGGATGCCAACCTGGTTACCACACGTATTTTGGCGGGGCTCTGGTTTAATCTAACTTTATCGCTCCGGCACCAGCGGAGCATCTGTTAGACTGTAAGTGTTTACTTGGTACTCATGTACTTTTCCACTTACAGGCTACCAACTGCCAGGTCCCAGCCGTAAAGCGACGCTGTTCGACCCCTGTGGACATGATGAGTGTAGGTCTCACGCCCCCTGTGCCACGTCCTACAACGAGACGATCGTTTTGGCACCCTGAAGCCTGCGCCATCTGCTACGACCTGGTCGGTCAGCTGGGGGATGGGGTAAGTCCGTTATAGGCTTACTTTTTCATTTTACTAACAACTTTTAGTCATAAGTTTGTTAACCCTGTTCCACCATTGGCAGCTAATTTCGCCTTTCTTTCAGGCTACCGGTGTGAGGGAAGTCGCCCTCGCCACCCTGAAAGCGTGGGTGGGCGGCTTCGGGAAGAACGCCGCCAAAGGCCAGCCCTACATTCTAGATAAGAAGCTGGCCGTCCAGATCTTCCCCGCGGGCAAGTCGACTGGCTACGTTGACCCCTTGTCCGCTGCCCCGCTGATAGCCTCCATCCAGCAAGACCTCCAGCAATCCTTTGAGGTCGTAGCCTCCCAGGAGTCGGTCCCGGACGTCGCTGCCCTGGACCTGAACATCGAGCCTATGGCGGTAGGGGGGGGAGGATTTGTTGGTTGAGGTAGGTGTGTTGGGCGCCCAAGGTCTTTCCTTGGGCGCTTCTGGATCTTCTCCTGTCCCCTCTTCTAGTGCTTCATTCCAAGGCTTTGTGGGATCTGAGATCCCTACCCGCTCTCCCGCTCTCTCTGTACCCCCAAACCCCCAAAGGCGAAGGGACAGAGAGAACCGAAGACTCTAGCCAAGACGACTTCTAAGAAGTCGTCTTCGTCTTCTTCGGCTAAGAAGTCGTCGACTTCCTACGCCGATGCGGTGAAAGCAAGGCCGAGCTCTTCTCACGCAAAGAGCTCCAGAAGCAAGGCTTCGAAGGAGAAGGCTCGCGCTCCCGCCGAGTCACTGCCTTCTCCCGCCTCCACCGCTTCCACTCCGGCTACGCCGGTAGGGGTAGCAAGTACTAGCACCTTTGATCCCTCTACCTTTTCAGCAGGGGTGATGGAACAGGTGGGCGTGCTGGTGGGCTCGCAAATCTCCGCACTGGGGTCACGGTTCGAGCAGATGTTTGCACAGTTGTCAAACACTCTGTCTCAATCTGGCCAATCAATCCAGGATCTCTCTAACAGAATGAGAGAAAATGATGACCATGAGTAGCTGGGCTATCTCAGGTTCCTCCCCAGTCTCCCCAGCGTCAGGCACTGGGATTCTTCAACTCCCGCCATATGACTCTTGCCAGCTTTCTCTATGGAGAACCCATGGAGAGTAGCTGCTACGACGCTCCATTCAAGATGGAATGATCTCTATCCTCGTAAGAGTGTGGAACTCGAAGGATTGAGGACTTCGAGTTTTACCCTCCGGGTCTGACGCAGCCTTTCATCGTTATGCTAGGCTGACGCCCAACGGCTCCGACGAGGGAGGACAAGATCTCCAAGGAGTCGGTCCTTGTATGAGGTAGAAGATCACGCTCAGCGGGAATGGGTTCACTGCCTTGAGGACTGGGAGTGTACGAACACCAAACTCCAGGCCTACAAGAGTCCCTTCACTATTTTCGCGACGGAAGAGGAGGTTTCTCTTCCGTTCGCCACGAAATTAGTGGAGAAGTCTCTTCAGGCAGTCCTCAAGGATGAGCCCATCCCACAGTTGAGGGAGGCGGAGTCTACTTCTCCGCTCTTCCCGGCCTTCGGAGAATTGTGGGAGAACTTGCCAGCTACGTTCACACGCTTGGTAAGCTCAACCGGACTGCGCCATGGACCAGTTCGGCGAGAAACTACCAAGGCTGCCGGATTCCCTAATCCAGGCAGAGTTTGATGCGCGAACCAGGTTTGGCAGGTCCCTCAATTCCCTTATTATCACGGAAATGGCTGCCCTCTCTTATGCTACGGAACCGCTGTTCAAGATTCTGGCGAAATCTCAGTTCAGACGGTTCTAACGGAACGCTTTTGACTTCTTCCAGGCTAGGAACTAACGCGGTAAGCATGTCCTACAAGAGTGTACCATTAGGCATGAGACCTAATAGACTCTTGGCTGCTAGCATGTGGGGAGCGGATCTCTTCCCAGAGTCCGCGGTGAACGAGGTACACATGAAGCTGCTAGCTCAACCAGAGCCTCAGAGCTAGGTGGGGTTATTTCCTCAAAGAGGAAACAGGAATCCGTTCCCTCTGCTGGCGAGAACAGAAGAAGGCTGGTAAGAGGTTCCAGCCATATAAAAAACTCCAGCAACAGCAGCAATTTGTGCCAAGGCGTCCCGTTACCCAACAGGGACAACCTGCCGGTTCAAAGCAGAACCAGCCTATCCTCCTGTTGCCCCCGCAATCTCAGCCATCCACTTCTACGCTATCTCGCCGGCCTTCACCCTGCATATGAGGCTCAAGGCTACACTCAGCCGAGAGGTAGGGCGAGAGGTTACTTTCGTCAACGTGCGCAGGTAGGGGTACGAGGAGCAGACAGTTCAGAGGAGGCGTGGTGGCCAACCCGCCATCAACAATGAGGCTCCCCAGGTAGGAGGGAGGCTGTTTCCTCTCCGCCACAGGTGGGGGTTCAGCAATTGGGCACAGAGCATAGTGTCCAAAGGATTGGGCTGAGTTGGATGGATCAAAGATCCTCCTCCAATCAAATCATTCCATCAGATGCCGTCAAAGGAATTGACAGATTACGCGGAAGAACTCCTTCAGAAGGAGCTATTGCGAGAGTCAAACATCTAAAAATTTCAAGGTCGCTTATTCAGCGTGCCCAAAGAAAGGGCTCAACAAAAAAGAAGGGTAATCTTAGACTTGTCAAAGCTAAAACTCTTTCCATCATTGCGACAAGTTCAAGATGCTTACCTTACCCTCGCGAAGGTTAAGGACCTTACTTTCCCGCGTGGCAAGCGTCACATGCTCCATCGGATTCTTACAGACGCATACTATCATATCCCTATAGCCAGGCACTTCGCCCATTCCTAGGATTCAGGCTAGGAAATCAAACATTCTCATTCTCAAAGTGATGCCCTTCGGTCTGAATGTAGCCCCCAGGGTATTCACGAAAATAGCAGAAGTGGTTGTCCAACAATTGAGGGCTCAGGGAATTATGGTAGCAGCATACCTCGACGATTGGTTGATCTGGGCACCAACAGTCGAGGATGTCTCAAAGCCACCAAAAGGTAGTTCACTTCTGGAACATCTGGGGGTTCCAGATAAACAAAACGAAATCAGACTTACTCCGGAATCTCGTTTCAGTGGCTAGGAATCCAATGGGATTTGTCTTCCCACAATCTGTCAATTCCAGTGGCCAAACGGAAGGAAATAGCAAATCTGTCAGACAATTTCTCAAATGCAAGCAAACGTCACGAAGAAACCAGGAGAGAATCCTAGGGTCTCTTCAGTTTGCTTCGGTAACAGATACCTCCTTCTGAAGGCAAGGCTGAAAGATATAAATCGAATTTGGCGGTCAAGAGCAAACTCCAAATATCGAGACAAGTTGTCAGTAATCCCACGATCCTCCGCAACCAACTACGGCCTTGGTCAAAAGTAAAGAACTTAGCCAAGAAAGTACCCTTCAATATCCCCTCCCAGTGTTAACCATTCACACGGATGCATCCCTGTCCGGGTGGGGGGGGATACTCTCAGTTCAAACAGGTTCAGGGGACTTGGTCAGTTCAATTTCGCCAGCTCATAAATGTGTTGGAAGCAATGGCAGTATTTCTTACGCTGAAGAGACTGCTTCCCCGAAGAAGTCTCATCTAAGGCTAGTTTTGGACAGTGCAGTAGTAGTTCATTGCATCAACAGAGGAGGGGGGTCCAAATCCAAGCATATCAATCATGTCATGATAGCCATCTTTGCCCATACAAACAACACAAATGGCATCTGTCATGCCACTCACCTGGCAGGAGTAAGGAATGTGATAGCACACCCTGTCCCGGTCAGTTCCTCTGGAATCAGAGTGGTCTCTGGACGACAGTCAGTTCCAGTGGGGTAGGCCGGTAGAGTCCCCCAGGGTCTTCAAGTGGATCTCTTCGCCTCACAAGCGAACCACAAGCTACCTTGCTATGTGGCCCCCAACCTGGACCCTCTGGCTTATGCCACGGACGCCCTGTCGTTGGATTGGAATCAGTGGAGGAGAATTTATATTTTTCCTCCAGTGAATCTTCTCTTGAAAAAAGTCCTAAGCAAACTAAGGTCTTTCAAAGGGATAGTAGCTCTGATTGCTCCGGACTGGCCCAAGAGCAACTGGTATCCTCTCCTTCTGGAATTGGGTCTCCGACCTCAACGGATCCCCAATCCCAAGCTATCACAACCAGTACAAATGAGGACTGTGTTTTCGCTTCCTCAGGAATTCTCCAGACCCTAACTTTATGGACTTCATGAAGTTGGCGGCTAATAAAGATGCTGATATTGATCCACAGAATATTCTCTTCTTGGATCAGATAAGAGAGAGTCAACCATTAGACAATATGACTCAGCTGTTAAAAAAATTAGCATCTTTCTTGAAAGATTCGAACACTACAACCATGACAGTTAACCTGGCTATATCCTTTTTCAGATCCTTGTTTGAAAAATGGTTTAGCAGCTAGCACTATTACCACTCATAAGTCGGCTTTGAAGAAAATCTTTCAAGTAGGTTTTCAGATAGATCTGACTGATTCTTATTTCACATCTATCCCCAAAGCTTGTGCTAGACTCAGACCTTCTCAGAGGCCTACTACAGTTTCATGGTTCTTAAATGATGTCCTCAAACTAGCTTCAGATACTGACAACTCAGCTTGTACATTCATAATGCTCCTGAGGAAGACATTATTCTTATTAAGCCTAGCCTCAGGAGCTAGAATTTTCAGAACTGTCGGCTCTATCCAGGGATGCGGGTCATGTGGAATTCCTCCCATCAGGAGAAGTTCTACTTGCTCCGGATCATAGCTTTTTAGCTAAAAATGAGGATCCTCTTGCAAGGTGGGCTCCTTGAAGGTTATTCCCATTCCATTCAGGATCCTTCTCTCTGCCCAGTATCTACTCTTAGAGCCTTTCTATCTCGTACTTCTTCAAGATCCTCAGGTGCTCTCTTCATGAGAGAAAAAGGTGGTACCTTGTCAGTAAAAGGTATTAGACAACAAATCCTTTACTTCATTAAGCAAGCCAACCCTGAATCATTCCCAAAAGCACAGATATCAGAGGAGTAGCCACCTCGATTAATTATTTTTCAACATATGAATTTTGAGGATCTTAAAAAAAAAGTATACTGGATGGAAATCCCCGACAGTCTTTAAACGGCATTATTTAAAGTCCTTGGAACATCTTTAAAGTTTTCAGCAGTAGCAGCGGGAAACATAGTTTTTCCCCTGATACTGTATAGTAGTTGTAGTATAGATCCAGGTCTCCTTTCTACCTACATCAACCAACATGCCTCACCCTATCGCCAGGCTACTCGAATATCATAGCCTTAGCCGTTGAATCATATAGTGGATTGTCCCTTATTTTTTTGCTAGGGACATCCACACTTGTACTGATAATGTACTTCAGTGTACCTACCCTATTTTTTATGCTAGGGTAGGACACAATATGTTTGTATATTCACTATTTTTTGTACCTATGATCAACTTCAGTGTACCTACCCTTATTTTTATGCTAGGGTAGGACACAATGTGTTTGTATATATTTGCAATAATTGTATAATGATGGTTTTCAGTGTACCTACCCTTATTTTTATGCTAGGGTAGGACACATGAGTTTGTATATCTTTGTAATTTTGTTAAGTAAATCCCCCTTTTTATTTATATTACATGCATCATTGTAATTTTCTGTAATTACCATTTAAGTACTTTAAGATTACTAACGTTTTATTATTTTACTCTTTAGTATAAGTTAGTTTAAGTACTTAGTTTGTATGCTGTAATTGATTTACTTATATTATATCCATCATTTTTACTTTGTTTTTTCATTGTCCCTTTTTTACCATCTTGTCTGTTTCTCTGGTACTCTTTCATAGGCCGACACGAGCTGAGCCCAGAAAAACAAAAGGATTTTGACGAAGGAAAAATCTATTTCTGGTGATTGGCTCGTGTCGCCTTATGAAACCCCCCCTTTTTTATGGCTTGTTTCCCCCCCTTGCAGGACAGTGTATTTTAGTTGTTTTATTTAAGGATGTCCGCTAGGGGCGCTGCTGTCCGTGGCGTCCTCTAGTAGTAGTAGTAGAGACGGCATCGCCCGTTGGTATCAGCTCTCTCTTGGGGGGATTCTGATAGGAAGTTCTAATTGGTGTTTGTCTCGTGGTAGTGTTCCACACTCGCCCCTATTATCATACCGACACTTCTTTTTAAGAGTGAGCGAGTCAGTTTTACTGACATTTTCTTAATTTTGTTTTTCTCTGGTAAATTTTAGCCTAATTTTACCTAGAAAGAATGTATTAAGGATCTTTCATAGGGCGACACGAGCAATCACCCAGAAATAGATTTTTCCTTCGTCAAAATCCCTTTTTAGTGCAAGAAGAAAGAAATTCACGCTTGCACTCCTGGGTAATGATTGTAAACAAAACAACGCCTTGATCCGTGAGCTCCCGGCATCCCCCAAGGCGTGTGATTAAAAAGTTTTTGCTAGTAGGGCCTATAAACTATTTTTTTTCCGCGAATTTTAAAAAAACTTTTGTTTTTTTATATCGACATACCATACATCCAATCGGCACCCAACAGACAATTAATATCGACGTTTAATACATCCAATCGGTGTTAAAGGGTTAATGCTCTTTCATGACAATTTTGGTTAATGTCAGTATTTGGCATGAAGTTCAGTTACCTGGTTTCATTTCACCATGGTATGTATACAGATTTTAAGCACTATAGAACTCTAATATTGTGGGGGGATCACAAACTTAAAAGCAAGAGGCAAATTGCACCCCCCCCCCCCCCCCCCCTCCCCCCCCCCCCCCCCCCCCCCCCCCCCATAAACTTGATCTATCTGGCTACCAAACCCACCCTCAGTCACACTTTCCTCTTTACACTACAGAATACAGCAGGACAATTGACCCAGAAATACATACAGAACAAAAAAAACTAAAACACAAACACATGTACTTACCCAACTCCAGATACTCCTGGCTAGGCTTTGCTGTCCGCTGGATAGGCTATAGGCTAGCCGACATACAACCACCGCCGATAACCAAACACCAAACCAACCAACCGCGAACCACAACCCCACAACAACTTACAACCTGACAAATAACTGAGCAGAACACCAACAGCCCGAAAGAACGCGACAACCATACGACTTACCCCAGCACAACAACCCGCCAACACCAACACTCACAGACACCGAAAATCCCTACCAACCTCTTCTACTTCACCACAACCAGACAGACATAAGCACAACAACTTTACAACATCAAAATCAATCAAATGCTACAAAATCAACCAACCACCAATGGGTAACTGCTGCTCAAACCAACTCTGACTTCACTGAACGCCTTACTGCTCATGACTCTCATAACAGACTCCCGCCACCAATCTACACAACAGAGTGCCACAACATTCACATGCTTCCGACCGCCATTTAATCACTCCCATTTATTCTTCCACCAGTCTCTCTCTCTCTCTCTCTCTCTCTCTCTCTCTCTCTCTCTCTCTCTCTCTCTCTCTCTCTCTCTCTCTCTCTCAACCCTTGGAGACGTCAAATATAAACTACCATCATTACTCCTCCATATTACCTCCCCATTACATTTGACAACGTCTCCTTACACTCACAACATCCACACTAAATTGCCTTTCGCAACACCCAAGGATGCTCAGATGCAGGCCCCCTGGATCTTGTTTGAGGATCATCATACACTTAGTTACATCGCCATTCACTTCTTCCAAACCACTTTCATTCAAACTCCCATTATCTCCCTCACTACCATCCTCCCAAATCCCATTCACTGCTTCACCGATATCTTCTAACTCTGGTTCCAACATCTCCCCTATTTCGGCTACCAAACCACTCAGCTCATCCATACTTCTCTCAAACTCCTGCAAAGACTTATCCATCCTATCAACCACCTTACTACTTGGTTTCCTTCTCACTGAAGTCTTATTTGTCCCTGTCAACTCAGACCCACATACGCTACAAGTATCATTCATTTCCTCAAAGTCATCCGTAACACACGCTTTATCAACCGTTTGCACCCCACCACCAACCCCCTTAACATGCCATTCACACTTTTCCCTTCCACTTCCTCTCTCCACACTCTCCTGTTTTCTTCCATACTCAACCAACACCAACTGTCGATCTCCCAGACCCATTTGTTCACCAACAGTTGGTTCATACTTATTCACCCTCAACCACTCACTCATCGCATTCTCCCGAACATACTGTGGTACTTCCCTCCACTTACGGAGTTGGTTATGGTGTACCCTAACCTCATCCATTCCCCCACCTACACAATTTCCCCAAAACATAACTCAATCCACTCGGTCCCACTTCCAAAATCTTAAAAGGCCCTTCAAATTTCTCCCTTACTTTATTCACATTCATTCTTCCCATCTCAACCACCTCTTTCAACACCTTATCCTCAATCTTAAAACTCTCAAACCTTTCACTCGCTTTCTTCCACAAATCCTGATCACCTTCTGACAATCCTTTCAAAATTCAACACATATTTACAAAGAGACATAGCTATACATACTCCTCTGCAGTGTGGCGTTATATACCCCCACTGCACGTCCTACATACATATCCCAATCCTTGTCGCCCTTACTCATCATTCGCAAAATCTCAGTCATCGTCCTAACAGTCCTTTCAGCCAACCCATTCGCACTGGGCATATACGGAGTAAAATACACATGCACAGTACCCCATTCCTTCAACATTTCTTCAAATTCCCATCCCACAAACTCAGGTCCATTATCATTCAGCATTTTTGCCGGCTTACACACACACATGGGCAACATCACTTGACCCACCATTCGTGCAACAGTTTCACTCCTCTTATCTTTGATGGGAACCACATAGGCAAATTTACTCATGTGATCCACCATCACAATCATCCCCACGTGTCCTCTTGTAGTCCTAGGCAAAGAAACACAATCAATCACAAGCATTTCAAACGGCTCTTTCATCTGCAATTGCAACACAGGTGGACTTGCATGCACACTCTGATACTTTCCCCTCTGACAGTCTTCACATGTGACAGCCACATCCACACAAATCTTATTCAACCCAGGGGCATACAATCTATCTCTCATGCATTCCCACAACTTATTTTTCCCCATATGCCCAAACCAATCATGCACCAACAAACACATACTCACAGCTGACTCAACAGAAAACACCGGCACACACACTTCCCTGTCATACACCCCTTCCTGATGCAAAAAGTACACTATGTTTTTACACACCACAAACTGTTTAGCAACCCTCTTACATACATCCAACTCACATGGCCAATCTTCCACACGCACTCCTCCCAAAACACATTGTCGCAACACACTTATCTCCAGGCATTTCCTCAATCTCTTCCTCACTCAACAGATCATTCTTACTCCTAGCAATATCAATCATACCCACAAAGCTTGCTACAAATACCTTACTGTCTTGAATCCTAGCTACTTATGTGCTCCCCTTTCTAAGAATTCCATTTCCTATATCTGTATCGTGGATCCTCAACAAATCTATCCCTATTAAAAAGCAAGATGGCATATCATTTTCTCCTACAACTATAAAGTTATGTATTACTTCAAGGTCTCGTAACCTAACCTTTAACCGTACCTCTTCCAATACTAAAACACTTCCTTGTCCCAACCCATGTATTCTCACACTTGTAGACTGCCTTTTCACTTCCCAATCGCATCTCTCAAGTTCACTCACCACTGACCCACTCACCAAGGAAACTTGTGCCCCTGTGTCAACCAAACCACAGTACTCACTATCATTTACTTGGACAAACGTCACCATTTTCCCTCGAGTCCCATGCATATACACATTCACTACCACATCCACCTGGTTATCCATATCACAATCCTCCTCATCACATTCATCCTCAGGTAATTCCCCATTTCCACAATTCTGACTCAGATCCCCTTCACAGTCCCTTTTTGTAACCAACCAATTACAACCACGTTCCCCGCACTGAATCATCAAAACCCCACATTCATTACCTGTACTCACCCCTCCTCGACACTCAACCGGTCTGTCCCATCCAAAATACAACAACACTTTTATTCCAAACAACTCAGTTACTGCTGACAACAATTCATGCAACATTTCTCCTTCCCCACCTTGTTCCTCTCCATATGCCACTTCCTTCTGCACATCGCTCATCAACTTCACTCACAACTCATTCACACTACCGGGTACCTCTTCAACCAGACCCCTACCTTCCAAATCTTTCTATGCCGAAAACAAACATTCACACACACTGTCATTCCCTTCAAACCTCTCTTTTACAACTAACCCCTCAGGTACCATATTCAAATCCCGGTCACTTTTCACAACACCACTGTCCCTACCATGCACCCTAGACATCATATCTGCAATCACATTTTTACTCCCTGGCACATATTCTAAGCTAAAATCAGGCTCACTCAAATCCTCAATTGTCCTCGCGATCCTAGCATTCACACTTTCCTTCTTGTTCATATACACTAACGGCCGATGGTCTGTCCTTATGATAAATTTTACCCCATACAAAAACACTTTCAACACTTTCACACAAAACCTTATTGCCGCAAGCTCCTCAACCACTGAATACTTCAGCTTTGCTTTATTAAAAGCTTTACTCACATACGCAATCACTCTTAATTGTCCCTCCCCATTTCTGCACCAAGCATCCTCCCATACTAAACTTACTAGCATCAGCATACAACTCAAGCTTACTCGCATCCTCACTATAGTCTGGAAAAGCCAAGGTGATGTCTCTAGCGGCCTCCTCTTTCAATCTCTCAAATGCTCCCACCATTCGCTCATCCCACCTCAGCTTAGTACAATTTTTTTTCCCTTTCCATTCAGTCAACAGCTTCCCTATACCTGAACAATCCCTAACAAACTTCCTCCCGAACTCAATCAAACCCAAAAAAACCTTTAACTCCCGCACAGTGCGAGGACGTGGAAACTCCTTTACTTTTTCCACAAACTTTTCACTCTTCTTTACGCCACTCGCACTCGCCTTATGACCAAGAAATTCCACTTCCCCAGCCAACCACATACACCTCTCCAGCTTCACTTTCACTCCAACCTCTTTCAACCATTCTACCAACCGTTCTAACACCTTCTCAAGCAGTTCCATATTCTCCCCAACAGTCTCACTTGAAATCAAAACATCATCTATAAACACAGTCACCTTCCTTTTATCAAAACCAGCCAAAACTACATTCATCACCCTCTGGAAGGCAGCAGGTGAATTAGCCAATCCAAAACTTGACCTCTTGAATTGATAGTGCAAGCTACCACTCGAAAAAGCCATAACATGCCTGCTCCCTTCCTCAAGAGGCATCTGGTAATAGCCCCTTACCAAATCCAATTTCGTGAACACTCTCATCCCATGCATCTTATACACACAATCAGACACCACATTCATCAGGAATCGCTCCACAGTCACTTCATTCACCTTCCTGTAATCCACACACATCCTCAAACTCCCATCTGTCTTGAGTACTGGGACTATGGGACTATTCCAAGCACTCTCACTCCTCTCGATCACTCCCACTCTCTCAAGTTCCTCACACTGTTTCAATCTCTCAGGCAATAGGTGCAGAAAAGTGTCGGGGACGCTGATATATGGGGGTATTGTCATTCAACTATCTTGAACTGGAAGCTTAGATCCCCTGAAATCCTCGTCACCCCGACTCAACGCATCCCGCCTATCCTACAACATCTGCATCAACTGTTACCTCTCATCATCACTAACATTTTCATCCACCTCAATTCTTTCTCTCAATTCATCATACTTCCACTCATCACTTTCTTTCATGCTACCTGTCATCACCTGCCACACCCTAACATATCTTTCGTCATCCACATCCACCAACGTATATAACAACCCTACACAATCACCTTCACGTATACCCCGCACTCGCTTTTTCCTAACACTCGGCAATGAGGCTGCAAAAACCCGAGGATTCTCCTTATCCAAAATCCTGTCGTACACATGCACACTTGCTCTTACCAACTTGTTCGCATCCACACCCTCAACCACATATGCACACTTGTCCCCTTTGACAATCCCAAGACTATCGGGCCACGCAAGTTTCACACTAACAACTTCTCCGACTTCTCGCGGCACTTTTACACTCTCTTTCGCAACCAACAGCACTCCCTTCCATATTTTACTGCTTACCCCTCCATCCCTATCCAAGTAAAACTCTCCCCGTACATTCTCCTTCCTATGCAACTCAATCATATTCCTGCTCGGATGGACCACCATCCCACATTTTCTCAGGAACCTGTATCCTAACAACATATCATACTTATCACTCATTTCCTCGATCACGTAAAAGTTACCTTCATCCATCCCTACCCCTTCGATTTCTACATTTTCACGCAACATTCCCACCACAGGCATATCTAAATTTCCTATTCCTTGTACCTCCCCTTTACATTTCCTAACTTCACACTCACTCTTCAACTTGTCACATCCATTCTTAAAAAGAACACTGACACTGCACCCAGTATCAATCAAAGCAACCAAACACCCCATTGCACCTCACTTTTACACTCATGCATTCATGAGCTCTTCCTCCAAACCCTTTTTCATGCAACAATCCTTCACGTACATGCATCACTCTTACTGCCCGCACACCAGAGGACCCACCCAACTGAATCCCCTTTGTACCTAGTTTTCCGAATTTCCAACCCGCTGTTCTTTACACATCCTAGCATAATGCCCGTTCTTCCTGCAATTACAGCAAACCTCAGTCACACGGGTACCTCGACATCCACTTGCTATATGCCCTACTTGCCCACACCTGTAACATTTAATATCCTTATCTTTCTTACACTCACTCAATAATGCCCCGTTTGCCCACACCCAAAGCATGCTCCCAACGCCCACCGACATTCATTCTTCTTGTGTCCCAGCTTTCCACATCTGTAACACTGCTGCTCTCATTCACGACTAACCGACCCCACTCCTCCAGCGCTTGCACTCCGACCTTTCTTAGGGCTAAGCATACTTATGTTACTGGCTCTAACGCTCCTATCAACCACTCGCTCTGCCATTCGCCTTGGCCCTTTAAAAACTGCCTCCCTATATGGAAAATAGTTTTACACAATAACATAACATGATGTTTTAAAGATATCAGTGACTGTTTTTAACATCATCAATACATAAGATTTCTTCCTTCTTTGAAAAGAAAAATAGATCTTCAGGGATCGACCTGTGTCGGCCGGTGAAAAATCGCTGTAGCCCAATTTTCAACTATAAATACTTCTAGATATACCAGAGAAAAAGCTAGCATGTTATGCTGAAGTTACTACCCTCAGCGCGATCACCCCGAAGGGTGTCGGTATAAGTAAAGGGGCGTTGTGGAAACCACAATACACAGGGCCTTCGCCACTTAGAAGATTCCTTCCCAAAATCCCCTTCCGCGGTGGGAGCCGCTACAACGAAACACGCCGACAACTCCTCTCTCCACTACTACTAAAACCCATGCGCTCTTCTCATTCCTGTACTAGAGATTGTGTGTGATCCACGCTCTTTCGTTGCTCCAGGATTTTTCCCCGTATTCTCTTGTTAATGGCTTCGCAAGGTTCTTCTGCTTCCAAATTGAGTACCCCAATTTGTGTTTTCATAGAGCATTTAGTTGAGAATGATATAATTTTTACAGCCTCGGCCCTTCAAAGATATGTTGTGGGTGCTGCCGGCTGAGCGGCCATTTTGGGTAGTCTGTGCAGTGCGAGGGAATTTCACACACCAATCTATTGAGATATAAATTATGTTAAGGTTAATTTAAGATGGGAATGACACTCGTCCCAACTGTGGATTCGTTCGGTTAAAAGAAGTAGTTATCTAAAGTGCACTTTAGTAAAAATTCACCCCATGAGTTCACGTAGGGGACGGGCGTCAGTCCCTATTTTATTTACAGTTATACTGTAATTAGTATCATATAATTCATTATATATAAGTGTTATTCGTGTACATGACCTAATACTAGAGGCGGTTGAGTTGCCCCTATTCCTCTCCCTCAAAGCCAATCTAGCCTAGGCTAGGCTTGGAGAGTAGCCTATGTGTTCCTTCCTAACACCTCGTACATAGTTAGACTTACCTTCTGGCCGGTCTAGACTGAGAAGTTAGTCTAGTAGGTTTAGTAGAGTTCATTCCTGCCCTACCGGTCTGGGTCGAAAAATTTGTCCTAGTAGGTTTGGTCGAGGAACATCGTCCTTCTTAGTTGGCCAAAGGGTGCTATAGGCCTACCTTGCCTAGTACGGTGGTAACCTGGAACACTGATAACGACCCCAAATGGGGTATTGTTCCATTTTCCCTACCTAATTCTTGGGCAACGCTTCCACAAAACCTCTTTATGTGTATTTGTATGAATATTCATCGTGTGGCCGGTCAGTTAAGCCTGGCCTACCTGGCATAGCCTCCTGATCAGGTGTGACCACTACCAATCTCGACGACCCACGGCCAGTCTGCGAGTCTTCAAAGGAAGGTAGGCTATATATAACCTAGAATTAGGTCCACGCCTGATCAGGTGGGAGCCAGGCGATCACGACCGGCCATGCATTCTAACCCCTCCCCTCCCCCTCCTTCCAAAAGGAGGGGAGGGAGGAGGGGATACCATTATCCATGTAGACTTGACCCATTATGCTCCGTGATGTTGCTCCGGCGACCCTGTGGTCTACCACCGCATCAGTCGTTCGGGTTACGCCGAACGTGGCATGATAACAACTTCGGGCTGAAACGTCTCGCTCTCTGTATCTCTACCGCTCCGGTAGGGGTGGGGGTAAAGGAAGGAACAATCCTCCTACTATATAGCTAACGGAGCCAGAGGGAATCTCCCCCTCCGGCCCATGGCTTCACCCCCCCTGCCCCTTCCGGCATATACAGGGAACAGGGAACCGATTCGTTGCCAAGGCGGAGGGACCGGTCGAGTGGATTACTTCACACTCGCTGTTCAATTACTAAAATTAGTATGGCTGAAACTCAATTTCATCCCTTTCCAAGCTCCGGCAAGGAAGGGGAATAAGCATGTTCGTCTACGATATACGTAGCCATCTGTCTCCGCCGTATGTGCCGAATAGAAATATCTGTGCGAGGAAGAAGGATCCGTCCTACCCTTCCGGCATAGGCGGATGGCAAGTTTTACAATAACGAACCTGGACATTCTCCAGGGATGGGAATGAGACTAGACCATACAAACAAAAGTTAAAAGTGTACTTTATTCTTTGTAGACATTATCATGTATACATCTGAGTTTAGCTACTAGAATAAGATGCATGTACTCTCTGGAGTTATCCCCGTTACCGAAGTTCAGGACTCATAAACACATTGCAATACAGATGGTCTGTTGTCAGTCGGAGGGTTGCCATGCATCCCTGGGCAACTCTTATGGCCACGTAGTTTGCAGATCTCACACCAACTGTGCAGTGCTGCTGGATAACTACGTGGTCTGGCACCCGGACGCCTGCACCATTTGTTATGAAATGGTGATGACCTTGTCTGATGAGCAGGTGAGTAACGCTTTTAATCAAAGGTGTTATATGCTTAACATGGTATTATGTATTAAATTATGTATTTAATATCATTCTTCCTTCCAGACGAAACACTAACATGAGTTTCTCTTAACAGGCGGACCCGGCCTCCCGCCACGAAGAGAGGGTAGCTCTCCGGAAGTGGGTCGCGGGGTTCGGTAAGAATGCGCCTAAGGACAGCCATACATGCTGGATGCTAGGTTGTGCTCCCTGCTTTTTTCGGGAGCCACAGCAACAACGGCCGTTCCAGCTAACATCGCCGAACCCCTCATCGAGGCCATTCGAGTTGCGACGATGCCAGGACCTGAGGAGCAGGAGGACTTAATGGAAGAAGTGACAGCCATGAATATTCATTCTGAACCCATGACCATGGACGATCAGGTAGGTGGGGAGGTAAGTGAGCAGAGTCTCATCTTTAGCCCTACTCCTTCTTCCTTCGGGGGCTTCTCAGGGCCCTCTCCTAAACTAATAGGAGCGCTTTCTGTCACCCCGAAAGTAAAGTCTGTTAGACCTAAGACTAAAGAAGGTCTCCAAACCAGCTCCGCCAGCAGCGAAGGAGTTGTCCTCGGCCCCCCAGCCGTCGACATCCTCCGGCCCATCGCCTGCTGCCATGAACCCCCCCCTACTATGGGGACAGTAATAACACCTGTTCATATGGCGGCGGAGCACAGGTTTGATCCTGAAGCCTTCACTAGCCTTCTCCTGGAGAAAGTTAGTGGAGTTATTGACCAAAGGCTAGAGGCTGCACGTCTCTCCTCGGCCTGACTCCTCCAGCCAAGCTTTCTCGTCACTGACGGAAAGAATTAGGACGCTGGAGGAGATGCTTTCCGGACTTCTCCACTCCGGAGTTCTGACCCTTTCTATGATAATGCCGGACGCATCTAAGCTCCCCGCATTCGATAAGGAGAACCCGTGGAGACAGGCTCTGCATGCTCCGTTCTCCAACGGAAAGTTAACGATTGAAGGATGTGGAATCCAGCCCATCGAAGATTTTGAATTCTTCCCACCCGGGCTTCCGTTTCCCTTCCCAGGATTCGTGAGGTTGGCGAAACATGCTCTTGTGAGGGTCAATAAGGTCCCTAAGGAAACGATCATCTTTCCTAGGGAGCAGGCCCAAGCAACTTGGGTTCGCTCCCTCACTGATTGTGGCTGCGTCAACACAAAGTTGACGCCTCACAAGGGAAAGTACACGATTTTCGTGACCCTAGACGGTGTTCTGTCACCTTGTACCTCCAAGGTGACGGAGTTAACACTGCAAGCAGCAACGGAGGACAAACCGATGCCAGTGCTAAGGGAAACAGAGGCTACCTCTCTCTTGCTACCCACCGGAATGGACTTTTGGGCGGACTCCGGATCACTTGGTGAAGGCAGAGTTCGAGGCCAGGAACAGGCTGGCTAGATCCATCAGCTCCGTCACAGCGGCGGAGCTAGTAGCCACCACTTACGAAGAGGAGCAAGTCTTCAGAGTCCTGGCGAAAGCACTGCTGCAGACCTTTCAGGTGGATCTGTATGACTTTGCTATAGCCAGAAGGACTTATAGGAAGCACGTACTGGCGGGGGCCTCAATCAAACATGAGCCCAATAGACTCATAAGATCATCAATCTGGGGAGATAACCTCTTCCCTAAGGAAGAGGTTAACAATATTCCCCACGAGGCAGCCAGGGCCAACCAGAGCCTAAGAATCCGCTGGGGTCTCCCTTTCAAACGTCAGTTTGAAGGACCCTCACAGCAAGGTAGATCTAAGAAGAAGGCAAGGCGGTATAACCCCTACCAGACGGCCCGACCACAAACATTCATGCAGGCAATGCCTGTGTCGCAGGTCGGTAAGCCTTCTACTTCTAAGGCTCCTCCCCAACAGTTTGTCTTAGTACAGACCCCCACAGCTCCTCAACCCTCTACTTCCAAAGAAGTGGTAACATCCCCAGCCTTCAGCCCAACCTATGAAACGAAAGATCTCTTTCGCTCATACAGCAGGTATGCCGGAAGTAGCCGAGCCAGAGGCGGATCACGGTTACAAACCAGTTCTAGAGGCAGGGGCTTCAGGGGAGGTAGAGGCACCAGACCTGCTGCCAACCCGTGAAAGATCTCAGGTAGGAGGGAGGCTATATCTATTCCGGGACCGATGGACCTTCAGTCCATAGGCCCACAGTATTATCTCGAAAGGCCTAGGCTGGAAATGGGAGAAGGGCCCTCCTCACCCAGTCAGTTTCTACCAAAAACCCACGGCGGACCTTTTGGACTACACCAAAGATCTCCTCCTAAAGCGGGGCATAAGGAAGGTGAAGAACCTGAGATTCCAGGGATGATTGTTCAGTGTCCCAAAGAAGGACTCAGACAAGAAAAGAGTGATACTGGACTTGTCGCGTCTCAACTCTTACATTCACTGCGACAAGTTCCACATGCTGACGATCTCGCAGGTACGGACCTTACTTCCCCGTGGGGCCGTCACCACCTCTATAGATCTTACAGACGAATACTATCACGTTCCAGTAGCCAGGAACTTTTCCCCGTATCTGGGCTTCAAGCTAGGCAAACAAGCCTACTCGTTCAGGGTCATGCCCTTCGGACTCAACATTGCGCCCAGGGTATTCATCAAACTAGGAGAAACGATAGTTCAGGAACTAAGGAAGAAAGGCATTTTGCTAGTAGGCTACTTAGACGACTGGCTGATTTGGGCAACCAGCGTGGCAGAATGCCACGAGTCAACCACCAAGGTACTAGGATTCCTGGAATTCTTAGGGTTCCAAGTAAACAAGGACAAATCCAGGTTGATTCTGGCTTCCAATTTCCAATGGCTGGGAATTCCATGGGACCTGAACAAACACGAGCTATCTCTCCTGCCCAAAAAGGCCAAAGAAATAGCAAAGGCTACAAAGCACTTTCTCAAGAACAAACGAGCTTCTCGGGGAACCCAAGATAGGATCTTAGGCTCGCTTCAGTTCGCATCAGTCACAGACGTCCTGCTAAAAGCCAGACTGAAAGACATCAATCAAGTCTGGAGATCAAGAGCCAACAGCAAGCTCAGGGACAAGGTTTCGGTTATCCCACCTATTCTAAAAAAGAGGCTCTGCCCTTGGGCGGAGCGCTGGAACCTGTCCAAGTCAGTACCTCTGCAGTTCCCTCTGCCATCACTAACCATCCACACAGACGCTTCTCTGAGCGGCTGGGGAGGGTATACGCCACACAAGAAAGTCCAGGGAACATGGTCAGAGACATTCTGCCAGTTCCATATCAACATCCTGGAAGCAATGGCAGTCTTCTTGACCCTGAAACGTCTGTCTCCAGCCAAAAAGATCCACATACGGATAGTTTCGGACAGTCTCATAGTGGTACACTGCATAAACAGAAGAGGCTCCAGGTCCAACAAATTGAACCATGTATTAATAGCAATATTCTTGTTGGCGGAAATGAATCAATGGCATCTGTCAGCGGCTCATCTAGCAGGAGTGAGAAATGTTATAGCGGACTCCCTGTCCAGGATAACTCCTCTGGAATCAGAATGGTCTCTAGACAACAAATCCTTCAATTGGGTTGCAAATCAGATCCCGGACCTTCAGGTGGACATATTTGCCACGGAAGCCAATCACAAACTGCCTTGTTATGTGGCTCCCAACCTAGACATTCGAGCTTTCGCAACCGATGCAATGTCCCTAGACTGGAACAACTGGCAGAGGATTTATCTCTTTCTGCCAGTGAACCTTCTATTGAAAGTGCTACACAAGCTAAGATCCTTCAAAGGAAAAATAGCTCTGATAGCCCCCAACTAGCCGAAGAGCAATTGGTATCCACTTCTCTTAGAATTGGAACTCAGTCCCCAGCTGATACCGGCCCCGAAGCTGACGCAAGTGGTAGAAACTCAGACTGTGTCAGCTTCCTCAAGAATTCTAATGATCTAACTTTATGGACTTCATGAAATTTGCGGCTCAGAGAGACGCAAGTATAGACCCTCTAAACATTCTATTTATAGAATCTGATAAGAGGGAGTCCACAATTAGACAATATGATTCAGCAGTAAAGAAACTGGCCAAGTTCCTAAAGGACTCAAATGTTCACGAAATGACCACGAATTTGGCAATCTCTTTCTTTAGGTCTTTATTTGAGAAAGGTCTAGCTGCCAGTACTATTACCACAGTTAAATCAGCCCTAAGGAAAATCTTCCAAATAGGCTTTAATATTAATCTTTCGGACGCCTACTTTTCTTCTATCCCAAAAGCATGCGCCCGTTTAGACCAATAGACCGCCCTCAGTCAGTTTCGTGGTTCTTAAATGACGTACTTAAATTGGCTTCAGACTCAAATAATGAATCATGCTCCTTCTCAACTCTATTGAGAAAGACACTGTTTCTAGTAGCACTGGCATCAGAAGCTAGAATATCTGAACTATAAGCTCTCTCTAGAAACCCAGGCCATGTCGAGTTCCTCCCGTCAGGGGAAGTCCTTCTCTCACTGGACAGGTAGTTTTTAGCCAAAAACGAGGACCCACAAAATAGGTGGACTCCTTGGAAAATCCTTCCCCTTACGGAAGATAGTTATTATGTCCTGTCTATACTCTTAGAACCTTCCTAACCAGGACTTCTCAAATAACTTCAGGCCCTCTGTTTGTTAGAGAGAAAGGTGGTACAATCACCTTAAAAGGCATCAGGCAACAAATTCTTTACTTCATTAAACAAGCCAATCCGGACTCAGTTCCACATGTCCATGACATCTGGGCAGTTGCCACGTCTATTAATTACTTTCAAAATATGAACTTTGAGGACCTGAAGAAATACACGGGTTGGAAATCTCCGGCAGTTTTTAAACGCCACTATTTGAAGAACCTACAGGCCCTTAAATTCCCAACTGTGGCGGCAGGAAGCATAGTCCTCCCCGAAGATCGGGGTTGACATCCTACATTTCCCTTCTGTTTTTCTTTCCCTTTCACTCTCTCCTACCTACATGACTCGCTCGTACTCCCCACTATCCTCTTCTCCGGGCCGGATTAGACCTGTTCATCCCGCCACCAGAGCTTATACAGTGGTACCTCGAGATACGAAATTAATGAGTTTTTCGTATCTTGGAACAAATTTTACATGTAAAATGGCTAATCCGTTCCAAGTCCTCCAAAAACACCCCATTAAATTTCATAATAAAGCTAAATTGACCTATAAACAATGAAATACTACACAATTTTGACCATTCAATACCTAAATTAAGAATAAAAATCCAAAACCTGTAAATAAAGTGTATATTAGTGTACAAGAAATATTATTACTGTAACGTAAAATGTGGAAGCTTACCTTTCGAGTGAGGCTATCTCCGATAGTGGCGGCAGAGGAGGAGGAGGACAAACGGCAGATAACGTACGTACGTACGTACACTTAACTTTACGAAAACACATAAAAAATTTAAGGAAAACCATAAAACTAAAATTTACGAAACACCTTAACAAAACTGTAACACTTAACTTACAAAAATTGAGAAATTACGTAAAAAAATTTTAATTTTTTTATTTTTAACTTTTTTTTACTTTTACGTAGGCTTTTCTGGGCTCAGCTCGTGTCGGCCTATGAAAGGATCCTTAATATCATTCTTTCTAGGTAAAATTAATCTAAAATTACCAGAGAAAAACAAAATTAAGAAAATGTCAGTAAAACTGACTCGCTCACTCTTTAAAAGAAGTGTCGGTATGAGAATAGGGGCGAGTGGGAACACTACCACGAGACATTCACCAATTAGACCTTCCAATCAAAATCCCCACTAGAGAGAGCTGATACCAACGGGCGATGTGGCCGCTACTACTACTACTAGGGGACGCCACGGACAGCAGCGCCCCTAGCGGTCACCCTTAATTATTAGCGCTAAGCGTCGTACGCATTTTCTTGCTTGTGTACTATTTTCTGGATTTACCTCATCCTCCATTATGGAACGTGCTGCCATCGCAACGGCTAAGTTAAGTGCCTCATAAGTAGTGTTTTACCGTATTTTAGTCTTCCAGGAACCAGTATTTTCCTTCTAATAGGTCATATACGGTTCCTCGGTCGACTCGTGGCGGCGCCATGCTGCCTCATTAAGAATTCCCGGTCTTCCATACTGGGACTTCTTATACTTATGGGCTTACTATATCACGTTCATCGTTTTTTACATCGCCTTTTTAGCTAGGTTAGCCCATTTACCAATTCTCTTAGTTTGGTATTTAGGGCTATTCTGTGTTTCTGGCCCAGCATCCCGGCTCTTGCTCTTCATCGGCTATCGCTGGCTCCGAGTAGGCTTCTGTTCCTCGGAACAGTTTGCCTCCTCCTGGGCTTCTTTTTCTTCTACTAAAAGTGTCTTTTCCATCTTTACGATGTAATTTTAGTTCTATTTAGGGTGTTAGGCTAGCCTAGGTGCATGTCCCATGTATTGGTACAGCCTGGTTCACGTGGCCCTTCCACGGTTGTGTTGCTATCGTGGCTTAGGCCACTTGCGGTCACGTGTTCCATCGCACCTTACCCTTCCCCTTCCCTCCCTACCAGGTATAGGGAGGGGTCTGGGGGACCCCTTGGTTGCCATGACAACCTCAGTTGCCTTCCTCCCTCCTTCTCTGAGGAGGCCAGGGGTTCTCCCCAGCTGGGGTATAGGGCGACCACTTGTTTCGGGTACCGGGTCACCGAGCGGGTAGTTGTTGGGACGGGGAGGAGTAGGCCACCCCCCCCCCTCTCTCTCTCCCGCCGTGTTACGCCGAGAACCCTCCCCCCCCCCCCCCCCCAGTTGCTCAAGCCCACCTTTCCCCCGCTATAACGAACGGAGCCTTCCGCCGCAGCCGGGGCACCTTTGGTTATAGCTGGCTGGCTCCGCCAGCGGGCGGGGTGGTCACTACTAGTGGTCTATTGCTTGCCTACTATATCCTTCCCTTTTTTCCCCGCTACCGGAAGGGAGCTTGCTTCTTACCCGGGCACTCTTCTAGTAGACGGGGGGGAAAGGTTTGATATTTTATTTCGTTATTTTTTAAGGATATACCCTAATTTTACGATGAATTCCTAGATTTATATTTATATGTATACCATCTCCGCCGTTTTCCGTCGTGGTTTCATTTTCACCACCACACCTGGTTGGATTCTATCTCTTGTCTCCGGCGTAGCCTTGGACAACTCCAACCATCTTGCTACCACACGTATTATGGCGGGGCTCTGGTTTAATCTAACTTTCTCGCTCCGGCACCAGCGGAGCAATTGTTAGGCTGTAAGTGTTCTCCTGATACTTATGTATCTTTCCACTTACAGGCTACCAACTGTCAGGTCCTTGGGTGCAATGCGACGTTATACGACCCCTGCGCCCACGATGAGTGCAGGTCTCACGCCCCATGTGCCACGCCTTACAACGACATGATCGTCTGGCACCCGGAAGCCTGCGTCATCTGTTACGACCTGGTCAGTCAGCTGGTGGAGGGGGTAAGTCGATTATAGACTTTTTTATCGTATTACTAACAACACTTAGTCATAAGCTTGTTAACCACGCTCCGCCATTAGAAGCTTCATTTCGCCTTCTCTTTCAGGCTGCCGGTGTGAGGGAAGTCGCCCTAGCAACCCTGAAAGCTTGGGTGGGCGGCTTCGGGAAGAACGCCGCCAAAGGCCAGCCTTACATCTTGGACAAGAAGCTGGCCGTTCAAGATCTTCCCCGGTGGCAAGTCAACAGGGTATGTTGACCCCATATCTGCAGCCCCTCTCATAGCCTCCATCCAGCAAGAGATGCAGCAGTCTTTCGGGGCCGTGGCCACGCAGGAGACGGTCCCGGACGTCGCAACCTTGGACCTTAATATTGAGCCTATGGCGGTAGGTGCTGAGGATTTGTTAGTTGAGGTAGGTGTGTCGGGTGCCCAAGGTCTTTCCTTGGGCGCTCCTGGATCTTCTCCTGTCCCTTCTTCTACTGCTTCTTTCCAAGGCTTTTTGGGATCTGAGATCCCTACCCGCTCTCCCGCTCTCTCTGTACCTCCAAAGGTGAAGGGACAGAGAGAACCGAAGACCCTTGTTAAGACGACTTCTAAAAAGTCGTCGTCGTCTTCTTCAGCTAAAAAGTCTTCGACTTCCTATGCTGACGCGGTGAAGGCTAAGCCGAGCTCTTCCTACTCAAAGAGCTCTAGAAGCAAGGCTTCTAAGGAGAAGGCTCGCGCTCCCGCTGAGCCAATGCCCTCTCCGGCCTCCACCGCATCCACTCCGGCAACGCCGGTTGGAGTAGCGGGACCTAGCACCTTTGATCCCACTGCTTTCTCAGCAGTGGTGATGCAACAGGTAGGTGAGATGGTTGGCTCACAGGTCTCCGCCCTAGGAACAAAGTTCGAACAGATGTTCGCACAACTGTCGAGCACTCTGTCTCAGTCAGGCCAGTCCATCCAAGATCTCTCTAACAGAGTTAGAGAGAACAAGGACCGAGTAGCTGGGCTTGCTCAGGCTCCTCATCCAGTCTCCCCAGTAGCAAGTGCTGGTATCCTCCAGCTACCACCTTATGAGTCGCTACCAGCTTTCTCCATGGAGAACCCATGGAGAGTGGCAGCTTACGCTCCGTTCAAGGACGGTATGATCTCTGTCCCGGAGTGTGGAACTCGAAGGATTGAGGACTTCGAGTTTTATCCTCCGGGATTGACGCAGCCTTTCATTGGTTATGCTAGGCTGACCGTAGCGGCACTCACTAGGGAGGACAAGATCTCCAGGGAGAACGTTCTCTATAGTAGAGATCACGCTCAACGCGAATGGGTTCACTGCCTTGAGGACTGGGAGTGTACCAACACCAAGCTCCAGGCTTTCAAGAGTCCTTTTACTATTTTTGCGACGGAAGAGGAGGCTTCTCTTCCGTTCGCTACAAAAATAGTGGAAGCGACTCTTCAGGCAGTCCTCAAGGATGAGCCCATGCCACAGCTGAGGGAAGCAGAGTCTACTTCTCCGCTCTTCCCAGCTTTCGGAGAATTGTGGGAGAACTTGCCTGCCACTTTCACGCTTGGTAAGCTCAAACCGGACTGTGCTATGGACCAGTTTGGCGAAAAGCTCCCAAGGCTGCCTGATTCCTTGATTCAGGCAGAGTTCGACGCTCGAACTAGGTTTGGCAGGTCCCTCAATTCTCTGATTATCACAGAGATGGCTGCTCTTTCGTATGGCACAGAACCTTTATTTAAGATTCTGGCCAAGTCCCAGCTTCAAACGGTTCAGACGGATGCTTTCGACTTCTTCCAAGCTAGGAGGAATTGCCGAAAGCACGTTCTGCAGGAGTGCACTATTAGGCACGAACCTAATAGACTCCTGGCTTCCAGCATGTGGGGAGCGGATCTCTTCCCAGAGTCCGCTGTAAATGAGGTACCACAGAGGCTGCTAGGCTCAACCAGAGCCTTAGAGCTAGATGGGGTATCTCCTCTAAGAGGAAACAAGAATCCGCCCCCGCTGCTGGTAAGAAACTAAAGAAGTCTGGTAAAAGGTTCCAGCCTTACCAGAAACACCAGCAACAGCAGCAATTTGTTCAGGCCGTCCCGGTTACCCAACAGGGACAACCTTCAACATCGAAGCAGACCCAGCCCATCCTCCTGCTGTCTCCTCAGTCACAACCCTCGACCTCCTACGCACTCTCGCCGGCCTTCAACCCTATGTATGAAGGTCAGGCATTACCCTCCCTTTAATAGGCAATCGAGAGGTAACAGAGCGAGAGGCCACTTTCGCCAGCGTGGCACAGGAAGGGCGGCAAGGAGTAGGCAGTTCAGAGGAGGGCGTGGTCAACCCGCCCATCAACAATGAGGCTCCCCAGGTAGGAGGGAGGCTGTTCCTCTTCCGTCACAGGTGGGGGTTCAGCAATTGGGCACAGAGCATAGTGTCCAAGGGATTGGGTTGGAGTTGGATCAAAGATCCCCCTCCAATCAAATCATTCCGCCAAGTACCATCAAAGGAATTGACAGATTATTCGGAGGAACTCCTTCAGAAAGGGGCTATTGCGAGAGTCAAGCATCTAAAATTTCAAGGTCGCTTATTCAGCGTGCCAAAGAAAGGCTCAACAAAAAGAAGGGTAATCTTAGACTTGTCAAAGCTAAACTCTTTCATTCGTTGCGACAAGTTCAAAATGCTTACCCTCTCGCAGGTAAGGACCTTACTTCCTCGTGGAGCCGTCACATGCTCCATCGATCTTACAGACGCATACTATCATATCCCTATAGCCAGACACTTCCGCCCATTCCTAGGATTCAGGCTAGGAAATCAGACATTCTCATTCAAAGTGATGCCCTTCGGTCTGAATGTAGCCCCAGGGTATTCACGAAAATAGCAGAAGTAGTGGTGCAACAATTGAGAACTCAGGGAATAATGATAGCAGCATACCTCGACGATTGGTTGATCTGGGCACCAACAGTCGAGGAATGTCTCAAAGCCACGAAAAAGGTAGTTCAATTTCTGGAACATCTGGGGTTCCAGATAAACAAAACGAAATCCAGATTTACTCCGGAGTCTCGTTTTCAGTGGCTAGGAATCCAATGGGATTTGTCTTCCCACAATCTGTCAATTCCAGTGGCCAAACGGAAAGAGATAGCAAAGTCTGTCAGACAATTTCTCAAATGCAAGCAAACATCAAGGAGAAGCCAGGAAAGAATCCTAGGTTCCCTTCAGTTTGCTTCAGTGACAGATATCCTCCTGAAAGCAAGGCTGAAAGATATAAATCGAGTTTGGCGATCGAGAGCAAACGCCAAATCTCGAGACAAGTTGTCAGTAATTCCACAGATCCTTCGCAATCAACTCGCGTCCATGGACAAAAAGTAAAGACCTGGCCAAGCGGGTACCCCTTCAATATCCCCTTCCAGTGTTAACCATTCACACGGATGCCTCCCTGTCCGGGTGGGGGGATATTCTCAGTTCAAACAAGTTCAGGGGACTTGGTCAGTTCAATTCCGCCAGCTCCACATAAACGTTCTGGAAGCAATGGCAGTATTTCTTACCCTGAAGAGACTTCTTCCCCCGGAAAAGTACTCATCTAAGAAGACTAGTTTTGGACAGTGCAGTGGTAGTTCATTGCATCAACAGAGGGAGGGGTCCAAATCCAAACAACATGTGAACCATGTCATGATAGCCATCTTTGCACTAGCAAACAAACACAAATGGCATCTGTCCGCCACTCACCTGGCGGGGGTAAGAAATGTGATAGCAAGACGCCTTGTCCCGGTCGGTCCCTCTGGAATCAGAATGGTCCCTAGACGACGGGTCATTCCAGTGGATATGCCGGAGAGTCCCAGGTCTCCAAGTAGATCTCTTCGCCTCACAAGCGAACCACAAGCTCCCTTGCTATGTGGCCCCCAACCTGGACCCTCTGGCTTATGCCACGGACGCCCTGTCGTTAGATTGGAATCAGTGGAGAAAAATTTATGTTTTTCCTCCAGTGAATCTTCTCTTGAAAGTCTTGAGCAAGCTGAGGACTTTCAAGGGACTAGTAGCCATGATTGGCTCCAGACTGGCCCAAGAGCAACTGGTATCCTCTGCTTCTGGAATTGGGTCTCTGACCTCAACGGATTCCCAATCCCAAGCTGTCACAATCAGTACAAATGAGGACTGTGCATGAAGTTTGCGGCTAATAAAGATGCTAACATTGATCCACAAAACATCCTCTTCCTAGAATCAGATAAGAGAGAGTCAACTATTAGACAATATGACTCAGCTGTTAAAAAATTAGCATCCTTCCTGAAAGAATCAAACACTACAACCATGACAGTTAATTTAGCTATATCCTTTTTCAGATCCTTGTTTGAAAAAGGTTTAGCAGCTAGCACTATTACTACTCATAAATCGGCTTTGAAGAAGATCTTTCAGTTAGGTTTCCAGATAGATCTGACTGAATCTTATTTTTACGTCTATCCCTAAAGCCTGTGCTAGACTTAGACCTTTCTCAAAGGCCTACTGCAGTCTCATGGTTTCTTAATATGTCCTCAAACTAGCATCAGATATGACAACTCGTCTTGTACATTCATAATGCTTCTTAGAAAGACATTATTCTTATTAAGCCTAGCTTCAGAGCTAGAATTTCAGAACTGTCGGCTCTATCCAGAGATGCGGGTCATGTGGAATTCCTCCCCTCAGGAGAAGTTCTGCTTGCTCCGGATCGTAGTTTTTTGGCTAAAAATGAGGATCCTCTTGCAAGGTGGGCTCCTTGGAAAGTCATCCCACTTCCGCAAGACCCTTCTCTCTGCCCAGTATCAACTTTAAGAGCCTTTCTATCTCGTACATCCTCAAGATCCTCAGGTTCTCTCTTCATGAGAGAAAAAAGGTGGTACTTTATCAGTAAAAGGTATTAGACAACAAATCCTTTACTTCATTAAACAAGCCAATCCTGATTCATTTCCAAAAGCACATGACATCAGGGGAGTAGCCACCTCAATTAATTACTTTCAACATATGAACTTTGAGGATCTTAAAAAGTATACTGGATGGAAATCTCCGACAGTCTTTAAACGTCACTATCTAAAGTCCTTGGAATCTTTAAAATTTTCTGCAGTAGCAGCGGGAAACATTGTTTCCCCTGATACTGTATAGTAGTCGTATATAGATCCAGGTCTCCTCTCTACCTACCTCATCCAACATGCCTCACCCTATCGCCATGCTACTCGGATATTCTAGCCTTAGCCGCTGAGATCATATTAGTGGATTGTCCCTTATTTTTTTGCTAGGGACATCCACACTATGTACTGATAATGTACTTCAGTGTACCTACCCTTATTTTTATGCTAGGGTAGGACACAATGTGTTTGTATATTTTGTAAATAAGTTATCTAAGTAAATCTATTTTGTTAAATTACACTGCATTATTGTATTTTACTATGTTTACTATAATTTTAAGTACTTTACATTACTAACTTTCTTTTATGTCATTGTTTAAAATAAGTTAGCCTTAAGTACTTAGTTTATATGCTGTAATAACTGATTTACTTATATTATATCCCTCATTTTTACAACTGATTTTCATTTGTCCTTTTTTCCCATCTTGTCTGTTTCTCTGGTACTCTTTCATAGGCCGACACGAGCTGAGCCCAGAAAAGGGATTTTGACGTAGGAAAAATCTATTTCTGGGTGATTGGCTCGTGTCGCCCTATGAAACCCACCCTGTATTGATTGCCCCCCCTGCAGGACAAGATGTTCATAGATTAAGGATGACCGCTAGGGGTGCTGCTGTCCGTGGCGTCCTCTAGTAGTAGTAGTAGTAGCGGCCACATCGCCCGTTGGTATCAGCTCTCTCTAGTGGGGATTTTGATTGGAAGGTCTAATTGGTGAATGTCTCGTGGTAGTGTTCCCACTCGCCCCTATTCTCATACCGACACTTCTTTTAAAGAGTGAGCGAGTCAGTTTTACTGACATTTTCTTAATTTTGTTTTTCTCTGGTAATTTTAGATTAATTTTACCTAGAAAGAATGATATTAAGGATCCTTTCATAGGGCGACACGAGCCAATCACCCAGAAATAGATTTTTCCTACGTCAAAATCCCTTTTTTTTTTTTTTTTTTTTTTTTTTTTATTTTTTTTTTTTTTTTTTTTTTTTTTTTTACAGAATTTCAACTTCATCACCGCTTTCAACGTTCTGTTTTTCATCACTTGGTTCTTCCTTTTTGCTTTCAACTTTCTGTTTTTTATCACTTGGTTCTTCCTTTTTGCTTACTCCTGCTAATGCTGAAGGCCTCTTTAAAAAAAGGGAATTTGACGAAGGAAAAATCTATTTCTGGGTGATTGGCTCGTGTCGCCCTGTGAAATATCCTTAAGTTCATTATTTCTAGGTAAATAATCCTAATATTAACAGAGAAAAAATAAAATCAAGAAAATGTCAGTTAAACTGACTCGCTCACTCTATAAAAGAAGTGTTGGTATGGTAACGGGCGAGTGAGACCACTACCACGAGCCATTTACCATTTAGACCTTCCATCACAAAATCCCCCACCTGAGAGAGCTGATACCAAAGGGTGATGCGTCCGCTACTACTACTACTACTGACGCCAAGCGGAGAGCAGCGCCTCTAGCGGCCATCCTTTATAAAATGATCATCTTGTCCTGCAGGGTGGGTAAGGAAAAACAGGGTGGGTTTCACAGGGCGACACGAGCCAATCACCCAGAAATAGATTTTCCTTCGTCAAAATCCCTTTTCTGGGCTCAGCTCGTGTCGGCCTGTGAAATAGTACCAGAGAAACAGACAAGATGGTAATGAAGGGTCAAAATGAAACAAAACTGTAAAAAGATTAGTATATAATATAAGTGAATCAAGGAACCAATTACACTATATCAACATAAGGTACTTAAAATTAGCTTAAATTAAATAATGGTAGTACAGAATAGTATAATGGTAATCACAATCATATATAAAGATTCACTAAGATTAATTGGTATTTACAAAATATACAAACACATTGTGTTCTACCCTAGCATAAAAATAAGGGTAGAGACACTGAAGCATATTTATATGCATAAAGTGTGGGTGCCCCTAGCAAAAAAATAAGGGGCAGTCCACCAATAGGATCCTAGCGGCTAAGGCTAGAGTACCACGAAGAGCATAGCAGTAGGGTGAGGCATGTTGGACAAGGTAGGTAGAAAGGAGACCTGGATCTTATACTACAACTACTGTGCAGAATCAGGGGAAACTATGTTTCCCGCTGCTACTGCTGAAAATTTTAATGATTCCAAGGACTTCAGGTAATGACGTTTAAAGACTGTCGGTGATTTCCATCCAGTATACTTTTTAAGATCCTCAAAATTCATATGTTGGAAATAATTAATTGAAGTAGCTACTGCCCTGATATCATGTGCTTTTGGAAATGATTCAGGGTTGGCTTGTTTAATGAAGTAAAGGATCTGTTGTCTGATTCCTTTAACTGATAAGGTTCCACCTTTTTCTCTCATAAAAAGAGGACCTGAGGATCTAGAGGATGTACGAGATAGAAAGGCTCTTAAAGTTAATACTGGGCAAAGGGAAGGATCTTGCGGAAGTGGGATGACTTTCCAAGGGGCCCACCTTGCAAGAGGATCCTCATTTTTAGCTAAAAAGCTGCGATCCGGAGAAAGTAGAACTTCTCCTGAGGGGAGAAAATCTACATGACCCGAATCCCTGGATAGAGCCGACAGTTCTGAAATTCTGGCCCCTGAGGCCAGACTTAATAAAAATAACGTCTTTCTAAGTAGCATTATGAATGTGCAAGACGAGTTGTCAGTATCTGAGGCTAGTTTGAGGACGTCATTTAAGAACCATGAAACTGAAGTAGGCCTTTCAGAAGGTCTAAGTCTAGCACAGGCTTTGGGAATAGACGTAAAGTAAGATTCTGTTAAGTCTATTTGGAAACCCAACTGAAAGATTTTCTTTAAAGCCGATTTATTAGTAGTAATGGTGCTAGCTGCTAAGCCTTTTTCAAACAAGGATCTGAAAAAGGATATAGCTAAATTAACTGTCATGGTTGTAGTGTCCGTTTCCTTCAGGAAGGATGCTAACTTTTTGACAGCCGAGTCATATTGTCTCCTCATTTGTACTGGTTGCGACGGCTTGGGGTTGGGAATCCGTTGAGGCCGGAGACCCAACTCCAGAAGCAGAGGATACCAGTTGCTCTTTGGCCAGTCTGGAGCAATCAGGGCTACTAGACCTTTGAAAGTCCTCAGTTTGCTCAGAACTTTCAAAAGAAGATTCACTGGAGGAAATACATAGATTTTCTTCCATTGATTCCAGTCTATCGACAGGGCGTCCGTGGCATAAGCCAGAGGGTCCAGGTTGGGGGCCACATAGCAAGAGAGCTTGTGGTTCGCCTGTGAGGCGAATAGATCTACTTGGAGACCTGGTACTCTCTGGCATATCCACTGGAACGACCTGTCGTCTAGAGACCATTCTGACTCCAGAGGGACTGACAGGAACAATGCGTCCGCTATAACGTTTCTTACCCCTGCCAAGTGGGTGGCAGAAAGATGCCATTTGTGCTTGTTTGCTAGAGCAAAGATGGCTATCATGACATGATTCACGTGTTTGGATTTGGACCCTCCTTTGTTGATGCAGTGTACTACTACTGCACTGTCCAAAACTAATCTTAGGTGAAACTTCTTTGGGGGGAGGAGTCTCTTCAAGGTAAGAAACACCGCCATTGCTTCCAGCACATTTATGTGGAGCTGGCGGAACTGGGCGGACCAAGTCCCCTGAACTTGCCTGAATTGAGAGTATCCTCCCCAACCGGACAGGGAGGCGTCGTCCCGTGTTAATGGTTAACGCCAGAGAGGATATTGAAGGGGTACTAACTTGGCAAGATTCTTCACTTTTGTCCATGGACGGAGCTGGTTGCGAAGGATTTGTGGAATCACTGACAACTTGTCTCGAGACTTGGCGTTTGCTCTTGAACGCCAAACTCGATTTATATCTTTCAGTCTTGCTTTCAAAAGGATGTCCGTCACTGAGGCAAACTGAAGGGAACCTAGGATTCTTTCCTGGTTTCTCCTTGAAGCTTGTTTGTTTTTGAGAAATTGCCTCACTGACTTGGCTATTTCTTTCCTTTTGACCACCGGAATTGACAGATTGTGGGAGGATAAATCCCATTGGATTCCTAGCCACTGAAAACGAGTCTCCGGAGTGAATCTGGATTTTGTTTTGTTTATCTGGAACCCCAGATGTTCCAGGAATTGAACTACCTTCTTTGTGGCTTTGAGACATTCCTCGACAGTTGGTGCCCAGATCAACCAATCGTCGAGGTACGCTACTACCATTATCCCTTGCGATCTAAATTGCTGGACTACTACTTCCACTATTTTCGTGAATACCCTGGGGGCTACATTCAGTCCGAAGGGCATCACTTTGAAAGAGAACGTCTGATTTCCTAGTTTGAAGCCTAGGAATGGACGGAAGTGTCTCGCTATAGGGATATGATAGTATGCGTCTGTAAGATCGATAGAGGTGGTGACGGCCCACAGGGGAAGTAAGGTCCGCACCTGCAAGATGGTCCAGCATTTTTGAACTTGTCGCAACGAATGAAAGAGTTTAGCTTTGACAAGTCTAAGATTACCCTTCTTTTTGTTGAGCCTTTCTTTGGCACGCTGAACAAGCGTCATTGAAATTTTAGATGCTTGACTCTCGCAATAGCTCCTTTCTGAAGGAGTTCCTCCGCATAATCTGTCAACTCCTTTGATGGTATCTGATAGAATGATTTGTTTGGTGGGGGATCTTTGATCCAACTCCAACCCAGTCCTTTGGACACAATGCTCTGTGCCCATTTGCTGAACCCCCACCTGTGACGGAAGAGGAACAGCTTCCCTCCTACCTGGGGAGCCTCACTGCTGCTGAGCGGGTTGACCTCCGCGCCCTCCTCTGAAGTGCTTGCCTCTTGCAGCTCTTCCTGAACCTCGCTGACGAAAGTGACCTCTCGCCCTGCTTCCCCTACAGAACCTGTTAAAGGTTGGGAATGCTTGGCTCTCATACATCGAGTTGAAAGCTGGCGAGACGGTGTATGAGGTCGAGGGCTGACTTTGAGGAGACAACAGGAGGATGGGTTGACTCTGCTTCGACGTCGAGGGCTGCCCCTGTTGAGTAACTGGGACAGCCTGGACGAAGTGTTGCTGCTGCTGCTGCTTCTGGTATGGCTGGAACCTTCTACCAGTCTTCTTTAGTTTCTTACCAGAAGCGGGCGGGTTCTCTTGCTTCCTTTTGGATGAGATACCCCATCTGGCTCTAAGGCTCTGGTTAAGCCTAGCAGCCTCGTGATGTACCTCATTCACAGAAGCTTCTGGGAAGAGGTCCGCACCCCACATGCTGGAAGCAAGAAGCCTATTAGGTTCATGCCTAATAGTGGCTTCTTGCAACACATGCTTCCGACAATTCCGTCTGGCCATGAAAAAGTTGAAAGCATCAGCTTGCACTGACTGAAGCTGAGACTTCGCCAGGATCTTGAAGAGTGGTTCGGTGGCATACGAAAGGGCAGCCATCTCCGTGATGATCAGGGAGTTAAGTGACCTCCCAAATCTAGTACGGGCATCAAATTCTGCCTGAATAAGGCTATCAGGCAGCCTAGGGAGCTTCTCACCGAACTGGTCCATAGCACAGTCCGGCTTCAGCTTCCCCACTGTGAAAGTGGCTGGCAAGTTCTCCCACAGTTCTCCGAACGCAGGGAAGAGCGGAGATGTTGGTTCCGCCTCCCTTAACTGCGGAACGGGTTCGTCCTTAAGAACGGTTTGAAGAGTCGTTTCCACCATCTTTATCGCAAATGGGAGAGAAGCCTCCTCCTCTGTGGCAAAGATAGTGAAAGGGCTCTTGAAGGCCTGGAGTTTGGTATTCGTGCAATCCCAATCCTCCAGGCAGTGAACCCACTCCCTCTGGGCATGATCCCTACTGTATAAAACAGTCTCCCTAGAGATTTTATCCTCTCTATTGAGGGCTGTTTGGGTCAGTCTGGCATACCCTATGAAAGGCTGAGTCAATCCCGGGGGGTAGAACTCGAAGTCCTCAATCCTTCTCGTTCCACACTCCGGAATGGAGATCATGCCGTCCTTGAAGGGGGCATAAGCTGCCACCCTCCAAGGATTATTCATAGAGAAAGCCGGCAGGGATTCGTATGGTGGTAACTGGACTAAACCAGTACCTGCTACTGGGAAGTTCGCTTGCGGGGCCTGACTCAGGCCAGCGAAACGGTCGTCGTGTTCTCTAACACGGTTAGAGAGGTCTTGGATCGACTGACCGGACTGATTGATCGTACTGGAGAGTTGAGCAAACATTTGCTCAAATCTCGTACCGAGAGAGCCGACCATCTCTCCCACTTGCTGCAAAACTCCTGCTGAGAAGGTGGTGGGATCAAAAGCACTAGATGCCGCTACCCCAACAGGAGTCACCGGAGTGGATCCAGTGGATGCCGGAGAAGGAACTGGCTCGGCCGGAGCTCGGGCCTTCTCCTTAGAAGCCTTGCTTCTTGAACCCTTAGAATGGGAAAAGCTAGGCTTGGCCTTCACCGCATCGGCGTAGGATGTCGAAGACTTCCGTGCCGAAGAAGACGACGACTTTTTGGAAGTCGTCTTATGAAGGGTCTTCTGTTCTCTTTGCCCCTTCACTTTCGGGGGTACAGAGAGAGCGGGTGAAGGCGAAGGGATCTCAGATCCCGTGAAGCCTTGGAAAGATGAAGAAGAAGGGACAGGAGAAGAAGATCCAGGAGCGCTCAAAGGTAGCCCTTGAGCGCCCGAAACACCTACCTCGACCAACAAGTCCTCGGCACCTACCGCCATTGGCTCAATATTCAGATCCAGGTTCGTGACATCCAGCACCGTTTCCTGTGTCGAGACGGACCCAAACGCCTGCTGCACCTCCTGCTGAATTGAGGCTATGAGTGGGGCTGCCGAGGCGGGGTCGACATACCCCGTCGCCTTGCCTCCGGGGAAGATCTGGATAGCCAACTTCCTATCCAGAATATAAGGCTGTCCCTTGGCGGCGTTCTTACCGAAGACGCCCACCCAAGCTTTCAAGGTTGCCAAGGCGACTTCTTTCACGGTGGCAGCCTGAAAGAGAAGGCGATATGAAGCCTCTGACGGCGGAGTTACAGCTTAAAGTAAGTCTTAAAACTAAAGATAAACAATTGATTACAAGAAAGTTGTCCAGGAATCTACTTACCCCACCCAAAAGCTGACTCACGAGGTCGTAGCAGATAGTGCATGCCTCATGGTGCCAGACAATCAGCTCGCCATGGGTAGTGGCACACGGGGCGTGGGTCCTGCACTCTTCGTGGGCACAGGGGTCATAGAGGACTGCATTGCAGCCTGGTTCCTGGCAGTTAGTAGCCTGTAAGTGGAGGGATACATGAGTATCGAGATTACACACTTACAGCCTAACATAGACTCCGTTGCATGCCGGAGTATGTAAGTTAGAGTAAAACTAGTCCTCCGCCGCAATACGTATGGTTAGTAAGGCGGTTTGGTTGGAGTCCGCAGCGTACGCCGGGGACGGGGAAAAGGAACCAACCAGGAGTGGTGAGGAGCTCACGGAACCATGACGGAGAACGACGGAGGTAGACAGAAAATAACACCGTGAAGATGATAAATATATGTATAAATAAAACATCAGTAAGGACATGTATACTTATAGAATAAGACATGCTTTTCTTCCGACTACTAGAGGAGGGCCCGGGTAAGTGAGCAAGCTCTCCTCCGGTAGCGGAAAGAAGATATACTAGGCAAGCTATATAGACCACTGGTAAATCCTTACCCCGCCCGCTGGCGGAGCCAGAAACAACCAATAACCGAAGGGGCCCCCGGCTTGAGCAGGGGCTCCGTCCGTCATGGTAGGGGCAGGTTATGGTAGAGGGAGAGCAGGCGGGAACCCCAGGGTGGACGCAGCGGCCGAGAGAGAGAGGGGTGGCCAACCCCCCAAACTCCCACCCATCGAGTACCCCGGTACCCGAGACAAAGTGGTCACCCAGGCCCCCAGCTGGTATGGGACTCCTCCGGCCCCCTCAGAGGGAGAGGGAGGAAGGCTACAGTGGTTGTCATAACAACCGAGGAGGCCCGACCAGACCCCTCCCTACCACGTGGAAGGGAGGGAAGGGAGAGGGTAAGGCGCCTAATGGGACACGTGATCGGTGGTGGACCACAGAGGGGCCACGTGAACCCAACTGTACCAACACAAGGTACAAGGCGCCCGAGCAGCCTAACACACTAAATAACACTGATAAATAATAAATATAAATACATCGTAAAAGAATAGAAGGGACACTTGAGTAAGAGAGAAAGAAGCCCAGGAGGAGGCGAACTGATCCGAAGAACAGTCGACTACTCGGAGCCAGCGGTAGCCGATGAAGAGCAAGAGCTGGGATGCTGGGCGGGAGAATAACAGTATAGCCCTAAATACCAAACTAAGAGATAATAGGTAATAAGGTATGGGCTGTGTACCCTAATTCTAAAATACGATGTAACAAGAAGATGAACGTAAAATAAGAGCCCATAAGGATAAGATGTCCCAGTATGGGAGACTGGGAAATCTTAACAACACGAGGCGGCTCATGGCCGCCACGAGTCAACCAGGTGACCGCCGTATATGACCTAAAAAACGGAAAATACTGGTCCCTGGAAGACCAAAATACAAAAATTAGACTTATTGGGCACTTAACTTAGCCGAAGCGATAGCAGCACGTTCCATCATAGATGAAATAAATCCAAAAAAGCGAAAACAACACGAGGGACAAAAATCACAACTGGCGTTGTCGAGCTAATTATAAAGGATGGCCGCTAGAGGCGCTGCTCTCCGCTTGGCGTCAGTAGTAGTAGTAGTAGCAGACGCATCACCCTTTGGTATCAGCTCTCTCAGGTGGGGGATTTTATGATGGAAGGTCTAAATGGTAAATGGCTCGTGGTAGTGGTCTCACTCGCCCCTGTTACCATACCGACACTTCTTTTATAGAGTGAGCGAGTCAGTTTAACTGACATTTTCTTGATTTTATTTTTTCCCTGGTAATATTAGGATTATTTACCTAGAAATAATGAACTTAAGGATATTTCACACGCCGACACGAGCTGAGCCCAGAAATAACGATCCAAGGAAGATTGCTTTTGCCTACTTTTCACAATGTTCCTGAAACGACTTTAGCAAACGTCATCGAACTGCGCAAGCATACGACCTGTGTGAGCCTTTTCGGGGTGTCTTTTTTCGATAAACAATTGCACTTTATGAAAAGCGCCTAGAATATCCTTAATTTCTACCGTTGTCATAGGCTCCTCCTCCTCTTCCTCGCCGCTGCTAGAGAACTCCTCTTGAACGACGTTAAGTTGCATGGCCTCCAACTCCTTCAGGTCATCCGTCGTAAGCTCCTCTTGGTGCTCCTCGAGAAGGTCGTTGATGTCGTCCTCGTCGACGACCAGCCCCATGGACTTGCCGAGTGCAACGATCTCGTCAAGATCTGGTTCCAAAACAGTTTCGGGATCATCAACTGTTTCTGACTCTGCAGCACCAGCTTCACCCACGTCGAATCCCTCAAAGTCTCTGGCGGATACGGCATCAGGCCAGAGTTTCCTCCACAAGGAATTCAAGGTTCACCTCGAAACCTCCTGCCAAGCTAGGTCAATGAGTCGGATGCAAATGACGATGTCGAAATGCTCCTTCCAAAATTGACGCAAGGTGAAGTTTGTGGTATCGGTGATGTCGAAACATCTCTTGAAAAGATGTTTCGTGTACAGCTTCTTAAAGTTTGCTATCACTTGCTGGTCCATGGGCTGGAGGAGAGGGGTGGTGTTGGGCGGAAGAAAAAGAATCTTAACGAAGGAATACTCCGCTAGGATATCTTCCTCGAGGCCAGGAGGGTGGGGAGGGGCATTGTCCAACACCAGCAGACATTTCAGGGGGAGGCGCTTCTCTTCCAAAAAAACTCTTCACAGTCGGGCCGAAACACAGATTTACCCACTCGGTGAACAAAAGCCTCGTTACCCAGGCTTTTGCATTAGCCCTCCACATCACTGGAAGCTTCTCCTTCAACACTTTGTGGGCCTTGAAGGCTCGAGGAGTCTCTGAGTGATACACCAGTAGGGGCTTCACCTTGCAATCCCCACTGGCGTTCAAACAAAGTTCGAGCGTAAGCCTGTCTTTCATAGGCTTATGCCCGGGTAGCTTCTTCTCTTCCTCCGTGATGTACGTCCGACGAGGCATTTTTTTTCCAAAAAAGGCCAGTCTCATCACAGTTGAAAACCTGCTGAGAACTGTAGCCTTCCTTGGTCATCATCTCGTCAAAAGTCTTCTTAAATGCTTCGGCCGCTTTCGTGTCCGAGCTGGCAGCCTCCCCATGACGCACCACCGAATGGATGCCAGTCCGTTTACGGAATTTCTCGAACCAGCCATGAGAAGCCTTGAACTCTGGGGTTGGCGTTGAAGTCCCTTCCCCTCCGTCGTCTTCCGCCTGCGCAATCAAATTGCTGAAAATAGCACTGGCCTTGTGAGCGATTGCCGTCTCCGTTACTGTATCGCCAGCGATTTCTTTGTCTTTTATCCAGATGAGGAGCAGCCGTTCCATCTCGTTGTGCACATGGCTCCTCTTGCTGGACAAAATAGTGATGCCCTTCGATGGTGTAGTTGCTTTGATGGCATCCTTCTGTTTAAGGATGGTGCCTATTGTCGACGGATTACGGCCGTATTCCTTTGTGATCACACTCAATCGCATACCAGCTTCGTACTTCTTTATGATCTCCATCTTTGTCTCCAAAGAGAGCATGCGCTTCTTTCCGTGAATTTCAACTTTCTTGGGACCCATGACTACGTTAATTTACGTAAAGTTACACAATATACAGTCTTCGCACAACACGATAATATGTACTGCAACTAAATCACTAACGAATTTACGTTACTAAACGAAATCGTTGGAGCGAACGAATGCCGATTGAGTACGGTAAAGTTTCGGGTGCGGAGTGGCCGAGCTAAGGGACGCCAACACGTACGTATAGAAGATGCATGATGGGAGGGATGCTGTCCAATCAGAGAGAAGGATCTCATGGCTTGGCTAGCGTCAGGAACCAATGGGAGAGCAGGAGGATGGTGGCGAGTCTACTATAACTAAGATGGCAGCGTGCGGCGCGAGTTTCAAAATTGTTATCAGGCGAATCTCGGACTTTCAGAAACCTTTCGTATCTTGAAAACTTTGCGTATGTAGAGCAGTAAAATTTTTCGCATTCGCTTTCGTAACTTGGATTTTCTGGGCTCAGCTCGTGTCGCTGCGCGAAATATCCTTTAATCTATTATTTCTAGGGTAAATGTACTAACACATACCAGAGAATAAATAAAATAAAGAAAAAGGTCAGTATAACTGACTCGCTCACCCTCCAGGAGGGTGTCGGTATGAACACTAGGCGAGTGAGACCACTACCACGAGCCAAATGCCAATAGAAATCTCCCACTACAAAATCCCTCCAAGAGGGGAGCCGACCCACAGAGTGAGCAGCTCGTACTACTACTACTCCATCCCATGCTGCCGACTGCTGCGCCTCTGGTGGCCATCCTTTCAAGTTAGCACACACGAGCGGTTGTGATATTTTTCTCTCTGTGTTTTTTGTGCCCTTTCATTGGATTTTCTATTATGGAGCGTGCAGCTATCGCAGCAGCTAAGTTAAGTACTCAGTATTTACGGTTAGTTGGTTTTTTCCGGCCCTGAGACAGTATTTGCCGTTTTTTAGGTATAAATACGACCTCGGGGTCGGAAGCATGGCAGCATGGTTCTGCCTCGTGATGGGTTCGTTCTTGGTCTCCCATACCTAGAACATCCCCTTATTTATCTTCGCTCTTTATGATTATCCGCTTTGGGTACGGTCTACTCAGGTTTGTCATGCATGCATGTATTTTACCTTACGTAGGCTTCTTCTATCCAGACCCTAGTCCAGGTTCTTAGTATCGGCCTCTGACTAGCTTTGAGTGGTAGACTTGCCTTCGGGTTAGTCGTACACTCCTGGATTTTTTTTTTTTTTTTTTCTCCTGCTATATTGTTTTCTTTCTTTCATTTATTTATTATATATCTGTATATTTTATTGTTAGGTTAGTTAGGCGTCTGGCTTAGCCTAGGTCCTGGCTCTTTGAGCCTATACTACCGCTCATCAGTTCGGTTGCTCCCCTATAGCATCTCTCTGATCAGTTGGTTCGGCCCAGTGGGCTTATTTGCCTCCGCTTTTCAGTTCAGTATGCTTCCCGATAGCATCTCCCTGATCAGTGGTTGTCCTAGGCTTAGTTGTCGTATTTGGTCTTACCGCCTCGTGGTCACTTCGTGATCACGGGCCAGCCAGACGCCTGTCCAGTCATTCTTCCCCCCCCTCCCGCTCTTCCATAGAGTCGGGCGGGGGCGGGTCGGTCTGCCCATGCTCGCTCCTCATACCCGAGCCTGCCTCCCTCTCTCCCCTCAGGCGGAGGGGCTAGGGAGTCGGGACAGACCAGACTGGTCTCGACCTCTCCGGCTTCTCGGTCCGGCCGGTTGGTACGGAGTGGGGGGTACTGGCCTTGCCCACCCTCCGCGCTACCTTGTCGCTCCGGGCTAGCTTGAGCCTGTATGTCTTCTCGCTCTTTCCCATCTTACTAGGGCTCCTTCCTGATCGGAGTCCTGGTATCCAGCGGAAAGTTGTTAGTCCACCCAGTAGGGTGGACCGGAGCATACAGTGGGTCTCTACTAACCTTACCGTTTTGCTGAGTTACTACACTCCGCTACGCACTGGACTTTGTCCGGTTTGCTTGTGTGTTAGGTTTAAGTTATCTTTAAGTTTATCTTAAGAACCTTAAACCATCCCCCTCCCTTACATATCTTACCGGATCTCTCCGGGATTATAGCCTATTCAGGCGATGCAGGGAGGGGTTATGCACAAATTTTTTCCGAGCTCCGGCATGCATCGGAGCTCTTCTGTCCTTTAGACTGTAAGTGATGTTTTTTAAGATACTCATGTGTCTCCCCACTTACAGGCCACCACTGTGAGCATCCGGGATGTTCCGCCACACTTCAGGACCCCTTGTGGACACGAAGTTTGCCGGTCCATGCTCCATGCGCGACTCCGCTCGGGGACATCCAGGTCTGGTACCATGAGACGTGTACCATATGTTACGATCTGGTGAGCCAGCTTTTGGAAGGGGTAAGTTTTACATCTCCAGTAGCTGCTCCGCTTCTTTTTTAGTGCTTAAGTTTTCATCATATTAACTTAAGGCAATTAATTTAAGTTATACTTTAAGTTTTAGTTTTAAGTGATTCTTAAATCTAAACTACGCCCTCTCTTCCAGGCTCCGGCGGTAAAGAGATACCGCACTGGCTACCCTGCGGGCCTGGGTCGGCGGTTTTGGGAAAAACGCCGCCAAGGGACAGCCCTACATCCTAGAGAAGCGGTTGGCATTACTAATCTTCCCCGGAGGCAAGGCGACAGGATACGTCGACCCGATAGAAGCGGATCCGACTATCGCCTTCATCCAACAACAGCTGGCCACCTCATTAACTGATCAGGACCAGGATATCTCTACGGATGTCGCGACCCTAGATATTAATGTTGAACCTATGGTAGGTATAGACGACCTGTTGGTCGAGGTAGGTACGGTGGACACCCAAGGGTCACCCTTGGGCGTAACTGTTTCTTCTACTCCTGCAACCTCTCCATCCTTCCAAGGCTTTACGGGTGACGAAATATATTCTCCTCCTGGTGCTTCGGTTAGACCTAAGGTCAAGTCTAAGGTGATGACTTTGACTAAGACGTCGTCGTCGTCTAAGAAGACGTCTTCGGCTTCATCCTCCTCCCGTAAGTCTCCGGCTGGGAATCCCGGAGCATCCAGGTCTGAAGCTTCTAGCTCCGGCTCTAAGTCCTCGAGGAGTAAATCCTCCAGAGAGAGATCTCGCACTCCGGCAGAATCACCAGTTCCGCTACCTTTGGTTCCGATTCAGAGCCTCCCCTCCACCTCCGCAGCAGCTCCGGCTTTGGACTCCAATGCTGGCCTGTTGCAACAGGTGGGGGACCTGGTTGGGTCCTTAAAGAGTAGCATGGAGCAAATGATCTCTCGTCTGTCGGACAGGATTACTTCCCAGGACTCCATTATAGCCGGGCTGAGAGAAGCTCCTCTAGCCTCTCCTCCACTGTCCAACACGAGTGGATCCCAACTTCCTCCGTATGACTCACTACCTCAGTTCTCTATGAACAATCCGTGGAGAGTAGCGTCATACGCCCCCTTCCAAGACGGTCTCATCTCTATACCGGAATTTGGGACTCGAAGAATAGAGGACTTCGAGTTCTTCCCGGAAGACCTCCAGCCTCCGTTCATAGGCTACGCAAGGCTTACGCCGTCGGCTATGGTGCGGGACGATAAGGTACCTAAGGAGACAGTCCTCTACTCACGAGACCAGGCTCAGAGAGAATGGCTCAGGTGTTTAGAGGACATGGATTGTTCTAACACCAAGATACAACCATTTAAGAGTCCCTTTACCATTTTTACAATGGATGAGATACCCCGCTCCCGTTCCTAACCAAGATCGCGAGGTCGACCATCCCAGCGGCCCAGAAGGGGGAACCTATACCGCAGTTGAAGGAAGCGGATCCCACTTCTCCGTTGCTCCCCTCAGTTGGAGAATTGTGGGAAGACTTGCCGAATACATTCTCAGCTGGCAAACTCAAACCGGACTGTGCTATGGAGCAGTTTGGTGAAAAGCTACCCAGGCTCCCAGATAGCCTTATTCAGGCTGAGTTTGATGCAAAATCGCGTCTAGCCAGATCCATCAATTCTATGGCTATGTCTGAGGTAGCTACCATGGCTTATGGATCAGAACCGATTTTTAAGCTCATGACCAAAGCCCTGACTCAAACGGTACAGTCAGATATGTTTGAGTTTGCCACTGCTCAGACGAATTGTAGGAAGCATGTCCTACAAGAGGCAACCATTCGGCATGAACCGAATAGGTTACTCTCGTCTAGCATCTGGGGAGCAGATCTCTTCCCAGAAGCTATGGTTAAGGAGGTCCAATCAGAGGCTACCAGGTTAAACCAGAGCCTTAAGGATCGTTGGGGCCTTTCGGCTAAGAGGAGGCAAGACCTGACTCCTAAAGGTAAGGGACAAAAGAAACCCAGGCGTTTCCAACCTTACCAGAAGAAGCAACTACGCTTTCCTCAACAAGTTCCAACAGTACCGTTAGTGCAGACAGCCCAACCCTCCACTTCTAAAGGTCAATCACAGCCAATTTATGTGATATCCCCTCAGCCTCAGCCCTCCACCTCTTACGCCATCTCTCCAGCTTACAATCAAGCCTTCGAGAGTCAAGCTTCTCAGAAGTATGACCGCTCGGGTAAGGGAGGTAGAGGTAAGCGTTCCTTTCGTGGGAGAGGATCGGGAGGCCCCTTTAACAGGGGAAAGCACTTCAGAGGAGGCCGAGGCGGTTACCAGAACCAATGAAGAACTTCAGGTAGGGGGGAGGCTGTTTCACTTTCGCCACCGGTGGAACTTCAGCCAATGGGCTCAGAGCATAGTGTCAAAAGGTCTGGGTTGGAGCTGGTTGACGAACCCACCTCCATCCAGACCTTTCCGTCAACTTCCTTCCAAGGAATTGACAGAGTACGCAGACGATCTCCTTCAAAAAGGAGCTATAACGAGAGTCAAGAGATTAAAATTTCAAGGTCGCTTGTTCAGCGTACCAAAGAAAGGCTCACAAAAAAGAAGGGTAATCTTAGACTTGTCCCGCTTAAACTTAGCCATCCGCTGCGACAAGTTCAAGATGCTCACGATCTCACAGGTGCGGACCCTACTTCCCCGTGGGGCCGTCACCACCTCTATCGATCTTACAGACGCTTACTATCATATCCCTATTGCAAGACACTTCCGTCCGTATCTGGGTTTCAAGATAGGAGACCAGACATTCTCCTTCAAGGTAGTTCCATTCGGACTCAACGTGGCACCCAGAGTGTTCACGAAGCTAGCGGAAGTGGTAGTGCAACAACTCAGATCGCAAGGGATCATGGTAGTAGCGTATCTCGACGATTGGTTGATCTGGGCCCCATCAGTCGAGGAATGCAACAGAGCTACTCTGAAAGTGATTCAGTTCCTGGAATATCTAGGCTTCAAAATAAACAGGACCAAATCAAGACTCACTCCAGAGTCAAACTTTCAGTGGCTGGGCATTCAATGGAATCTATCATCCCACACTCTGTCGATTCCATCAACCAAAAGGAAAGAAATAGCAAAGTCAGTCAAGCAATTTCTAAGTCACAAACTAGCGTCAAGGAGAGCCCAGGAAAGGATCCTGGGTTCTCTCCAGTTTGCATCAGTGACAAACGTCTTAATGAAAGCCAAACTGAAAGACCTAACCAGAATCTGGCGCTCGCGAGCAAACGTCAGGTCCAGGGACAAACTATCCTCAGTGCCTCTGATTCTAAAGAATCGACTTCGGCATGGCGAGAGTCAAGAATTTATCAATGTCAGTACCCCTTCAGTTCCCTCCACCAGGGGTCACCATCCACACAGACGCGTCCTTAAGCGGCTGGGGAGGGTATTCCCAGGTCAAAAAGGTTCAAGGGACTTGGTCACCTCAGTTCCGTCAGTTCCATATAAACGTACTGGAGGCAATGGCAGTGTTCTTGACTCTAAAAAGGTTACGCCCACCCAAGTACTCCCACATAAAGCTAGTCCTGGACAGCGCAGTGGTAGTACATTGTATAAACAGAGGAGGCTCCAAGTCACGTCATCTAAATCACGTCATGATAGCCATCTTCTCCCTGGCAGACAAGTTCAGTTGGCATCTTTCCTCCACTCACATAGCTGGAGTAAGAAACGTCATAGCAGACGCGTTATCCCGATCAGTACCCCTAGAGTCGGAATGGTCACTGGACAACAGTTCGTTCCAATGGATCCTTCAAAGAGTCCCAGGGCTACAGGTGGACCTCTTCGCATCACAAGCGAACCACAAACTACCGTGTTATGTAGCCCCCAACCTGGACCCTCTGGCCTATGCCACGGACGCCCTGGCTCTAGACTGGAACAACTGGGAGAAGATTTACGTCTTCCCTCCAGTGAATCTCCTCATGAAAGTATTGAACAAACTCAGGACTTTCAAGGGTCAAGTGGCTCTAGTAGCCCCAGACTGGCCGAAGAGCAACTGGTATCCTCTAATTTTGGAGCTGGGCCTTCGTCCTCTTCAGATCCCCAGTCCCAAGCTCTCCCAGTCAGTACAAATGAAGACTGTGTTCGCTTCCTCAGGGATTCTCAAAACCCTAACTTTATGGATTTCATGAAGTTTGCGGCAAAAAGAGATGCGAATATTGACCCTCAGAATATTCTATTCTTGGAATCCGATAAAAGGGATTCGACTTTGAGGCAGTATGATGCTGCTGTCAAAAAGTTAGCAACCTTCCTGAGAGATTCGGATATTAGAATCATGACAGTTAATTCAGCTATATCCTTTTTCAGATCCTTATTTGAAAAAGGTTTAGCAGCTAGCACGATTACGACAAACAAGTCAGCTTTGAAAAAGATATTTCAATTTGGATTTAACATAGACTTGACGGATTCCTACTTCTCGTCTATTCCTAAGGCATGTGCTAGGCTTAGGCCTTCTGTAAGGCCTACGTCAGTTTCATGGTTCTTAAACGATGTTCTAAAACTGGCTTCCGAAACCGATAATGACACATGCTCGTTTATAATGCTCTTAAGAAAAACCCTATTCTTATTAAGCTTAGCTTCAGGAGCAAGAATTTCAGAACTGTCGGCTCTATCCAGAGACCCGGATCATATTCAGTTCCTTCCCACAGGAGAAGTCCTACTTTCTCCGGAACGTAGCTTTTTAGCAAAGAATAAAGATCCTTTGATGAGGTGGGAACCTTGGAAGGTACTACCCCTTCCACAAGATGTATCTCTTTGCCCAGTTACAACCTTACGAGCCTTTCTGTCTAGGACCTCCTCATCTTCGTCGGGTCCCCTCTTTAGGAGGGAAAAAGGTGGAACTTTATCCATTAAAGGCATCAGGCAACAAATCCTGTACTTTATTAAGCAAGCCAATCCTGACTCTTTCCCGAAAGCACATGATGTCAGGGCAGTAGCCACCTCAATTAATTATTTCCAACATATGAACTTCGATGAGTTGAAAAAGTATACTGGATGGAAATCGCTGACAGTGTTCAAACGTCACTACCTTAAGTCCTTGGAAGCTCTGAAATTCCCAGCAGTAGCAGCGGGTAACATAGTTTCCCCTGACTCTAGCTAGTTTGTAGTAGAAGATTCAGTCCTCCTTTCTACCTGCCTCACCCAAAAGTTCGTCTATTCCTACCTGGTTCATTTGCATTCACCTTGTGTCTTAGCTGCTTTTGTGATAGTGTAGTGGGTGCCCCTTATTGTCTGGTTAGGGACACTCACAAATGATTATACACATTGATCTCATGGATGTTTCCCCTTATTTTTATGCTAGGGGATACATCATATTATAATGATTACGGGTTTTGTATATTAAGTCATATACATTCCTTTATATATTATTATTGTTGATTGTTTTTATTAATTGCTATTATACTTTTGATACATGCTGTTACACAGATAACATTGATACATGTAAATAATTTTACCTGTACATATGTAATTACCTTATGTTTACAAACATGATTAGATTTAAGGGTAATTTAAGCATATTTCTATTTTTATACCCCTGTGTATATGTATCTTTTAGCAATTATAGTCTATTCTTATATATTTTATCTTTTATTTGAGACCTATTCTGATTTATTTTATTTTTATTCTCAGTTTATTACTTTTGTTTACAATCTTGTGCTATTTCTCTGGTACGATTTCGCGCAGCGACACGAGCTGAGCCCAGAAAAGGGATTTTGACGTAAGGAAAAATCTATTTCTGGGCGATTGGCTCGTGTCGCCAGCGAAATATCCTTTAATCTATTATTTCTAGGGTAAATGTACTAACACATACCAGAGAATAAATAAAATAAAGAAAAAGGTCAGTATAACTGACTCGCTCACCCTCCAGGAGGGTGTCGGTATGAACACTAGGCGAGTGAGACCACTACCACGAGCCAAATGCCAATAGAAATCTCCCACTACAAAATCCCTCCAAGAGGGGAGCCGACCCACAGAGTGAGCAGCTCGTACTACTACTACTCCATCCCATGCTGCCGACTGCTGCGCCTCTGGTGGCCATCCTGAAGTTAGCAGACAATCTTGGGCGAAGGGATGGGTAGGGTGGGATTTCGCTGGCGACACGAGCCAATCGCCCAGAAATAGATTTTTCCTTACGTCAAAATCCCTTTTTCGTATCTCGAGGTACTACTGTATATAGTGTAAATAGTTACTTGATAGTGCCTTATTGGCCATATCAATTGTGTCTTGCTTAACTTCCAGTTTATTTGACTTCACAGTCTTATATTATAATTCATATTATATTATGATGTTAGTTTTAAGTAGATTAAGGCTTGATTATAGTTGAAGTATATTAAGGCTGAATTAGTTCAGAAGTAATTCTATTTTTATACAACTTTAGTAGTGAAAAATTTCTATTTGATCTTACTTTGGGTTTTATTAACCCCCTTTTGGAAACATATTTGTTAAGCTTGGATATAATTCTCTGTTATGTTTTCACCGGCCGACACAGGTCGATCCCAGAAAAGGGATTTTGACGAACAAAAAATCTATTTCTGGGGGAAGACCTGTGTTGCCCGGTGAACCCAACCCTTTATTAATTTTTACATTCCCTACTCTGGTTAATCCAAGCAAAAAAGGACTACTCCAGGAATGAGAAGAGCGCGTGGGTATTAGTAGTAGTGGCGAGAGGAGTTGTCGGTGGGTTTCGTTGTAGCGGATCCCACCGTGGAAGGAAATTTTGGGAAGGAATCTTCTAAGTGGCGAAGGCCCTGTGTATTGTGGTTTCCACAACTTCCCTTTACTTATACCGACACCCTTCGGGGTGATCGCGCTGAGGGTAGTAACTTCAGCATAACATGCTAGCTTTTTCTCTGGTATATCTAGATGTATTTATACTTGAAAAATGAGCTACAGGGATTTTTCACCGGGCGACACAGGTATTCCCCCAGAAATAGATTTTTCCTCCGTCAAAATCCCTTAATAAGGCATGAATCGTGCGTCAGGCAGGTGAACAAAAAATTATGAAACTCTGCCGCCACTAGTTTGAGAGTGTATACATTTGCCATATAGTACCTCCAGATCTTTTACAGTGGTGGAAAGTCTGCCATTTTGTTCCAACGGCAGTATTTTAGTTGGCACTATTTTTCTATTCAGGAAAATACCTGCTTCATTATCAGTATTGCTTTCACTACTATTTGCTTCATTACTATTTTTTAATGCTTGCTAAAGTTCCTTAGTTAACTGTTGAAGGAAATTGCAACAGTTAAGTTTCAGGCCTGTAACTTCTCTCTAAAGAATTGATGTCTATTTAGCACAGTATATTATAAAATACCTGGATTGACCATCTTTTTTTTAGGGGGGCTATAGTTTATCTTCATAGCTATTGATCTCAACTGTATTATTTTATTATTACAAAGGATTAATTTATCTAGACCTCTGAGTCTAATAAAGGCTCTTCATGGGGATCTCGACTTTAAGGATATAGATCTCTGTGAAAAAGGTTTCTCATGAAGCCCCAAAATTAAGGTGTGATCTTCTGCCATTTCTAGGGAACTGATTAATTCTATTCCAACTTTAGTAAAACTTCTCTGGCTGTACTGCTACAGCAATGGAAATGGTTTCTTCTGTCATTTTGATTTTAGGCCAAGTTGGGAATTACATCTCTCTCAGGGAAGCTACCCTATTACTCTCAAGGAATGGAAACCTGTAAAAGACATTTTTTAGCTTACCAGGTCAAGACTCCTTTTAAGGGATTTCTTAAGGAGCAGTTGAGCAGAATTCTGTCATGTTTGGTTGAGGAATTTATTTTGTGGACTTGAAGAGTATGACTTATAGTGAAGTGGCATGTTGCATTTTTTGTTAGTGAGCTCATTTTTAGGGATGTGACACCTAGATGCTTAAACTATTGGTTGGATCCTATTGTAGTTCCTACTTTGGGTGTAGTTCTTGACTGAATTGTCCTCATCACTCGACCATTCTTTTTTTTATCCAATACATAGTGTATAGCATTTATTATGATGTAAACTATCAGGGATTATTTGGTCTGTCACAATTAATGCACTATATGTGCTTTCCTCGCTACTTCTGTCATTCCTGGGAGTGGCCTCTCAGCCTGTAGCCTTCCATGACAAGTCCAAAGAGGAAACTTGACCAATTACTCAAGAGTACATAATGTGGATCTCTTAGAATTATTTTTACTGACCTTACTTTTCGTATGATGATTGCAGCTTCTTTTATATCTTTGAGTGACATATGTTCTGATGCTGAAGTTCAATCTTAAATAGCTGTTGTTTGGACCTTACTGATCTCAATTAACCAATTCTAGACTGTTTTGCAGCTTGATTCTTCCTATCTAAATCAGGATTTGGGCAAAGTTTAAGAAATGGGTTTTTAGTAAAGCAAATATGATTTGTTAAGACAATATGGGGTTTTTCATACATACCCATTACCTACCACGTAAGTTCCTGCCATCCTTTCGTTATGGATTTGATGAAATAAAGAATGATTTTGATTGCTGCAGGAGACCTTGAGATGCACTAATGCATGCACAGAACTACTGGCTAGCTACCATTCTCTCACTGGGACAGAGGCTTTCAGGCTATTTTTAGCACATGAAAAGGACTTTTTATAAGTACATAATATGTTTGTATGGAAAAATTACCTAGTTTTGTTTTAGAAAATTATATTTTTGTATATTCTAATTTGTATATTCCACGTAATTTTATTTGTTATATGCAGCATCTTAGCATGGCTAGTTGAACATTAAGTAATGAGAGAGAAGAGAGAGAGAGAGAGAGAGAGAGAGAGAGAGAGAGAGAGAGAGAGAGAGAGAGAGAGAGAATAATATGATATACTAATGTAATGTATTAATGAATGAGGTGGTAAAAGAGAGAGATAGAGAGAAAAATAGGTTGTACTAGTGTAATATTTTAATGAATGAGGTGGTAAGAGAGAGAGAGAGAGAGCGAGAGAGAGAGAGAGAATAATAGGTTGTACTCATATAATGTGTTATTGAATGAGGTGGTAAAAATTTCTCTCTCGTTGAAAAATGAAATATACAGAAACTTGAAACTTTGCATTCACCTCTCTTTGTCAGGTTTTGACTGTGTCTGTGTGGAGGATGTGTACTGGTGTTCTATTCACAGACAACATTAGTGGAATAAGTATAATTTGCTGTGCAGGATGCACCTTGTTGTTATGGCTTTTGTCTTGTGCAGCAACCACAAATTCTCACATTTGCCACCTCTTGCGACCAACACCCTGGCTGCTGACGGTTTCCATTATTTATATAATGGTGATGGTATCTCAGGTGTTTCATGCAAGGTTACCAGAGCCTAATCAGGGTAAGATTTTTTTCTTTATTGCTAGAACCACTTGTAATTACTATCATGTTTGCTTTTAGTTTTGAGAAAATTAAGTTTAATTTCTGATTATTTGGAAATGTGATGAAAATACCCCCATCTTCTCTGTTCAAGTGTAAAAATATCTTCATCTCCTCTCTTCAAAACAAAGACATATTGTACTGCAAGGTTTTGAATTCTTTATCTGTTAGTGCTCTCATAAACATTACAAACTAATATTGCTTTTAGTAATGTGTGGCAAGAAGACAATAGAGATTGAATTAGGCATTTGAATAATATTAAGACCAGGAAGTAACCACAATACTTAAATCATGGCACAGCCACAAGGAAAACAACTTTTCTTGTTAATACCAGAAAGCAGAAAAATGATATTGTTATGATACAATAAAGTTTTGTACATACTTATCCGGCAGATATATACTTAGCTATAGTCTCCGATGTCCCGACAGAATTCAAAATTCGCGGCACACACGACAGGTAGGTCAGGTGATCAACCCACTCCCGCCGCTGGGTGGCGGGACTAGGAACCATTCCTGTTTTCTAATCACATTTTCTCTTCCACCTGTCTCTTCCACCTGTACATACTTACCTGCCAGGTAAGTATGTACAAAACTTTATTGTATCATAACAATATCATTTTTGTACATGCAACTTCCCTGGCAGATATATACTTAGCTGATTGGCACCCTTGGAGGAGGGCAAGAGACAGCTACATACTAAATATATATAATAAAAAACAGGAAAACAACATATGTTGTAGGTATATAATAAAAAACCTAGGTTCCTACCTGAATGGGCAGAAGACTTCATGGATACTGTCTATGAGTCTGCTTGCCTCAAGAGCATCAGAGAGGATGAGACCTGTGACTGATAGCCCTTCTGGATCATGTCAGTGGGGGCTTGCCCACTTACTTGACAGAGCCTTGTCTTGGATCATGCCAATGGGGGCTGACCCACTTACATGGCAGAGTCTTCACCTGTATCGTATCAACTGGGGCTAACCCTCTTACATGACAGAGCTTTAGGTACTAAGATACTACAAGGAGCGCAACAACCAATCCCGACCACCTGACCACGCTAACATGTTAGAAACTAAGATTTGAAAGGGGTTCACATCCAGCACCCTCTTCCAAACAACCTAAAAAACATATCACAAACCATTAAAAACCCTAACATAACTAAACTAAATAAGATTGGCTTCAGCTCCCTGTCCCAGCAACGAATATGCAGATACGTATGCTCCAATAGAGAAACACTTATCATACTTTACTCGAATCTCTCTTAAATAATGGGATGCGAACACCGAGTTGCATCTCCAGTATGTAGACTCGACGAGAGTCTGGAGAGACAAGTTCTTATGGAAAGCCAAAGAGGTAGCGATGGCTCTCACCTCATGAACTTTAACTCTTAGGAGCTTGAGGTGCTCGTCTTCACAGGCTAAGTGGGCTTCTCTGATCACGTCCTTGATGAAGAAAGCCTGAGCATTTTTAGAGATGGATCTCTTAGGATCTCTAACCGAGCACCATAAACTTTCCTTGTTACCTCCCAGTTTTCTCTTCCTCTCCAGGTAGAACTTGAGGATCCTGACTGGACACAGGGTCCTTTCTAGTTCTCCTCCTGCCAGTGACGAAAGTCCCTTAACCTCGAAAGTTCTCGGCCAAGGTTTCGAAGGGTTTTCGTTCTTAGCGAGGAAAAGGGGCTTGAAGGAACAGATCGCTGAGTCCTTCCTGAACCCAACTGTGTCTTCCAAAGCTTGGAGTTCACTTACCCTCTTGGCTGAGGCTAAAGCGAAGAGAAACAACGACTTCCTGGTCAAGTCTCTGAAAGAAGCTGTCTGTGGAGGTTCAAATCTGGGGGACATTAAATATCTTAGAACCACATCAAGGTTCCAACTGGGTGGTCTAATATTCTTGGTTTTTGAGGTCTCGAAGGACCTGATTAAATCATGGAGGTCTTTGTCTTCTGCAATATTTAGGCCTCTATGCCTGAAGACTGAGGAAAGCATGCTTCTATAGCCTTTAACCGTGGAGACGGCCAGGTTACAATTCTCTCTCAAGTAAAGGAGGAAGTCAGCTATGTCTGCCACAGAGGTACTGGAAGAGGATATCTTATGAGCTCTGCTCCATCTTCGAAACACCTCCCACTTCGACTGGTAGACTCGAACGGTAGAGGCTCTCCTTGCTCTTGCAATCGCCTTTGCAACTCCGCGTGAAAAACCCCTCGCTCTGACAAGTCCTTCGATAGTCTGAAGGCAGTCAGACTGAGAGCGGGGAGGTTTTTGTGGAATCTGTCGAAGTGGGGCTGTTTGAGAAGATCGCTCCTGAGTGGAAGCGATCTCGGAAAATCTATCATCCATTCCAGTACCTCTGTGTACCAGTTTTGAGCTGGCTAGAACGGGGCGATCAAGGTCAGTTTTGCTCCTTCTGCTGCTGCAAACTTTCTCACCACTTCCCCTAGGATCTTGAATGGGGGAAAAGCATACCCGTCTATCCCCGACCAACTGAGAAGGAGGCCGTCCACTGCTACCGCCCTTGGGTTTGAGATTGGGGAGCTGTAGTTTTCCAGCCTTGCGTTCCAATGTGTGGCAAACAGGCCTACATTTGGTCTTCCCCAGAGGCTCCAAAGTCTGTTGCAGACCTCTGGATGCAGGGTCCACACCGTAGGAAGGACTTGCTCTTTCCTGCTCAGAAGATCGGCCCTCACATTCCTTTCTCCTTCTATAAACCTTGTTGGGAGAGTAATGTTTCGCTCTTTGGCCCAAAGCAGTAACTCCCTTGCTTTCTTGTAAAGGGAGAAGGAGTGAGTTCCTCCCTGCTTCCTGATGTAAGCTAGGGCTGTGGTGTTGTCGGCGTTGACCTGCAACACCGATCCCGAGATCTGAGCCCCGAAGTGCAGGAGTGCCAGATGAACTGCTGCCAGCTCCTTTAGGTTGATGTGCCAGGACACCTGTTCCCCACTCCAGGTGCCTGACACTTCTCTAGCGCCTAGAGTGGCTCCCCAGCCCGACTCTGAGGCATCTAAAAATAACACTAGGCGAGGGCTTGGAGCATGAAGGGACACGCCTTCGTTGAGCCTGTGCGGGTTCAACCATCAACGGAGATTCTCCTTTATCTTCTCTGAGAGAAGGAAGGAGTCTGACAATTTTTGGGACTTCTGATCCCAATTCTCCCCTAGGTAAAATTGCAGGGGCCTTAGGTGAAGCCTTCCCAGAGAAATGAACTGTTCCATCGAGGAAAGGGTCCCCAGCAGACTCACCCAGTCCCTCGCGAAACATCGTTCTTTCTCTAGGAAAGCTGCTACTTTTTGCAAGCAGCGATCTCGTCTTTCCTGGGATGGAAACGCTTGAAAACCCCGAGAATCCATCAGAATCCCCAGATAGACAATGCTTTGCTGGGGAATCATCTGGGACTTCTCGAGGTTTACTAACAGTCCTAAGAACTGGGTCAACTTCAGAGTCAAAATCAAGTCCACCAGACAGCGAACTTCCGACTGGGCTCGAATCAGCCAGTCGTCTAAGTACAATGAGATTCGAACTCCTTCCAGATGTAGCCAATGTACTACATTTTTCGAAAGCCCAAAGCACAGAGCACGAAACTGGTTACTTTTCCCTGCACCATGAACCTCAGGTATTTTCTGGAAGAAGGGTGGATTGGAACGTGGAAATACGCATCCTGAAGGTCCAGGGACACCATCCAGTCCCCTGGACGAAGAGCTGCTAGGACAGAGGATGTCGTTTCCATTGCAAACTTCTTCTTTGTCACGAACAAGTTCAGAGCCCTCACATCCAAGACCGGTCTCCACCCTCCTGAGCTTTTTGGTACCAAAAACAGGCGGTTGTAAAACCCTGGGGAATGAAGTTCTTGTACTTCTTCTATTGCCTCCTTGTCCAGCATCTGGCTCACCAGATGTTGAAGGGCTTGGTTCTTTATCAGATCTTTGTATTTCGCTGTTAACTCCCTTGGAGTTGTCGTCAAGGGAGGTTTCTTCCTGAAGGGGATCAGATATCCTCTCTTGAGGATAGAGAGGGACCAGGTGTCCGCTCCTTTGTGTGCCCAGACTTTGTGGAACTTTAAAAGTCTGGCACCTACTTTCGTCTGGAGGACTCCTGTCTCAATGGCTCTTAGAGAAAGATCTTCTCGAAGGCCTTCCTCTCTTCTCTGATCGTCTGCTCCTAAGAGAGGTTCTAGGGGCGGACCTTCCTCGAAAGGGCTGTTGGAAGGGAGCCTTCTCCCTCTTGGTCACCGGGACCGTCGGCTTCAATCTTTTGGCTGATTGAGCCAGAAGATCTTGAGTGGCCTTTTCAGATAAAGACCTCGAAATATCTTTAACTATCTCTTGCAGGAAGAGGTGACTCAACAGGGGCGAGTACAGAGGAGCGGATCTCTGGGTCTATACCTCTGCCTTTAGTCACCCCCTCCTACCCGCTCCGGGGGGCGCAGGCTCCCGGCATAGCCGGACCCCCTTGAGGATGGTGACTGATTGGAGGCTCCAGCCTCATATCGGGGTTCTTATATATTGCATGTCTATCTTTAATTTTGATATATCTGCTTTAGTTTAAGTTTACGGAGCCACCACGCTCCTCTAGGAGTTACTCCCTCCTTTTAGCTTAAGTTATTACGGCGGAGTTACCAAGCTCCACCACCTTACCCGGTCTCTACCGTCTCTACACCCGGTACCTGCTCGGACTACTCCTTACTCCGGCGTATGATAGTAGTAGTTACCCTGAGTTCAGGATTTTTCTGTTCTCCGGTGCCACCGGAAACACTGTTAGCTACTTACTACTAGCTCTACCGGACTCTTCGGCATGGTACATGGCAAAGAGAAGGCCGAGACTGGGATATAATTTCTGGAACACCGGAACACTCCGGTGTTATGACATATCAACCACGGACATAGTCCGGAAGGTTATCAATGGTACACTAATCAGTGATATGCTATCGTAGATGCAACAAAACTGATGAGAGGCAGCAACAAAACTGATGGGGACCATGATATACTGAACCTAGGCTACGCTAACGAGCCAGACGCCGTAGGCTAACCTAAAATACACAAAATCACTAAAAATTAAATTAAAATGAAAGTAGGAAAATAAAACAGTAGGAGAAAAAATCCAGGAGTGTACGACTAACCCGAGAGAAAGTCTACCACTCAAAGCTAGCCGGGGCCGATACTAAGAGCTGTGGCTAGGGTCTGGATAGAAACTAAATGCCTACGCAAGGTAAAAGAAGACATGCATTCATGACATAAACCAAGTAGGCTGGACCCCTAATATAATGTAGATAACTAGTAATAGAGCGTAAAGTAAAAGGGAAGGTTCTAGGTATGGAAGACCAAGAACGAACCTGCCACGAGGCAGAACAATGCCGCCATGCTTCCGGCCGCGAGCCAGTATTTATACCTAAAAAACGGCAAATACTGACTCAAAGCTGGAAAAAACTAAGTAGGAACCTTACGGAATACTTAACTTAGCTGATGCGATGGCTGAACACTCCATAATTAGATAAAATCCTCACAAAGGGGCACGAAAAACACAGAGACACAAAAAAGTACGTCTGATAAGGCACGTGCTAACGTAAAGGATGGCCACCAGAGGCGCAGCAGTCGATAGCGTGGGGTGGAGTAGTAGTACTTGCTGCCCATTCTGTGGGTTGGCTCCCCTCTTGTGGGGGTTTTGTCGTAGGAGATTTCTATTGGTAAGAGGTTCGTGGTAGTGGTCTCACTCGCCCTAGTGTTCATACCGACGCCCTCTTGGAGGGTGAGCGAGTCAGTTATACTGACCTTTTTCTTTATTTTATTTATTCTCTGGTATTTGTTAGTTCATTTACCTTAGAAATAATGGATTAAAGGGATATTTCGCTGGGCGACACGAACCAATCGCCCAGAAATAGATTTTTCCTTACGTCAAAATCCCTTTTACAGGCCACCCATTGTATGGAGATCGACTGCAATGCCGTCCTCCAAGATCCCTGTGGGCACGATGTCTGCCGGACCCACGCCACCTGCGCGGTCCACCTCGACGGGTCAGTAGTGTGCCACCATGAGAACTGTGTCACCTGCTACGATCTCGTGGAACAAGTCTCCTGAGGTAGGTGACTCTCCGGGGTATACATGATAATACAATGAGGACCAATGTAATATATGTCATTGATATGCCGTTTAATTTAAGTTACACTGTAATACAAGTTAAGTTTAAGTTTTAACACTAACCCTTCTCTTACAGGGAGCTCAGCCGGTCCAGAACGCTGCTCTCTCCATCCTCAAGGTATGGGTGGGTGGATTCGGATGTAACGTAGCCAAGGCCCAGCCCTACATTCTGTCTCAAGAGATGGCTACACTTATCTTCCCAGGTGGGAAGAGCACTGGCTACGTGGACCCCAAAGTGGCAGCTCCCCTGATCGCTTCGATCCAAGAATCTGTATCCCAGCCTGCAGAGGAGGCGTCAGCGCAGGAGGTTACGGAAGAAGTCGCGGCACTGGATCTCGACCTTGAGCCCATGACAGTGGACCGCATGGGCAATGGTAAGATTGCTAGTGAGGCAGGTTTCGTAGGTGCTCAAGGCCTCCCCTTGAGCACATCTAGAGCTTCTTCACCTTCTTCTTCTACCTCCTTCCAGGGATTCTCCGAGGGATTTCTGTCGGTCCGATCGAAATCTACTTCGGCGATCCCTAAAGTCAAGGGCAAGCGGGACTCTAAATCGCTGCCAAAGCCCCTAGTAAGGAAGTCAGGTACCAGCCAAGTCCGTAAAGCTCCGACTCACCATCCCGGAGCGAACAAGGTTAAGCATGAGTCTCTCTCCAAAGGGTCGAAGACTAAATCTTCTAAGGAAAGAGCTCACTCTTCCCCCGCTGACCCTGTGGCATCCACCTCCAAGGGAGTGAGATCCAAGGTACCCAAGGAGAAGGCAGAGCCCTCCTCCTTTGACCCGGAGACCTTTACTTCCAATATTATGCAACAAATGGGCAACATGGTCAGAAACTTGGTGCAAACCAAGTTTCAGGAGATACTCGCCCACATATCCATCTCTTTGGGACAGTCTATCCAAGCCATCTCGGATAGGCTGGTGACGCAGGAGAATATTGTTGCAGGTCTCCAGCAAGGGGTAGTGTTGGGGCTTCAGCAAGCCGGTCAAGCAGCCCAAGGCTCGCTAATGCCGGACTTTTCCACTCTCCCTCCCTTTCACCCGAACAACCCATGGAGAGTGGCCTCCTATGCACCTTTTGTGGACGGAATGCTTACGATTGAGGGCTGTGGAACTCAAAGGATTGAGGACTTCGAGTTCTACCTGGAAGGGTTGCAAGCCCCTTTCATAGGCTATGTCCGCCTCACGGAATCTGCTTTGGTAAGAGAAGATAAGGCCCCAAAAGAAACAGTTATCCTCTCTCGGGACCAAGCACAACAAGCTTAGATCCGTAACCTTGAAGATTGGGAGTGTGTAAACACTAAGGTTACGGCATTCAGAAGCCCCTTCACGATCTTCACTGTGGATAAGGAGACTCCCATCCCGTTCACATCTAAAGTGGCAGAACTTACTCTGCAAGCAGCAATGAGAGATGAGCCTATGCCACAGCTCCGGGAGACAGAACGGACCTCTCTCCTACTCCCCGGAACAGATGACCACTGGGTAGATTTTCCAGCCACCTTCTTGGTTGGGAAACTAAAACCGGACTGCGCCATCTTGCTGTTTAGTGAGAGACTACCCAGGCTGTCTGATGGGCTCATCTAGACAGAATTTGATGCCAAGACGCGACTTGGGAAATCCCTCAACTCGCTAGTCATGACAGAAGCAGCGGCTCTTATCTATGCACAGGAGCCGTTGTTCAAGATCATCGCTAAGTCACTATTGTCGACAATGCAATGTGACTTGTATGATTTTGTTGTGGCTAGGAGGAATTGTAGGAAACATGAACTGGCGGAAGCCACGATCCATCATGAACCCAATAAGCTTCTGGCCTCATCAATATGGGGTCCTGACCTCTTTCCGGCCTCAGCAGTGAACAAGGTGCAATGTGAGGCGGTAAGGTTTAACCAAAGTTTAAGAGTTCGGTGGGGACTGGTCTCCAAAAGAAAACCAGAGTCCTCCGCATCGAACCCCAAATCCAAGAAGAAGCCTAGGAAGTTCCAGCCCTTCCAGGCTCCTCAGCAACAAACTTTGGTCCAAGCAGTTCCGGTTCCCCAACCATCAACCTCTAAGGCCCAACCACAACAGCAGTTCTTGCTGTTGACACAGCCACAACAGGCGCAAGCTTCAACCTCTTTCGCAGTCTCCGCGGCCTTCAACCCGGCGTTTGAAAACTAAGCGTTTCAGGCCTTCAATAGGTTTGGCAGGGGTAGCAGGGCTAGAGGCGCCTTTCATCAGCGAGGCGGCGGAAGGGCTGCCAGCAAGGGCAGGGGTTCACATGGAGGGCGAGGAGGTCGCCCCTCAGCAACCCAATGAGAATCTCCAGGTAGGAGGGAGGCTGTACCTCTCGTCAACGTTGGAGATTCAGCAATTGGGCCCGAAGTATTGTGTCCAAAGGTCTGGGCTGGAGTTGGATCCAAGGTCCACCCCCACCCAACACCTTTTACCAAGAACCAACAGTGGAATTGATAGAGTATTCCCGTGATCTCCTTCAAAAAGGAGCAGTGTCAAGAGTCAAACATTTAAAATTTCAAGGTCGCTTGTTCAGCGTGCCAAAGAAAGACTCAGACAAACGAAGAATAATCATAGACTTGTCCCGTCTAAACTTATTCATTCACTGCAACAAGTTCCGGATGGTGACCATTTCGCAGGTGCGGACCTTACTTCCCTGTGGGGCTGTCACCACCTCTATAGATCTTACAGATGCCTACTATCATGTCCCGATAGCAAGACACTTCCGCCCGCTCCTAGGCTTCAAGTTAGGAAACCAAGCCTACTCCTTCAAGGTAATGCCATTCGGGCTCAACATAGCCCCCAGGGTATTTACAAAGTTGGCGGAGACAGTGGTCCAGGAACTAAGATCTCAGGGAATCATGGTAGTAGCCTATCTGGACAATTGGCTCGTGTGGGCCACAAGCATCGAAGCTTGCCGCAAAGCAACCACCACAGTCATCCGCTTTCTGGAATATCTAGGATTCCAGATAAACAGGACAAAGTCCCGGCTAACACCGGCGTCCTGTTTCCAGTGGCTGGGAATTCAATGGGATTTGGTTCAAAAGAGAACAAGAGATCTCGAGACAAGCTAGCTCCGATCCCGGCGATCTTACGGAAGCGACTCCGTCCCTGGACGGAAGTCAAAAATTTGTCAAAGACAATTCTACTGCAATTCCCTCTGCCGGCCTTAGTGATCCACACAGATGCATCACTAACCGGTTGGGGCGGTTACTCACAGTACAAAAAGGTACAGGGAACATGGTCCCTACCATTCTGCCAGCTTCATATCAATGTACTAGAAGCTATGGCAGTGTTTCTCACCCTGAAAAAACTTCATCCAGCCAAGAAATCTCACATCAAGCTGGTGCTCGACAGTGCGGTGGTAGTACACTGCATCAACAGGGGAGGTTCCAAGTCAAGCCACGTGAACCATGTCGTGATAGACATTTTTTCATTAGCAGGCAAGAACAAGTAGCACCTATCGGCCACTCACCTAGCGGGAGTAAGGAACGTGGTGGCGGATTCGCTATCACGTTCGGTCCCACTGGAGTCGGAATGGTCCCTGGACAAGGAGTCATTCAGTTGGGTCTGTCAGCTAGTACCGGGGCTTCAGGTAGATCTCTTCGCCACCGAGTCGAACCACAAACTCCCTTGTTATGTGGCTACCAACCTGAACCCTCTGGCTTATGCCACGTACACGTTGGCTATAGATTGGAATCAGTGGAAAAAGATTTATCTCTTTCCTCCGGTGAATCTTCTCCTGAAAGTCCTGAACAAACTCAGGACTTTCAAGGGCCACATTGCTCTGATAGCCCCAATTGGCCCAAGAGCAATTGGTTCCCTCTTCTTCTGGAGTTGGGACTCCGCCCTCAACGGATTCCCAACCCCAGACTATCACAGCTAGTGCAAACGCGAACTGTGTTCGCTTCCTCAGGAATTCAGAAAGCCCTAACTTTATGGACTTCATGAAGTTTGCAGCACAGAGGGATGCTGATATCGATCCTCAGAACATCATGTTCTTAGAATCTGATAAACGTGAATCAACCTTGCGTCAATATGATTCAGCAGTTAAAAAACTGGCTGTATTCTTGAGGGACTCTAATGCACAAACCATGACCACGAATCTCACAATATCCTTTTTCAGATCATTATTTGAAAAAGGTTTGGCAGCTAGTACCATTACTACTGCCAAATCGGCTTTTAAAAAGATTTTCCAATTCGGATTCAAGATAGATTTAACAGATTCATACTTTACATCTATCCCCAAAGCTTGTGCCAGACTTAGACCTACTGAGAGGCTCAAGTCTGTGTCATGGTTTTTAAATGATGTACTTGAATTAGCCTCGGACACTAATAGTAGCTCATGTGACTATCTATCCCTCCTGAGGAAAACACTGTTCCTTATAAGTTTGGCCTCAGGAGCCAGAATATCTGAACTGTCGGCTCTATCTAGAGACCCAGGTCATGTAGAGTTTCTCCCTTCAGGAGAAGTGTTACTTTCTCCAGATCGCCAATTTCTTGCAAAAATTGAGGATCCAATAGATAGGTGGGCCCCCTGGAAGATTGTTCCGCTTCCACAGGACCCATCCTTATGTCCAGTCACTTCACTGAAAGCATTTTTAGACAGGACTGCCCTGATATCTTTTGGCCCTGTGTTCATTAGAGAAAAAGGTGGCACTATTTCCCTAAAAGGAATTAGACAACAAATTTTATATTTTATTAAACAGGCCAACCCGCAGTCCTTCCCACGGGTACATGATATTAGGGCAATAGCTACCTCAATTAATTTTTTCCAACATATGAAATTTGAAGATCTGAAGAAGTACACAGGCTGGAAATCTCCGACAGTATTCAAACGCCATTATCTTAAGTCCTTAGAAGCCCTTAAATTTCCAGCAGTGGCAGCGGGAAACACAGTTTCCCCTGACACTGCTGGGGTTAGTAGTAAGTAGTCCAGCTTATGTCTCTCCTTTGCCTTCTCCTTCCTACCGGCCTCGCTAGCATTCTTGCCGTAGCCCAGTTACGTCACAGTCGTACTGGTCCTTGGATGTAATATATTGTACATATTGATTATTTCATAACTGCATTTGATCTTAATGTATGCTTACTGTGATGATATGATCTTTTGTCTAGTATTAAGGTTGTATTGCCATCATGTTACCTGTTTGTAACTTAATTTAGATTATAGCAACTAACCTTAATTGTTTTTGATTATCCTGTTGTAGTTATTTATGTACTGCCTCTTCCCAAGCTTGGCGTTATTCTCTGGTACTATTTCACGGAGCGACACAGGCTGAGCCCAGAAAAGGGATTTTGACGAAGGAAAAATCTATTTCTGGGCAAAGGACCTGTGTCGCCCAGTGAAATCCCACCCTTACCTTTCCCCCCTGTCTGGCCAAGCTTGGGTGCTATCTGCAGGAATGATGTCAGAGGCGCTAGCCATAGCGGTAGCGGGTAGTGAGCCTTAGGTCGGCTCCTCTCTAGTTGAGGTTTTTGAAGAAGGAAGAGACTAATTGGAAAAGGACCTGTGGTAGTGGTTTCACTCGCCCCAGAAACCATACCGACACCTTATATAAAGGTGAGCGAGCCAGAAGACTGGTAGCGCACCTTCTGTATGGTAATTATTAATGAGTATCAGCCTCAAGGAGGGCGGGAGCTGCTCCAGCGAGGGTATGCAACTTAAACTAGATAAAGTTCAAGTCTTACTCATTAATATATTCAATTCACTGGTTAACTTTAATTAATATCTAACCGCCTGCTCTCGATCCTGCTCCTGGGTTCAATGTAGGTCTAATACTTGAGATCCAATATCCGCCGGACTATGAGGAGGACAGACCTCAACTCTGTATGGCTGGCCGGACCGGAAGGCTACGTATGAACGTAGGCGCCTACATGATCTCCAAAGAATGAGAACTGAGCTATGGCAGGTTTAATGCAAGACTCCGGTGGCGGATGTGAGGGTGAGTCACTCTCCATCGGCACCGCAAGGGTCTGGAGCTGTTCACTGTACGGTCCCTCAAGGCTTAGCTCACTTGAAGTCTCATTTCTCCTTCTCCTAGCCACTGGCTGTGGAATGGACCGAGGTGGCAGATCAGGGGAAGATAATTCCATAACTGACATTGCCTACCTCTACTGAGGGGGTGGGAGCAAGGCTCCTGTCCCAATTCCACGGTTATAGGGGCCGGAGAAAGAGACAACTGAGCGGCGGAGCAACATATGTACTACCCAAAGCTATGTCCGTCATCCGGCGGGGCCGGGGGACTATAAGCTCGGAACTCTAGTACCCATCACCCCCCCACACTCGTCCCCCCCTTCCACTTATGTGAAACTCAAGCGGCCGTTCCTCCCTAAGAGTACTAGTACCACAAATTACAACGGTTCGGCTGGGCCGAACCTATTAGTGGGTAGGGGGGGTCTTGATATGAGAGGGGGGTGGTCGGTCGTGATCGCCTGGCCACCTGCCCGATCAGAGGTGGCTATCTATTAGCAGTGTTGTGGGCTACCACTGTAGGGGTGGTAGTGTGACTGAGCCTATGGCCCGCCGTGGTTGGTACAGCAACCGGTTGGGGTGGCCCTCAATCGAGAGGCATAGCCTACTACTAAAGGTTAAACCGAAGGAGGCTAGGCCAAGACGAATGTTAACAAGACCTTTTACGGTACAGTAATACAGTATTGCATAATGACAATAATGGATATACATACATACTTGATAACAAGGCACTATGGAAGAGTTGCAAGGGTTTTTATATATTTTTGGGAAAATAACCGATATGGATCTAGCTGACTAACAGAGATTGCTAGCGACTCGGAAAGTTAGGCTAAATCTCCTCTAGGATATCATTATGCGGACAGTAGCCCTCAACTAAACCTACCAAACTCGAATTTATTCGATTCAGACTGGCCAGAAGGATAGATCCCATAAAATAAAAGAGAGAGGGGGCTCTCTTATCATTGATATCTCCCATGAAGAGCTTTATCTCTGTCAGGGGAAGAGGCATAAGGGTAAATAATAGACTGCTCATAGCCTATCCAACATGATAATATAATATTGTGTCGAGATTACTCGGACGTGCTCTTGAGGTGGGGGTGGGGGACGCGTAACATACTTCGAACGCCCTCTGTCTAGTACCCAGACTTACCCCAGGGTATGTCATGAGTGCGTTCGGTACTTCTACGACTTAATTTCTAATAATAATAACAGGTGAACACATGAATTAGGTACATTTAATGCAATAATATCTCTGATTTATTCCTATTTCGGCTAAAACATGCGTACCTAATGCCCACGCATTCTTGCTCATGCTCACAAAATGGCGAGGACGCCGACTTCCCCGCAACACTTTCTACGGGGCCGAAGGCTAATTTGGGAAGTCCCGCAACCTTATAAATTACGAAAAACGGAAATTGGGGTACTCAACTTTGATGCAGGAGTCATCTCCAAAGAAGCCATCTCGAAATAAACACTTAATGCATGATTAACCAAGAGCAAGAAAAAACAAGTTGTTGGTTCACCAGTTCTAAAACAGGATTGAAGATGGCGCTCGGGTCGGGTAGTAGTAGCAGTAGCGAGGGGGAGGTAGTAGCCGTTGCGACGGTTCTCCCAATGAGAGGGATTTTGGAAAGGAAACCTCTAATTGGCATTAGACCTGTGAATAGTGGCTTCCACTCGCCTTGTACTTTATACCCGATGCCCTTAGGGTGCTCGCGCGAGGTTAGTAACCTCAGCATGCCATGCTAGCTTTTTTCTCTGGTATATTTAGAACCTATATATACTAGAAAAGTGAGCAGCAGGATCCCTTTCACCAGCGAACACAGGTCGAACCCAGAAAAAGAATTTTTACAAAACAGAAAACAAATAGTGATTGCAAACGATGAGAAATTGGATGAAGCTAAGGTAATATTCGGTGTGCCTAAGGTATGGTGTTAGCTGCATTGCTATTTGTTATTATGATTGCAGACATAGACAGTAATGTTAAGGACTTGGTAGTGAGTAGTTTCACCAATGACACAAGAATAAGTAGAGAAATTACTTGTGATGAAGATAGGAACTCGCTACAAAGAGACCTAAACAAAATATATTAATGGGCAGAGGTAAATAGGATGGTATTTAACTATGATGAATTTGAATCAATAAATTGTGGAGATAAAGAAGGAATGCCATATGCATATAGGGGACCTAATAACGAAACAATCACAAATAAGGAAGCAGTTAAAGACCTTGATGTGATGTTAAATAGGAAGATGTTATGCAATGATCAAATAGCAATAGTATTGGCAAAGTGCAATGTTGTTATGGCACTTCAAAACAAGAAAAGCAGAACACGTGATTATGCTTTATAAAACATATGTACGTTGTGCACTTGAATATTGCAATATATGGTACCAACACTACCAAAAGGATATTGCACAAATAGAGAGTGTACAAAGGTCCTTTACAGCTAGAATAGAAGTTAAGGTTCTTGAGTACTGGGAAAGATTACAATTTTTTAAATTATATAGTGTAGAAAGGAGAAGAGAACACTACATGATAATACAGGCATGAAAACAGATAGAAGGAATTGCCGAAAACATCACGGAACTAAAAATATCAGGAAGAGCAAGCAGAGGTAGATTATTAGTGCCCAAAACTATACCAGGAAAACTAAGGAAAGCACACAAGACATTAATCCACCACACACCAGCATCAACAATGCAGCGTCTATTCAATGCATTGCCAGCTCATCTGAGGAACATATCAGGGGTGAGCATAGATGTGTTTAAGAATAAGCTAGACAAATATCTAAGCTGCATCCCAGACCATCCAAGATTGGAAGATGCAAAATATACCGGAAGATGCATTAGCAATTCTCTGGTAGACATTAGAGGTGCCTCACATTGAGGGACCTGGGGAAACCCGAACGAGCTGTAATGTCTGTAAGTAAGTCTTCCTCTGCCGTTTACCAAGGCAAATGGGCAATTTACTGTGATTGGTGTTGTAACCGGGGTTTTTCTCCACTTGGAACCTCTATTCAGCACATACCAGACTTTTTGGCCTTCCTCAGGGACGAGAAAGGTTTGTCTGTATCTGCCGGAGGTTACAGGGCGGCCCTAAGTTTAGTGTTACGTCTTAGAGGTATTGACATATCATCCTGGGAACTCTCCTTGCTAGTTAAGGGGTTTGAGCAGTCATGTTCTCCTAGAGAGCTCAAGCCCCCAACGAGGGATGTTTCCTTGGTCTTGAGAAGTTTCACTAAAGCTCCTTATGACCCTTTGGCATTGTTCATCGGACAGGAACTTGACACTCAAAACGGTTTTCCTCCTGGCCTTGGCATCTTCGAAGAGAGTTGGGGAGCTACACACCCTGAGCTATGATGTGAAGCACACCAGGGGTTGAGGGACAGTGTCCTTCGAATTTGTCCCCGAATTCGTGGCTAAGACCAAGAATCCCTCGGTGCAGGATGATAGGTTCTTCTCCTTTACCATTCCATTACTGGATGACTTTGTGGGCAGTGATTCTCAAGAGCTTTTGCTATGTCCTGTCAGGGGTCTGCATTTCTATTTTAAGAGGACATGACATCTTAGGCCAGGTTGTCATAGGCTTTTTGTTAGCACGGGGCATTTGAAGAAAGAGGTGTCCAAGAATACAATCTTTCTTTAGATACGTGAAGCTATCAGATAGGTGTATTTGACTCTTGATGATTTCACCGCCATGTCTGTGCAGGCTAGAGCGCATGACGTCAGGGGTATTGGTCCCTCTCGGGCTTTCAAGAAGAATTTGGCTGCTCATTGAGTTTTGAGAGCTGGTACTTGGTTACATCAGTCAACATTCACCTCTTTCTATCTTAAAGATCTTGCCCACAGAGCTATGGACATGTTTTCCCTAGGTCCTGTGGTGGCTGTCCAACAGATTGTGTAACTCATCATTACCCTTAACAGGGCACATTTGTATGTTACCTAAGATGATTGTGTGGATGAGAGAATGAGTGAGTTAGCTGGTCTCTTTCTTTCTCTTGTTCCTTTCCTTCTTCCTACGGACAGGTTGGGGAATAGACACGTCATTTGCTGGGCTGGTCTGATACAGGTGAGTAAGGTAGTCTTACTGATAGTATGGTTGCTTGGTGTGCAGATAATCCAACCCTTTATTCAGTAGCATATACTCTGCTCCTTAGCAAGGGGGAGTGGGGAGTAGTAATGAACCCTGGTGCATTGGTTTGTTATCGAACAGTCAAAGTTTCTCTTTAGTTCCCTAATGCAATGATTCGTCCCATATATCATTGTAGGTAACCCAGTGGCTGATTTGTTTGATATCACTGTATCTAGCTTCTCACGGGCATCAGTCCCTCTCTGGTAGATATTTCTTTTGGAACTGGACTGGTGGGTAGGCCCCCAGCCAGTTTAGGATGTCTGTACCTCCCTCCAAGTATAAATCTATCCTATCGTTAAGACTGAAGAATTGTTCGCATATGAACAAATGACAAATTTTCTAAGCCAATTTGTATTTCTCATAGCTACAAACCTGAGGTCTTAACGTTGTACTGCGCACCTCTAGCCACCCCTCTTGTCTTCTTAAAGACATCCTGGGTTTAGGAAAGACTGAACGCTTTGGTGTGGGTGCGTGGTCTTTGACTAGTTTTCACCCGATATACATACGCATTGCCAGATCTGACAAGATTCCTTGTATTTCATGTGGGATTTAACCGGATCCAGCTAGGTGCTAGAAAATTATCCTATTATTAAGACCTCAGGTTTGTAGCTATGAAAAATTTGAGACCTGTCATTTTGAATTTTAAGATTCTTATTAAAAAATATTATAAGATGACTGGAGATTATATTTTGAAACTGTTTCACAATACACAGAATCCTTCCTAGTGTGACCTTTCTTAGAAAAGGTAGCAAAAAGTTTTAGAATTTTTGTTCTTTCACCATGTGCATTTGCATATCTTCCTCTTTCCATTGGTGCGTTTTTTTCCGTAAATTTTCTGACCTTAAAGTTTTGCTGGCAGGGGGTGCTGCATATTGATTTATTACCCCAGCCCCTATAGGTTAGGGCTACATACCAAGGTAATTGAGTTTTTAAGTAACCTAAGTGTGAATTAACTCATCCGGATTAGACAGTACCCTAGATTAGAGTAAGTGATAGCGCCTAGTTATAACATTTCTGGGTTCGACCTGTGTCTGCCGTTGAAAAATCCCTGTAGCTCATTTATCAAGTATAAATATATCCTAAATATACCAGAGAAAAAGCTTACATGGTATGCTGAAGTTACTACCCTCAGCGCGAGCACCCCGAAGGGTCTCGGTATAAGTAAAGGGGCGAAGTGGAAGCTACTATTCACAGATCCTCTGCCACTTAGAAGATTCCCTCTTCAAAATCCCTCTGCGGTGGGAGCCGTTCCAAGCTTCCCCCGCCTCACCCTCCACTCGCTACTACTACTAATACCCACGCGGCTAGCTCATTCCTGTATTTGCAGTCTTTGTGTGTGCATCACTTTGATTCGCTCCAGGAGTTTTGTCCATTTTTTCACCATGGCAATGGCAGATATTTCTTCTACACCTAAGTTGAGTACCCCAATTTACGTGTTTTTGATTTTTATGATTGAAATATTCCCATAATTTGCCTTCGGCCCATCAGAATAGTATTGTAGCCGCTGTCAGCTGAGCCGCCATTTTAGGAGCGTCATCGGAGCGCGTGCAAATTTTCAGCACACAATATCTACGAAATATTTACATATTATGTTAGTGTTACGGCCTCTGAGAGAGGTCCGCTTCACGTTCGATATGAATAAATAAAAAAAAATATTTCAACACCAACAGTTGAAACTGGGGATACGAATATAGAAAGAAACACTAACACAACAAAGGTTTATTTACAAGCTTACTAACATAGGTAAATGCAGAATGTTATCTCCTATTTACATAGAAAGATAGATCTTACACTGCATGAACTGGGGGAACAGTGAGGCAATTCAAATACTTGCTAGTCAATTTGGCAATTCAAAGCGATGGCTTCACAAAAGGAAAACGGTGATTGCAGACGTCCTCTTGACTCCGTATTGCAGAAAATAGTCTACTTATAAGGCAGGAACTCCCCAAAACCTCTAGCAGGACCTTTTCTTCTCTGAAGTCTGCCCAACGTCGAGATAACACCGTCGTCCACTCCTGAAGACGACTAGACCAGTATCCAACCAACTCTTCTTCTGATCCTTCGTCTGTTCCTTTTTCCTCTTATCTCTCTCGGATAATCTCTGCTACTGCTGATCTCTCACTGATAATCTGATCTGTGGCTCTTACTGAGGATATCTCTCTGTGATTAACTGGTGTGTCTCTTTTACGATCTCCGCTGCTGCTGCTACGACCGTCATATTTATACGGCACTCTGGGGGCGGAGCCTACGGCGAACGTCACAGACTCCCGAGATTTCCAGAACTTCTTAGATGATTCTAGACAAGGTATTGCATCAGAAATCACGGCATTTCTCACGTCACGATGGCGCCTGACGAGTTCCACAACACTCCTGCCGATTCTAGAACCATCATGAGGACAGGCACCTCCAACACAATGCGCTAACGCCTCCTTGCTGCTGAACTTCTCGAAAATGCGTTCTCCTTTCCTTTATCTTTCTTTGCTAGGAAGCAATTACCATCACAGTTAGGCATATGTACTTTATCTTAAGTTGATGCATTGTCATCAGTAACATATATGTATAGCGGAATTAACATATCCGTACTGATATTAGAGTAGGCATAACCCGCTCTTGGCTTTCGTTGGGGGTACAGAGCAGTGTGTTAGTTTACATCGTAAATAAAAGGCCCCTTCCCAGCGGTTCATGGGCGGGTTGGCGCTGATCTCTGCATGATTTATAACGATACACAATATCATTATTGTCGTGATTATCATATTTCGGGAAAAGAGAGGAAGGAGCCGTTCCCCCTCCCTCCCTCTCGTTCTCCCTCCCTCCTCTAGTAGGAGGATATGTATGAGTAGCACAATCTTAGATAAGTCTTGATTATGTACATGATTGATTTACTGAGGTTGGAGGAGTTGCCTCATCTCCTCACCTAGTTGAACCTAGCCTAGGCTAGCCTAGGAAGGTAGACTAGGGGTCCCTTACCTAGTACCCTTAAACACACCTAACTCCCCCTGTGGTGCTATTAGGCTAGCAGGGAGGATGTTAAAATATGATTGTTTCTCAACCGGTGTGCTCTCGGATCTACCTCCCTGCTGGTCTAAATCGAACAAATTCGGTTTAGTAGGTTTGGTTGAGGCCACCCGCCCGGCCAGTCTAGATCGAAGAATTTCGATTTAGTAGGTTTGGTCGAGGACTACCATCCACTTCAGTTTTGCAGGGGTGGTCAATTGCCCTACCCTGCCCAGTTCTGTTGTGTTCTCGGAACTTAGATGGATCCATACGGGTGCTTCCTCCCCACCTTTCTTGGCCTAATATCTTTGCAACTCCTCCATTAGAACTCGCTATGAATATAGTATATTGTAGTATTTATATTGTGTACATGTTATGTAAATGCGGGTCTGGTACGTCTGGCCTAACCCGGGATAGCCTCCTGATCGAGAGCGACCACCACCTACAAAGGGTAGGCCATATTGCCTTAGTATAGGTCCATCTCTGTTCGGGTGGGTGGCCAGGCGATCGTGACTGACCACATGCGCCACGTTCCTTCCCCCCCCTCCTCTTACTAGAGGGGGAGGGGAGGAGGGTAAAATAGGGGGGGAGGGAGTGGTGTATTGTTATTATTTTATATACCACCCCGTGTATCTCCGAGTAGGTGCCGCCGACTCACAAGCGGTACCGCACCAGTTGGCGGACGTAGCTCCGGAGCATTCATTATAGCAGCTCTGTCGCTCGTTGCTTCGTTCTCCAACCCTTCTCACTCGGGTGGAATCGGGCTGGGAGCTACGCTCCCTTTAGATTAGTGCGTTCAGGTTCAGAGGTATACCCTACTGACCCCCTCCCCCCCTTACCTTACCTTACAGACCTTACATCTTGTTCGGGTTGCCCCAGGTCCCTCAGTGTGAGGCACCTCTAATGTCTACCAGAGAGTTGCTAGTACATCTTCCGGTATATTTTGCATCTTCCAATCTTGGATGGTCTGGGATGCAGTTTAGATATTTGTCGAGCTTATTCTTAAACACATCTACGCTCACTCCTGATATATTCCTCAGATGAGCTGGCAACGCATTGAATAGACGCTGCATTATCGATGCTGGTGCGTAGTGGGATTAATTTGTCCTGTGTGCTTTCCTTATTTTTCCTGGATAGAGTTTTGGGGCACTATTAATCTACCTCTGCTTGCTCTTTCTGATATTTTTAGTTCCATGATATTTTCTGCTATTCCTTCTATCTGTTTCCATGCCTGAATTATCATGTAGCGTTATCTTCTCCGTTCTTAGACTATATAATTTTAAGAATTGTATAGTCTTTCCCAGTATAGTCTAGGTCCTTAACTTCTTCTATTCTAGCTGTAAAGGACCTTTGTACACTCTCTATTTGTGCAATATCCTTTTGATAGTGTGGGTACCATATCATATTGCAATATTCAAGTGGACTACGAACATATGTTTTATAAAGCATAATCATGTGTTCAGCTTTTCTTGTTTTGAAGTGCCGTAACAACATTCCCATTTTTGCTTTACATTTTGCCAACAGAGTTGCTATTTGATCATTGCATAACATGTTCCTATTCATCATCACACCAAGGTCTTTAACTGCTTCCTTATTTGTGATGGTCTCATTATTAGGTCCCTTATATGCATATAGCTTTCTTTCTCTGTCTCCATAATTTATTGATTCAAATTTATCAGAGTTAAATACCATCCTATTTACCTCTGCCCAATCATATACTTTGTTAAGGTCTCTTTGTAGAGCGTTCCTATCTTCATCACAAGTAATTTCTCTACTTATTCTTGTGTCATCTGCGAAACTACTCACTACCGAATCCTTAACATTATTGTCTATGTCTTCAATCATAATAACAAACAGTATTGCAGCTAACACCGTACCTTGCGGCACACCGGATATTACCTTGGCTTCATCCGATTTCTCGTCGTTTGCAATAACTATCTGTTTTCTGTTGTGTAAAAATTCTTTTAACCATCTTCCTACTTTATCCACGATATTGTGTTTTCTAATTTTCTTCGCTAATATATTATGGTCTACTTTATCAAAAGCTTTTGCAAAGTCTAAATAAACCACATCTGTTTCATTTCCGCTTTTCATATTTTTGAATATGTTCTCACGGTGGACTAACAGTTGGGTTTGTGTACTTTTTCCGGGTACGAACCATGTTGTCCTTTATTAAACAAATTATTTTTTATTAAATGTTTCATAATATTTTTCTTCATTACCCTTTCATACACTTTCATAATATGTGATGTTAGACTCACAGGCCTATAATTACTTGCCTCTAGTCTTGATCCACTTTTGAAAGTAGGGGTAATATATGCTAGTTTGTGCTCATCATAAATCTTGCCTGTATCTACACTTTGTCTTAATAATATTGCAAGTGGCTTTGCGATAGAATGAACTACTTTCTTTAACAAAATAGCAGGAATTCCATCAGGCCCTGCAGCAGCTCCATTTTTAATTTCATTAATAGCCTGCACAATATCAGCTTCATTAATATCTATGTCAGCTAAATATTCCACTATTTTCATACCCGTTACTTCTATATCTTATCTTCATTATCTATTCTAGGGGTGAATTCTCTCTTATATCGTTCTGCCAGTATGTTTTGCAATTTCCTTTTTTTTCATTCGTTAATCTCCCTTCAATTCTCAGAGGGCCTATTTCTATTCTTCTTTTATTCATCTTCTTCGCATATGAGTATAATAGTTTGGGGTTTTGCTTGATATTTAATAGGGTTTTTTCTTCCAAGTCCCGTTTTTCATTTTCTTTTGATTGTATAATCTTTTGTTCTGCATTTTCTATCTTACTTTTTAGTTCTATAACTTTCCATGCATTTTTTTCTTTTGCAAGAACCTTTTTTCCATTTTCTGATTTCTGGAACAAGATCCTTCTGTCTCTTGGTATGCATGAATGATGTTTACTTTTCTTCTTCGGTATATATTTTTCCACTATTTTCTCCAATATTTTATATAATATCTCCGTATTTACCCTTATGTCATCACTTACGAAAATGTTATCCCAATCTTTGTTTAATTCTTCATTAATTTCTGACCATTTTATATTTTTACTGTAGAAGTTGTATTTTCCATATCCTTCCCACTTTTTCATTTCTTGCTTATCTCTATTTTCACTTGCTTTGGAATGAACTGTTAATTCTATGACATTATGGTCTGAAATACTCGCATTATAAACTATTATTTCTTTAACATAATTCATCTCGTTCACAAATACTAGGTCTAAAGTATTTTCCTTTCTTGTTGGCACCAGCCCCTGTCCTCCGGCATTATAAGGGATGTTAGGAGACGATTCAGTTAGCGGAAGGAGCTTCAGGGCCCCCATATAGCTCCGGTCCTATAATGACCAGGCCGGTGTGACTCACCCCACACTCGGCGACGGAGCATTAAGAAATGTATTGCCAGTGCTCTAATTCCGTCCTCACTCTCGGCTTCGGCGGAATTCATCAACTAGGTCTGGCTACGTAACGTAGCCTTCCGACTCAGCCAGATGCCTGTGAGGGTAGCGGAGAACCCCTCCCCCCCCCTCTCCGGCATCAGTGGACCTCAGATCCCGCATAACGAACTGATACCTATTCTAGGGATGGAATCGAGACCAGGCAATCTCACCTAAAGTAATTACTTTATTCATAGTACTCATCATAGTACTTATTTTGATCTTATGTAGCGAATAGATCTTGACCCATCTAGGTTAAGGTGCATGCTCTCTCCGTTACTTACCGAAGTTCGGTGCTCATAATCAATTTCCATTGCAGATGGTTCGCCGCCAGGCAGAGGGGTGCCCCGCCTCCCTAGGCAAGCCGTATGGCCATGTAGTGTGCCGCTCACACGCTAACTGCGCGGTACAGTTGGAAAACTACATGGTCTGGCACCCTGACGCATGTACGGTGTGCTATGAGATGGTTTCCTCTCTAGTTGATGAGCATGTAAGTACTTCGCTACACCATTTGTGTTTAAGTCATGTTATAATAACTTAATAAGATGTTATATTGGCTTTAGTTCCAGGCATTCTACTAATACGATTCCTCCCTGACAGGCCGACCCAGCAACCCGGCACGAAGCAAGGATCAACCTAATGAAGTGGGTGGCCGGCTTTGGCAAGAACGCCCCAAAAGGACAGCCATACGTGCTAGCCGCAGGACTTTGTGCTCTCCTTTTCCAAGGGGCCACAGCCACCACAGCGGTGCCAGTGGAGATAGCGGAACCGTTGATTGAAGCTATCCGGTTGGCAACCATGCCGGCCACCTACGACCAGGACTTGATGGACGACGTGGCGGCCATCAACATAAACCTTGAACCCATGGTCACGGAGGAACAGGTAGGTGGGGAGGTAAGCGAGGCGAGTCTTTTACTTAGTCCTACTCCTTCTTCTTCCTCTTCCTTCCTGGTCTTCTCCAGGCCCACCCCTCCTGCTGCGGGAGCACTGTCTGTCGCTCCCAAAGTAAAAACCCTGAAAACAAAAACCCTAAAGAAAGGCACAAAACCAGCTCCGCCAGCGGCGACGGAGTCGTCCTCGGCCCCACAGCCGTCAACCTCTGCTCAATCGCCTGCTGCCCTAAACCCTTCCCCTACTGTGGGAACGGGTTTACAGTCCACCGTTCCTAGGGCGGCGGAGTCTGGGGTTGACTTAGAAGCCTTCACTAGCCTTCTGTTGTCGAAGGTTAGTGGAGTCATAGATCAGAGGCTTGAGGCAATGTGCCTTGCCTCAGTCCCAGATGCCTCCGGTCAGGCGTTTACGTCTCTGACTGAGAGGATAAAACCTTTGGAGGATATGCTCTCCGGACTCTTCCACTCCGGTACTCCGGCGCTATCCATGATGGTACCGGACGCGTCCAAGCTTCCTCCTTTTGATAAGGAGAATCCTTGGAGGCTAGCACTACATGCCCCGTTCTCGGATGGGAAACTCACAATTGAAGGGTGCGGAACCTGGCCAATTGAGGACTTTGGGTTGTCTCCAGGCCTCTAATTCCCATTCCCCGGGTTTGTGAGACTGGCTAAACATGCGCTGGCCTGGGTAGATAAAGTCCCCAAGGAGACGGTTATCTTCCCAAGAGAGCAGGCTCAAAACACCTGGGTCCGCACCTTGTCCGAATGGGGTTGCGTTAACACAAAGTTAACGCCACAAGGCTCCTTCACTATGTTTGTGACCCTGGACGGCATTCCGTCACCATGCACATCTAAGGTGGCGGAATTAATGCTGCAAGCTGCGGTGGAAGATAAACCACTACCAGTATTGAGAGAGACGGAGGCTACCTCCCTTCTCTTTCCAACCAGACCAGACTTTAGGAAGGACGCTCCGGCGACGTTTACCACAGGTAAACTCGACCCGGACTGCGCCTCCGACCTGTTTTCCGAGAGATTGCCAAGGATTCCAGATCACCTAGTGAAGACAGAATTCGAGGCAAAGACCAGACTGGCAAGGGCTATCAACTCCGTCACTGCGGCGGAGTTGGTAGATCCACCTACAATGAGGAGCAGGTGTTCAGGGTTCTGACTAAGGCGCTTTTACAAACATTCCAGTCAGACCTGTACGATCTTGCTGTGGCAAGACATGCTTGTAGGAAGCACGTCTTAGCGGGTGCCTCTATAAAACATGAGCCCAATAGGCTCAATAAGTCTTCTATCTGGGGAGAAAACCTTTTCCCAAAAGAGGAGGTTACCAACATCCTCCAGGAGGCATCCAGGGCCAACCAGAGTCTTCGGGTTCGCTGGGGTCTCCCCTTCAAACGTCAGTTCGAAGGGTCCGGACACCAATCCAAAACCAAGAAGAAGGCAAGGAGATATAACCCTTACCAAGGCTCCCGTCCATAAGCAATAGTTCAAGCAGTGCCAGTTTCCCAGGTCAGAAAACCTTCCACCTCGAAAGTGCACCCCCAACAGCAGTTTGTCTCAGTGCAAACTCCGTCAGCCCCACAGCCGTCAGCCGTCTACCTCTTCGGCTATAGTAACCTCCCCAGTCTTTAACGCTAACTAAGAAGCGAGAGATCTCTTTCGCTCCTATAGTAGGCATGCCGGAAGTAGCCGGGCCAGAGGTGGCCCACGACTATGTGGCGGAGCAAGAGGTAGAGGCTTCTGTGGAGGCAGAGGCTCCAGACCTGCACGCAACTAGTGAGGGTCCGCAGGTAGGAGGGAGGCTGTATCTTTTCCGGAACCAATGGACCTTCAGTCCATGGGCCCACAGTATAGTCTTGAAAGGCTTGGGGTGGAGTTGGGAGAAAGGGCCTCCTCCACCAGTCACCTTTTATCAAAAGCCTACGGTGGACCTGATAGACTGTACCAAGGACCTCCTCCAGAAGAAAGCAATAAAGAAAGTGGGGCGCATAAAATTTCAGGGACGTCTGTTCAGTGTCCCCAAGAAGGACTCAGGCAAAAGAAGAGTGATTCTGGACTTGTCCCGTCTCAACTCGTACATTCGCTGCTACAAGTTCCTCGTGCTGACCACTTTGCAGGTGCGGACCTTACTTCCCCGTGGGGCCGTCACCACCTCTATCGATCTTACAGATGCCTACTATCACGTTCCGTTAGCAAGGAACTTCTCTCCGTACCTAGGCTTCAAACTAGGGAAACAGGCTTACTTATTCAAAGTCATGCCGTTTGGGCTCAACATTGCGCCCAGAATATTTACCAAACTAGGAGAGACGATAGTACAAGTACTAAGAACGAGAGGCATTCTGTTAGTAGCCTACCTATACGACTGGCTCATTTGGGCAACCAGCGTCGAGGAATGCCGCAGATCAACATACAAGGTGATGCAGTTTCTGGAATCACTAGGATTCCAGATAAGCAGAGAGAAATCCAGGCTCACCCCAGCTTCTCGTTTCCAGTGGCTGGGAATCCAATGGTACCTGAACAGACACGAGCTATCTCTCCCAATCAAAAAGGCAAAAGAAATAGCAAAAGCCACGAAGCGGTTTCTAAATAGCAAGAAAGCTTCTCGCCGGGCCCAAGAAAGGTTTCTAGGTTCGCTACAGTTCGCGTCCGTGATGGACGTCCTGTTAAAGGCCAGATTGAAGGATATCAATTGGGTCTGGAGATCAAGAGCCAATATCAAACTCAGAGACAAGACCTCAGTGATTCCGCCTATTCTGACAAAGAGGCTCCGTCCTTGGACGGATCACCGGAACCTGTCCAAGTCAGTACCTCTGCAATTCCCTTCTCCGTCTCTAACTATCTACACGGATGCATTTCTAAGTGGATGGGGAGGGTATTCTCAGCACAGAAAGGTACAAGGAACATGGTCGGAGACATTCCGCCAGTTCCATATCAATATCCTGGAGGCAATGGCAGTGTTCTTGACCCTGAAACGTCTGTTTCCGGCCAAGAAGAAACATATAAGACTGGTCTCAGACAGTCTAGTAGTAGTCCACTGCATAAACAGAGGAGGCTCCAGGTCAAGCAAATTAAATCACGTTCTACTGGTGATTTTCTTGCTGGCAGAAAAGAACCAATGGCACCTATCAGCAGTTCACCTAGCAGGAGTAAGGAATGTCATTGCGGATTCACTGTCCAGGACAACTCCGCTGGAGTCGGAGTGGTCACTGGACGCAGATTCCTTCCGGTGGATTGGCAATCAAATTCAGGGCCTTCAAGTAGACCTTTTTGCCACGGAAGCCAACCACAAACTACCCTGCTATGTGGCTCCCAACGTAGACCCACTAGCATTCGCCACAGACGCAATGTCCGTAGAATGGAACAACTGGCAGAAAATCTACCTATTTCCACCAGTGAATCTTCTGATGAAGGTCTTACACAAACTGAGATCCTTCACAGGCCGAGTAGCTCTAGTAGCACCTGACTGGCCAAAGAGCAACTGGTATCCACTTCTAGAACTGAATCTCAGGCCCAAACAGATCCCCCATCCGGTACTGACGCAGGTAGTACAAACTCAGACTGTGTCAGCTTCCTCAAGAATTCTGAGTGCCCTAACTTTATGGACTTCATGAAGTTTGCGGCTCAGAAGGATGCAAGCATTGACCCTTTAAATATCCTATTTATTGGATCAGACAAAAGGGATTCAACGGTCAGACAATACGATGCAGCAGTTAAGAAATTAGCTAACTTTCTAAAGGACTTAGATGCTCATGAGATGACCACAAATTTGGCCGTCTCATTTTTTAGATCTCTTTTCGAGAAGGGTCTAGCTGCCAGTACCATTACTACGATAAAATCAGCATTATGGAAGATTTTCCAGGTAGGTTTAAATATTAACCTATCAGACGCATACTTCTCTTCGATTCCTAGAGCATGCGCCCGCTTGCGACCAGCAGATCGCCCCCAGTCGGTCTCTTAGTTCCTGAATGATGTCCTTAAACTTGCCTCGGACTCTAACAATGAGGCATGCCCATATCTAACCCTTCTTAGGAAGACATTATTTTTGATGGGCCTAGCCTCAGGCGCCAGAATATCTGAACTCTCGGCTCTCTCCAGGAATCCAGGCCATATTGAATTCCTCCCATCAGGTGAAGTCCTGCTATCACCCGATCTGCAATTTCTGGCTAAAAACGAGGACCCACAGAACAGGTGGACTCCTTGGAAAATTCTCCCTCTTATGCAGGACATATCATTGTGTCCTGTTAATACCCTGAAATCCTTCCTAGCCAGGACTTCTCAAAAGACTTCAGGCCCTCTGTTTATTAGAGAGAAAGGTGGGACAATTTCTCTGAAAGGTATTAGGCAACAAATACTATACTTTATTAAACAAGCCAATCTGGATTCAGTCCCACATGTCCATGACATCCGAGCAGTGGCTACCTCTATTAACTATTTTCAAAACATGAACTTTGAGGGCCTGAAGAAGTATACAGGTTGGAAATCTCCAGCAGTATTTAAACGCCACTATCTCAAAAATATAGAGGCCCTTAAATTCCCAACAGTGGCAGCGGGAAGCATAGTTTCCCCTGAATAATTGTGCCTTATAGACTTCCTTCTAGCCCTTCTGTTACCCTTTCCCTAATACTCTCTCCTTCCTGCCTGACTCGCTTGTATTCCCCCACCAACCAAAATCTTCCGGGCCGGGCTGGGCCTTGGCCATCCCGCCATCGGAACATGTGTATATATTACTGTAATATTGGTCGTAAAGCCATGATTGTTTTATGTCCCATCTGTACATATCCGTCCAGTTAATTTGGGTACCATGTTGTACTTTAGCAATTACCAGTTTCTTGTAAATATTACTCTTAAGTCATAGTTTAAGCCATAGTTTAAGTAGTATATAAGTTTATTTTTTACATTAAGTTTAGACATTAAATTCAATTTCAATGAAACCTTAGGTTTTTATTAACCTCCATTTATATACTGGTTTGGTTTCTATTTGGCTTGGATGGAATTCTGTTATATGTTTTCACCGGCAGACACAGGTCGAACCCAGAAAAGGGATCTTGACGAAGAAAAAATCTATTTCTGGGGAAAGACCTGTGTTGCCCGGTGAACCCAGCCCTTTCTCTTTCACCTTTGCTCTCCCCCATCCTTGGCCAATCCAAGCCTGGAGGCCTATTCCAGGAATGAGCTAGCCGCGTAGGTATTAGTAGTAGTAGCGAGTGGAGGGTGAGGCGGGGGACACTTGGAACGGCTCCCACCGCAGAGGGATTTTGAAGAGGGAATCTTCTAAGTGGCAGAGGATCTGTGAATAGTAGCTTCCACTTCGCCCCTTTACTTATACCGACACCCTTCGGGGTGCTTGCGCTGAGGGTAGTAACTTCAGCATACCATGTAAGCTTTTTCTCTGGTATATTTAGGATATATTTATACTTGAAAAATGAGCTACAGGGATTTTTCACCGGGCAACACAGGCCTTCCCCCAGAAATAGATTTTTCCTTCGTCAAAATCCCTTTATTGGGTCACTGTTTTATATAGTAGAACAAATAAGCTACGTTTGGATAGGATATAAACAACCTAGGTTAGACAAAAATAATAGTTTAACTATGTACCGTGGTCCCCCCGTATTTGCGGGGGATGTGTACTAGACCCCTCCATGAATAGTTAGAACCCGCGAATAGTTGGAACCCCTATAAAGATGCTTAAAACCCCCTACTTTGTTAGTTAAAACTCAAGAAAAACCCACTAAAATTTTTTATACCTTGTTTTTTATAGTTTTATCACCAAAAGTGCATTTTATGATGAAATTGATAGAAAACCAGGAATTTGCAGATATTTCTTATAGAAAAATACTGCGAATACGCGAATTTTCTGCAAATAATGCGGGGAAATGTTCCTAAGAGAAATCCGCGAATGTGTGAGTCCGCGAATACAGAGAACACAACTAGTCACCCGCTTTATTCAGGGCAAATTGAACGTCATTGTGAATTAATTGAGTCGTCACAAACAGGTGCTGTTAATGGAATAAACACTGGATCCACAGGTGTGCAACAGCCTGTGGAAACGGTGGGGAAGCCGTCAATAGACCTGTTTGCAACATCGAGAAATCACCATCTCTTGTTGTAGTGCTCTTCAGTCCTTGACCCTCAGGCGTGGGCAACAGATGCAATTCTCCAGGAATGGTCCAACCTGGATGTGTATGCCATCCCTCCCTTCAGCATGGTGAGGGAAGTCATCAGTAATTTTCAGTCCAGCAACAATTGCTCAGTGACTCTGATAGCCCCATTTTGGCCACAGAGGGAGTAGTTCCCAGACCTCCCCCATTGTGGTGGACTTTCCAAGACTCCTACCACAGCATCAAAATCTTCTCAGGCAACCTCATTTCCACCGCTTTCATCAAGGTTTGCCTACTCTCAGTCTGTCAGACTGTCAGGAAGCTTGTTAGAGCAAAAGGACCTTCAAGAGTGGCTGCAAAGGCTATTGCCAACTGTAGATGCTAATCCTCCACAAATGTCTACCAAGCAAAGTGGTCAGTTTTCTGCAGCTGGTGTCAAAAATACAGAATTTCATCTTCCGAGATCACTTTAGCACAAATACCAGATTTTTTGCTATTTTTGAAGTCTTCCTGGGGATTAGTGACTTTGATCATTAAGGGTTACAGAGCCATGCTCAATTCAGTAATCAGGCATAGAAGCCTGGACCTTTCTACAAGATGGGATATTAGCAATTTTATTAAATCTTTCGACACTTTGAAACAAGATAATTCTTCTGTGTCTTGGAATTTAGATGTTGTTCTTTTATGGATTTCAGGTCCTCCATTTGAATCCCTGCAAGCCCCATCTCTGAGGGATTTAATGAGGAAGATCTTTTTTATTGCTTTGGCTACGGCCAAAAGATTTGGTGAATTGCAGGCTTTGGACAAGCAAGTTGGCTTTTCACAAGGAAATTCAATCTCTCTGTTTACTCTTGGGTTCTTAGCAAAAAATTAATCCCCATCTAATCGCTGGCCTCACTCATTTTCTATCAAAACCCTCACTATCATGGATTCACCTCACCCATGCATCTCATGCCCAGCACTGTTCCTTATGACACTCCTGATTGGCTGTTGATAAGCCAATCACAGGGCTAGAAATTCTGTGTCTCAAGAGTTCACATAGGCTCCATCTACGTACTTTCCAACCTCTTTCAAAAATCATAACTTTCATTACACCTCGGTTTTACCCGCAGAAAAATAGTGTTTCCCAATTGCATCACTAACATCGACAAGACAATGATTTAAGAATTATGATGATATAAGAATTATGAAGAAAATCGTAATATATAAAAAAAGGAATAATGAGAGGGATATAGGAGGACTGATTGTAGCAAAAGAAAAATCAATTTCCACTATAGGATAGGAAAGGATGAAGGTGATGATGATAGTGACGATAATGAAGTCTTGATACTTTTTTTTTCCCATAAGACTTCTATTCTAGGGTCGTGATCATGATGATGACGTCATTGAGTGATCACGGGAGCAACGCCTGACTACACAAAGATAAGAGAAAGAGAGATTAATATTCTTAGCTTTGTGCTTGTTATTTTCATAATATTGATAGCCTTACCTATAATTTTTTTGGTAGCATTGTCTTCCATTACATTTAAGCTACAAAACTGTGTGAAACACAAGACAATGAATGATGAGTGCATTGCGATGTGTGTGATTTTTTTTTTTTTTTTTTTTTTGCAAAATTATATGTCACTGGAACAACATCCTCCACAGAACATATGAATAACATGAAGTTGGTGGAAAAGGCGTGTTCTCATGTAAGGATTGAAAAATATATTTTAAATTAAGAATTTCATGTTTATTCCACTAGATATTTTAGCATTAAATTTGCTGAAGTACATAATTCTTATATCATTATAATCCTTAAATCATTGGGTTGATGATGTTTGGTGATGAAATTGGGAAACACTCCTTTTCTGCAGGTAAAACTGAGGTGTAATGAAAGTTGTAATGATTGAAAGAGGTCAGGATGTAGATGTTGCCTCTGTGAACTCTCGAGAGAGACTGAGAGTTTCCAGCTCTGTGATTGGCTTATCAACAGCCGATCAGAAGCATTGTATGGGACGGTGCTGGGCATGAAATGCACAGTTGATGTGAATCTGTTAAAGTATCCTTGGACTGACAGACCAAGAGAGAGCTCATGAGAAAACCAAGAGACTCTAGGGTCCCAGTCGTAATCTCTGGTGTTCAGTAAAGGATCACTCTCGTTCGATGTCCAAGAATGCCTTATCCTTCTTTCTAAGAGATGCAATCTCTGAAGCCCATAATAATAGTCAGGAGGAGTCATTACTCATTTTGAGAGTTAAAGCCCAACTCCTTGTGGTAACCCTCAGCTTTACTGCTCCACTACAGGTTGAAGATTAGCACAAAACCAGAGGCAACATCCACTTGCTATGGCTCTCACTATTTAAGGATACAAGCATTGTTTCAATGCTGGCTAATTTTGCTATGTCAAGTTTATCTCCATTACTGATTATGGTTTGAGTAGTTGCTGTCCATGTATCCCACCTCTGATATTGTGGGATTCAGCAATGTAATTACTGTACTTGGTAAGGTACTTATATAAAAATAACATTCTTATAATAAAATAAGGTTTTATATATACTTACCAAGTACCAAGTAACTACATGATCGGAGCCCTCCCTCCTCCCCTCTCATGGACAGAGAGCATGAACAAATTGACTCTTTAGCTGGTTTGTACCTTCCACAAAAGTGGGTGGGGTCAGTTACCTACTCCAAAACAATAGAGCGCTACCACAAATTTTTAAACTTAAGCTGCCATGAAAGTTAGGAATTCATAGCAGTGTAATTACGTACTTGGTTAGTATACATAAAACCTTATTTTATTGTAAAAGTGTCATTTCTGGGCTCAGCTCGTGTCGGCCTATGAAAGGATCCTTAATATCATTCTTTCTAGGTAAAATTAATCTAAAATTACCAGAGAAAAACAAAATTAAGAAAATGTCAGTAAAACTGACTCGCTCACTCTTAAAAAGAAGTGTCGGTATGGTAATAGGGGCGAGTGGGAACACTACCACGAGACATTCACCAATTAGAACTTCCAATCAGAATCCCCACAAGAGAGAGCTGATACCAACGGGCGATGCGGCCGCTACTACTACTACTAGAGGACGCCACGGACAGCAGCGCCCCTAGCGGACATCCTTAATCATTAGCGCTAGCGTTCAGACGCATTTTCTTTGTGCTTGTGCCTTTTACGGGATATTTTATCACCATCATCATGGAACGTTCTGCCATCGCAACGGCTAAGTTAAGTGCCTCATAAGTAATGTTTTACTGTATTTTTGTCCTCCGGGAACCAGTATTTTCCTTCTAATAGGTCATATACGGTTTCCCGGTTGTCGCGTGGCGGCGTCATGCTGCCTCGTTAAGAATTCCCGGTCCTCCATACTGGGACTTCTTATACATATGGGCTTTCTATATTACGTTCATCGTTTTTTTACATCGAATTTTAGCTAGATTAGCCCCTTTACCATTTCTCTTAGTTTGGTATTTAGGGCTATTATTATTGTTCCAGCCCAGCATCCCGGCTCTTGCTCTTCATCGGCTATCGCTGGCTCCGAGTAGGCTTCTGTTCCTCGGAACAGTTTGCCTCCTCCTGGGCTTCTTTTTCTTCTACTAAAAGTGTCTTTTCCATCTTTACGATGTAATTTTATTCTATTTAGGGTGTTAGGCTAGCCTAGGTGCATGTCCCATGTATTGGTACAGCCTGGTTCACGTGGCCCTCCCACGGTTGTGTTGCTCGCGGCTTAGGCCACTTGCGGTCACGTGTTCCATCGCACCTTACCCTTCCCCTTCCCTCCCTACCAGGTATAGGGAGGTGCTGGGGGTCCCCTTGGTTGTCATGACAACCTCAGTTGCCTTCCTCCCTCTCTCTCTGAGGTGGCCAGGGGTTCCTCCCAGCGGGGGGTATAGGGCGACCACTCATAGGGTACCGAGTCTCCGAGCGGGTAGTTGTTGAGACGGGGAGGAGTAGGCCAACCCCCCCCTCTCTCTCTCCCGCCGTGTTACGCCGAGACCCTCCCCCCCCTTCCCAGTTGCTCAGCCACCTTCCCTTTCTATAACGAACGGAGCCTTCCGTCACAGCCAGGGCACCTTTGGTTATAGATTACTGGCTCCGCCAGCGGGCGGGGTGGTCACTACTAGTGGTCGGTTGCTTGCCTACTATATCCTTACATCTCTCCCCCGCTACCGGAAGGGAGCTTGCTTCTTACCCAGGCACTCTTCTAGTAGTCGGGTGGAGAAAGGTTTGATATTATTGTTATTTAAGGATATACCCTAATTTTACGATGATTTGTTTAATTTTATTATTCATATGTTTACCATCCCCGCCATTATTCGTCGTGGTTTCCTTTTACCACCACACCTGGTTGGATTCTATCTCTTGTCTCCGCCGCCAGCGGAGCAATAGCCTAGGCCAACCAACCAACCTTGTTACCACACGTATTATGGCGGGGCTCTGGTTTAATCTAACTTTCTCGCTCCGGCACCAGCGGAGCAACTGTTAGGCTGTAAGTGTTCTCCTGATACTTATGTATCTTTCCACTTACAGGCTACCAACTGTCAGGTCCTGGGATGCAACGCGACGTTGTACGACCCCTGCGGCCACGATGAGTGCAGGTCTCACGCTCCTTGTGCCACGCCATTCAACGAGATGATCGTCTGGCACCCGGAAGCCTGCGCCATCTGCTACGACCTAGTCAGTCAGCTGGTGGAGGGGGTAAGTCGATTATAGGCTTCTTTATCAATTTACTAACAACTCTTAGACATTAGTTTGTTAACCCCGTTCCGCCATTAGAAGCTAATCTCACCTTTTCTTTCAGGCTACTGGTGTGAGGGAGGTCGCCCTTGCTACCCTGAAAGCGTGGGTGGGCGGCTTTGGGAAGAACGCCGCCAAAGGCCAGCCTTACATCCTTGACAAGAAGCTGGCCGTCCAGATCTTCCCTGCGGGCAAGTCAACAGGGTATGTTGACCCCTTGTCCGCAGCCCCTCTCATAGCCTCCATCCAGCAAGATATGCAGCAATCTTTCGGGGTCGTAGCCACACAGGAGTCGGTCCCGGACGTCGCTACCCTGGACCTCAACATCGAGCCTATGGCGGTAGGGGCAGAGGATTTGTTGGTTGAGGTAGGTGTGTCGGGCGCCCAAGGTCTTTCCTTGGGCGTTCCTGGATCTTCTCCTGTCCCTTCTTCAAGCGCTTCTTTCCAAGGCTTTGTGGGATCTGAGATCCCTACCCGCTCTCCCGCTCTCTCTGTACCCCCAAAGGTGAAGGGACAGAGAGAACCGAAGACTCTAACTAAGACGACTTCTAAGAAGTCATCTTCGTCTTCTTCGGCTAAGAAGTCTTCGACTTCTTACGCTGACGCGGTGAAGGCCAAGCCGAGCTCTTCTCACTCGAAGAGCTCTAGAAGCAAGGCTTCTAAGGAGAAGGCTCGCGCTCCCGCCGAGCCAATGCCTTCTCCAGCCTCCACCGCATCCACTCCGGTAACGCCGGTGGGAGGAGCGGGACCCAGCACCTTTGATCCCACTGCTTTCTCAGCAGTGGTGATGCAACAGGTGGGCGAGATGGTCGGCTCCCAAGTCTCCGCCCTGGGGACGAAATTTGAGCAGATGTTCGCACAACTGTCGAGCACTCTGTCTCAATCAGGCCAGTCCATCCAAGATCTCTCTAACAGAGTTAGAGAGAATGAGGACCGAGTAGCTGGGCTCTCTCAGGTCCCCCTTCCAGTCTCCCCAGTGCCAAGTGCTGGTATTTTCCAGCTCCCGCCATACGACTCTCTGCCAGCTTTCTCTATGGAGAACCCATGGAGAGTAGCCGCCTACGCTCCATTTAAGGATGGTATGATCTCTATCCCGGAGTGTGGAACTCGAAGGATTGAGGACTTCGAGTTTTATCCTCCGGGTTTGACGCAGCCTTTCATCGGCTATGCTAGGCTGACCGTAGCGGCTCTTACTAGGGAAGACAAGATCTCTAGGGAGGATGTTCTCTACAGTAGGGATCATGCCCAACGGGAATGGGTTCACTGCCTTGAGGACTGGGAGTGCACAAACACAAGCTCCAGGCCTATAAGAGTCCTTTCACTATTTTGCGACGGAAGAGGAGGCTTCTCTTCCGTTCGCCACGAAGATAGTAGAGAGGACTCTTCAGGCAGTCCTCAAGGATGAGCCCATGCCACAGCTAAGGGAGTCGGAGTCTACTTCTCCGCTCTTCCCAGCTTTTGGAGAATTGTGGGAGAACTTGCCAGCCACGTTCACGCTTGGCAAGCTCAAACCGGACTGCGCCATGGACCAGTTCGGCGAGAAGCTTCCAAGGCTGCCTGATTCCTTGATTCAGGCGGAGTTCGACGCGCGAACTAGGTTTGGCAGGTCCCTCAATTCACTGATCATAACGGAGATGGCTGCTCTCTCATATGCTACGGAACCTCTGTTTAAGATCTTGGCCAAATCCCAGCTTCAGACGGTTCAGACGGATGCTTTCGACTTCTTCCAAGCTAGGAGGAATTGCCGAAAGCACGTTCTGCAGGAGTGCACTATTAGGCACGAGCCTAATAGACTTCTGGCTTCTAGCATGTTGGGGAGCGGATCTCTTCCCAGAGTCCGCTGTAAATGAAGTACACCACGAGGCTGCTAGGCTCAACCAGAGCCTTAGAGCTAGGTGGGGTATTTCATCCAAGAGGAAGCAAGAATCCGCCCCCACTGCTGGTAAGAAACCAAAGAAGTCTGGTAAAAGGTTCCAGCCTTACCAGAAACACCAGCAACAGCAGCAATTTGTTCAGGCCGTCCCGGTTACCCAACAGGGACAACCTGCTAGTTCTAAACAGAACCAGCCCACCTCCTCCTGCTGTCTCCTCAATCACAACCTTCGACCTCCTACGCACTCTCGCCGGCCTTCAACCCTACGTATGAAGGTCAGAGCTACCCTCCCTTTAACAAGCAATCGAGAGGTAGGGCGAGAGGCTACTTTCGCCAGCGTGGCGCAGGAAGGGCGACAAGGAGCAGGCAGTTCAGAGGAGGGCGTGGTGGTCAACCCGCCCATCAGCAATGAGGCTCCCCAGGTAGGAGGGAGGCTGTTCCTCTTCCGTCACAGGTGGGGGTTCAGCAATTGGGCACAGAGCATAGTGTCCAAAGGATTGGGTTGGAGTTGGATCAAAGATCCTCCTCCAATCAAATCATTCCGCCAAATACCATCAAAGGAATTGACAGATTACGCGGAGGAACTCCTTCAGAAAGGAGCTATTGCGAGAGTCAAGCATCTAAAATTTCAAGGTCGCTTATTCAGCGTGCCAAAGAAAGGCTCAACAAAAAGAAGGGTAATCTTAGACTTGTCAAAGCTAAACTCTTTCATTCGTTGCGACAAGTTCAAGATGCTTACCCTCTCGCAAGTAAGGACCTTACTTCCGCGTGGAGCCGTCACATGCTCCATCGATCTTACAGACGCATACTATCATATCCCTATAGCCAGACACTTCCGCCCATTCCTAGGATTCAGGCTAGGAAATCAGACATTCTCATTCAAAGTGATGCCCTTCGGTCTGAATGTAGCCCCAGGGTATTCACGAAAATAGCAGAAGTGGTTGTGCAGCAATTGAGAACTCAGGGAATCATGGTAGCAGCATACCTCGACGATTGGTTGATCTGGGCACCAACTGTCGAGGAATGCCTCGAAGCCACCAAAAAGGTAGTTCACTTTCTGGAACATCTGGGGTTCCAGATAAACAAAACGAAATCCAGACTTACCCCGGAGTCTCGTTTTCAGTGGCTGGGAATCCAATGGGATTTGTCTTCCCACAATCTGTCAATTCCAGTGGCCAAACGGAAGGAAATAGCAAAATCTGTCAGGCAATTTCTCAAATGCAAACAAACATCAAGGAGAAACCAGGAAAGAATCCTAGGGTCCCTTCAGTTTGCTTCGGTAACAGATATTCTCCTGAAAGCAAGGCTAAAAGATATAAATCGAGTTTGGCGATCGAGAGCAAACACCAAATCTCGAGACAAGTTGTCAGTAATTCCACAGATCCTTCGCAATCAACTCCGTCCATGGTCAAAAGTAAAGAACTTAGCCAAACGAGTACCCCTTCAATATCCCCTTCCAGTGTTAACCATTCACACGGATGCCTCCCTGTCCGGGTGGGGGGGATATTCTCAGTTCAAACAGGTTCAGGGGACTTGGTCAGTTCAATTTCGCCAGCTCCACATAAACGTTCTGGAAGCAATGGCAGTATTTCTTACCTTGAAGAGACTGCTTCCCCCGAAAAAGTCTCATCTAAGGCTAGTTTTGGACAGTGCAGTGGTAGTTCATTGCATCAACAGGGGAGGGTCCAAATCCAAACATGTGAACCATGTCATGATAGCCATCTTTGCCCTAGCAAACAAACACAAATGGCATCTGTCCGCCACTCACCTGGCGGGGGTAAGAAATGTGATAGCAGACGCTTTGTCCCGGTCAGTTCCTCTGGAATCAGAATGGTCCCTAGACGACGGGTCATTCCAGTGGATATGCCGGAGAGTCCCAGGTCTCCAAGTAGATCTCTTCGCCTCACAAGCGAACCACAAGCTCCCTTGCTATGTGGCCCCCAACCTGGACCCTCTGGCTTATGCCACGGATGCCCTGTCGTTAGATTGGGATCAGTGGAGGAAAATTTATGTTTTTCCTCCAGTGAATCTTCTCTTGAAAGTCTTAAGCAAGCTGAGGACTTTCAAGGGAATAGTAGCTCTGATTGCACCGGACTGGCCCAAGAGCAACTGGTATCCTCTTCTTCTGGAATTGGGTCTCCGACCTCAACGGATTCCCAATCCCAAGCTGTCACAATCAGTACAAATGAGGACTGTGTTCGCTTCCTCAGGAATTCTTCAGACCCTAACTTTATGGACTTCATGAAGTTTGCGGCTAATAAAGATGCTAATATTGATCCACAAAATATTCTCTTCCTAGAATCAGATAAGAGAGAGTCAACCATTAGACAATATGATTCAGCTGTTAAAAAATTAGCATTCTTCCTGAAAGAATCAAACACTACAACCATGACAGTTAATCTAGCTATATCCTTTTTCAGATCCTTGTTTGAAAAAGGTTTAGCAGCTAGCACTATTACTACTCATAAATCGGCTTTGAAGAAGATCTTTCAGTTAGGTTTTCAGATAGATCTGACTGAATCTTATTTCACGTCTATTCCTAAAGCCTGTGCTAGACTTAGACCTTCTCAAAGGCCTACTGCAGTTTCATGGTTCTTAAATGATGTCCTCAAACTAGCTTCAGATACTGACAACTCGTCTTGTACTTTCATAATGCTTCTTAGAAAGACATTATTCTTATTAAGCCTAGCTTCAGGAGCTAGAACTTCAGAACTGTCGGCTCTATCCAGAGATGCGGGTCATGTGGAATTCCTCCCCTCAGGAGAAGTTCTGCTTGCTCCGGATCGTAGTTTTTTAGCTAAAATGAGGATCCTCTTGCAAGGTGGGCTCCTTGGAAAGTCATCCCACTTCCCCAAGACCCTTCTCTCTGCCCAGTATCAACTTTAAGAGCCTTTCTATCTCGTACATCCTCAAGATCCTCAGGTTCTCTCTTCATGAGAGAAAAAGGTGGTACTTTGTCAGTAAAAGGTATTAGACAACAAATCCTTTACTTCATTAAACAAGCCAATCCTGATTCATTCCCAAAAGCACATGATATCAGGGGAGTAGCCACCTCAATTAATTACTTTCAACATATGAACTTTGAGGATCTTTAAAAGTATACTGGATGGAAATCTCCGACAGTCTTTAAACGTCATTATCTAAAGTCCTTGGAATCTTTAAAATTTTCAGCAGTAGCAGCGGGAAACATTGTTTCTCCTGATACTGTATAGTAGTCGTAGTACAGATCCAGGTCTCCTTTCTACCTACCTCATCCAACATGCCTCACCCTATCGCCATGCTACTCGGATATCCTAGCCTTAGCCGCTGAAATCATACTAGTGGATTGTCCCTTATTTTTTTGCTAGGGACATCCACACTTTGTACTGATAATGTACTTCAGTGTACCTACCCTTATTTTTTTATGCTAGGGTAGGACACAAGTGTTTTTGTATATTTTGTAAATAATTTATCTAAGTAAATCTATTTTCTTAATATTACACTGCATTATAATTTACTATGTTTACGTAATTTTAAGTATTTACATTACTAACGTTCTTTTATGTTACTGTTTAGAATAAGTTAGGCTAAGTACTTAGTTTATATGCTGTAATTGATTTACTTATATTATATCCCTCATTTTACAACTGCTTTTCATTTGTCCTTTTTTCCCATCTTGTCTGTTTCTCTGGTACTCTTTCATAGGCCGACACGAGCTGAGCCCAGAAAAGGGATTTTGACGAAGGAAAAATCTATTTCTGGGTGATTGGCTCGTGTCGCCCTATGAAACCCACCCTGTATTGTTTAACCCCCCCATGCAGGACAAGATGTTTTTAGATTAAGGATGTCCGCTAGGGGCGCTGCTGTCCGTGGCGTCCTCTAGTAGTAGTAGTAGCGGCCGCATCGCCCGTTGGTATCAGCTCTCTCTTGTGGGGATTCTGATTGGAAGTTCTAATTGGTGAATGTCTCGTGGTAGTGTTCCCACTCGCCCCTATTACCATACCGACACTTCTTTTTAAGAGTGAGCGAGTCAGTTTTACTGACATTTTCTTAATTTTTTTGTTTTGTTTTTTTTCTCTGGTAATTTTAGATTAATTTTACCTAGAAAGAATGATATTAAGGATCCTTTCATAGGGCGACACGAGCCAATCACCCAGAAATAGATTTTTCCTTCGTCAAAATCCCTTTTTTGTTTCATTATCCTGTCAAGTATTTTCTTGTGGTTTAAAAATTTAAAATCACTTGTTAGGGGGTGGGATCCTGAGCACTAATTAAAAGAGATACACCATAGACATTTAGCTTAATTATAAATCCTTGTGTGCTCACTTTAATCCCTTGATCTTTCGAAATTAGGTATTTATTGCTTGCAGGGATGGAAGGAAATTTTTATTAAGCACATTATTTGACTGAATTATTGAATTACAAATTTCCTTAAATTTTATATTTATAAGTCATTAAGCACCTTTACACTCAGTCACCTAAATTAGCAGTTCGTGCTATAATGTAATTTCATACTTTTTTTTTCAGAGAAATGGTGGATTGGAAAGTGTCTCTTATTTCCTTCTGATTGGAACAGGATTTCACATTATTAGTCTTTTAGGCACCAGCTTAGTTGAGGAGGAACATCAGACACTGTACTTCCTAACAACCAGCCTTCATTTTTCACTTATTGTAAAACTTTTAATTCAGGGAATGAAACCATTGCAAATGTACCATAGTAAAGCCCAAGGAAAGGAACGGTTACCTTATGAGGCAGATGTGGACACTAGTGAGGGAGAATTACCAACAAGTGTCGGAAAAAAAGGTAAACGGGAATCAGTGTTACAGAAACTCAGAAAGTCACCTCACAAAATAGTAGTGTTGTTGATAATAAGCGTCACATTAAGCCGACTCATGAGATCATGGAATTCAACTGGGGATAAATGGAAGCATCTAGAGGATTTAGGAGATGGTATCCGTGCCTCAGGATCTTCCATGCTAGCGCTTGTTGTGCTCAGTGGCTTAGTAGTGGCAATCTTTCTGTTTTCTGAAACTTGTTTGCCGCTAGTCCTCGTTACATGTGGATGTATATTTGGTCGTCATTTTCAGTGGAGTGGTAAAAGTTCTGAATTTGGTGTATTAGAGGCTCAAATATCTTACTTAGTGCTTTTTATATTATTTGTATATGGTCTCCTGAGAGCTGGACTGATAACATGTAAAGCTCATGACAGTAAATTGCAAAAATTACCTGATGTGTATGACCCTGAAGAAGAGAAAATCAGCATAGTGTTGAAATATACTTATGCAACAGTTTGCCTTTTGTGCTTGCTCCTCCAAAGAGCAGACAATGTGGGGCTCATTTCCCTAGTGTTTCTACAGAATCATATTGTCAGTGCAGTCTTGTGTAAACTCGTAACACATTGCATAATCTCAAAGAAGATGGCAGCACTAGCAATCAATTGGCTGGCTTTTGCACATTTCTTTTACCAGGTAAGCATTTAAGTATTTTTTTCATTAACAATGCTTAAATTATCACCCCAGTAAGTATGAAAATTACTTCAGGAAGAAGCTGGTAAATTCTGTATACCAAACTAACCTGGCCTTAACTCACTTGTTCTCTTTCATCATATTCTCATTATCTGATTGTTTCTTTCTTTTTCTCTTAGTTTGCATATGTTGACTGCATTTAATGATTTCAGTAGAGTAGAAGTAAATTTTGAACATTTATGGATAAAATTTTGCCTTTTGATAGTACGTAGTAGTAGTAGCTTAGTATATTTTGCTACAATTTTGTGCAATTGAGCCTTCCACTGATCATGTCAGAATTATAGTTTTTTTAATGTAATTGCAGTAAATACATTATTCTCTTTCTTAACTGCATAAGAGTTCCAAAAGGTTTGGAAATCTAAAAATTGCAGTTAAAAGAGTAGTCTTATGCTTAGCCTATACTACTACTACATACTAAGGCCTTCCAATCAGTAACTTAACATTACATCTTACTTAACCTGCTATGCACACAATGTTGGTGTAAAAAATTCAGTTTCAGCAAAATTAAAAGGTTTCATGCCCTATCCTTGGAAACTTTGTCTACATGATACATTTACTATAATTCTGTGATGACGTACAATACTGTTTAATATGTAGATTGCTGACATACCCTCAAAACAATTTTTCACTAGATAATTTTGCTCACAAATAAGTAGCTTAATCAAAAATAATACTTTTAATTTTTGGCGAGTTCAAGTTTTTTCTTATGTGGATACAAACTTTTGTCTTTTAGTATATGATAACTATATCTTTAGCAAAAACTTGTCCAGTCATTGAAGCTTGGTAATAGGGTAGTTAATTAAAGGTAAGAAAGTGATTGACTTGGGGATCCAATCCACTCACTTAACTGTCAGTGTCACTTTATCTTAAATAGCATTGTTAATCAGATGTCTTCTCTGATGCTGGACTTCTAACATAGTTACTGTTGTTGAAGCCATTTTTTTTAACTCCTTTTGACCCTGTGTTGGTGACTTTATCTTTTACTTTGATAATGTGCAAACATTCATGCTTTTTTTCCATACTATATAGAATTTTGATCAGTGAAGGTGGGCTAGCATGTGGGCACTATATGTTACCTTTGCTCATTGATAATCATTCTGGGTTATTTTAATAGAAGACAATAGTATTGTGAGCCATTGCTGATCTGCATTGTGTCTATCATGCTCGCTTGCTCAGTGGAAGCAGTATAGGTCTAAGAGGAAGAGGTCGAAGAAGACTCCTTTAGTGTCTTCAGAGGGTAACACACTTGTTTTCTTCTACTAACCTTCATTGATGACCTCTTGCAATGACCCTTGTTTCTGCTACCGGGATGCTTTGGCTTGCTTTCAAGGCAAAATGTTCCTTACATTTGCGCTATAATCCTTACACTGGACTATAATCTTGGATTTCATACAATATTCTTTCTACATATCCACTTATTCTTTAATTGTACTCTTTTTCTCCCTGCACTCGGTCCTAAGAGGATACACTGACCTTGAAATTTTCAGGAGGGGACACTGGATGCTCTGATGGCTGTTCCAGTTACTCGTATTGACCCTTCTTTTCGTGCCTTTCCTGTTTTTGTTGTACCAACTGCTTTGAGTGAGACAAAGGAGTTGCAAAAGGTAATTGGCTTTCTCTTGGGTTAACAAGGGAATTGTTTTCTGGAGCATTTGGCTTTGGTCAAGCATGTGACACCTAAGTTAGTCTCATTAGACACCTCTGCTTCTACAGTAGCCTCTCCAAGAGACCACAATTGCTAATGTTCTTGTTGCTCTTTTTATTACTGTTGGTGCTTTGTCAACTCCTGACACTTTTGGGGATGCCTGTCTTGCTTCCTTCCTTTGTTGGAGGTTGGAGAGGTCCTTGGTTATAAGAGGTCAAAGAAGTGAGGAGCTCTGAAGCTTTATTTGAAGCATCATTGTTGCTGGGCCTCCCACTCTTATTGAAGTTTATATAGTACTGCACATTATGTCAATCTGCACCATGCTTCATCACTTTTCATATTTTTTGGGACAGTAATAACTGTTGGAAAAATTGTGATTTTCTTCTAATGCCATCGTTAGTTTTTGAGCTGATGAAATAATCATGATAAAAAAATTATCAGAAAGCTCAAAGCATTAGCTTTCAATTGATATATAAATTTCTGTTCTCAAATCAATTCTAAGCATATCATATGATCAATAGCATATACGTACGTATCAGTGTTTACTATTATGGGTGAATTTTATGTGCATTTTCTCTACTGGTACTAATTATAAGTACGTACTAGGTACTATAAAGGTTTAGGAACCAACTTTTCCTCTGGTCTGCTTTGTCAGGTAATTGATCAGTGCATTGATCTTATCCTCCAAAACTGTACTGCTCATCCCCAAGAGACCCGACCTACTTATCATCAAAGGTACCTAGCTGCTTTGCTTCCAAGGTTACAAACTACTGTAGTGTTGAAGATCTGAATCAATCCTCTTCAGGAACTCAAGCCATTGTGCTTATGAGATTCCAGGCTACTCTTCTTCAATGGATATTAGTCACTTTTACCTCAAAGGAGCCAAGTAGCTTTTGTTCATACGTGAAACAAACCCGAGATGTTAACAATAGGATAGGAAAATTTTCAAGCACCTAGCTGGAACCAGTTAAACAATCAGAGATTGTAAAGCAAGGAATCTATGAAATCTGGCAATGCATGCGCATATTGGGTGCAACCCACGCCATCACGTTAGTCTTTTTCTTAACCGCCATGGGGAGTGATGCGGTTGCTTACTCTCCATCCAAGCCGGTTGTTTTGCCCATGTTTCGCTCTTATTTGTTGTCTGTGTGTGTGTATGTCAGTATGGCTTCCTCTGCATCTTCATGGCCTCGTCAGCATATGTGCCCGTGTTCTCATTTCCTGGCTTCGTCTGCTACGGATCCCCATTTGAATTGCAGTAGGTGCCGTTCTAATTTCTGTACAGTGACGAATCCCTGCCTGGAATGTCGTGGGTGGCCTAGATTGCAGTGGAAGTTGTTTTATAATAAGAGGGAGCATCACTCAGTCTACTGTTACTTCTACTTGCTATGGGCTACTCAAGATCCTAAATCCTCTTTTCAGCTTCCCCTATCGGGACAGGTTCAGTCGGTCTTGCAGTGGTGAATGCCTCGGTGTCAGACCGAGACGGATTTCTTCAGTCAAGGGGTTCTTCCAAGTTGCTTCCTCCTCCTCTCACGAGGCATTGGAATTATTATGCTAACAACTCTGTCTGTTTGATGCCTCAACATCTTAACCCAGACTTCATACGTCTTAAGCCAGGGTTGACATTGGAGCAAGTGAGGTCAGTGGCCCCGTCTTTGTCACTGTAGGATGCTTTGGTTATGGAGTCTACAGCAGCCTCTATGTTTCAGACAGTGTCATGGTTGGACTTGTGGTTAACAGCCATAGCCAAGACAGGTCTGCAGACAGGTTGTGGTGAGTGCATCTTCCCTTGCCAGTTTGTTGCAGTTTGGGGCAAGGCATTTTCTTATCTAGGTCATCTTAGTGTCAATTTGTGGGTTAATCTTTTGTTGATCAGAAGAGACGTAGCATTGTCCGAGATGGCGAGATCATTTGACCCTGAGTCCTTGTTGGCACTCAGGAATGGGGATTTGTTGGTTTCTCAGTTCCTGTTTTCACAGACTGAGCTAGAGGACATGACAGACCAGCGCCGGGCTGACACGAAGGACAGGTTGGTGCATCAAGCCATCTCCAAGTTGGAGTCCTGTTCTCTTCGACCTCCTCTTCCCCTTCCAGCACAACAACAAATGCAAGGAGCATCCCCTAATAAGTCAGCTAGGAGTTTGGCTTTGGTTAGGCCCTCTCAATCTTCTTCTCAGACTAAGTCTGACAAACAACGTCCCTTTCAGCCCCACTCTTACAAGCCAAGGAGGGGCTCCAGAGGTAGAGGTAGGGGAGGTTACCGATAGGTTGGGCACCTCTCCCTCTCCTTTGTCACGGATAGTGGGGTGCCTGGTGGGCCAGTGGGCCAAGTGGCAGAGTTATGGCATGGAGAAGTAGGTAGATGTTCTTCAGGTAGGATATCTACTACTGTTCGACTTCTCTCCCCCACTCTCGGACAGACCATTGCTCAGGCAAACCTATGCCCCCAATTCTCCGAAGTTCTTAGCTCTCCGGGAGAAGTGTGTCCGTCTCCAGAGTTTTACAGTCACATCTTGGTGCCGAAAGCGTCAGGCGGTTGGAGACTAGTGATCAATCAATCCACTTTGAATCATTTTGTCAGGAAGACGAGGTTCAAGATGGAGACCCCGCGATCGGTGTTGGCAGCAGTGAGGGACAACAACTTCATGCTGTCGATAGATCTAAAGGACATGTACTTCCAAATCCCTATTCATCCGTTGTCCAGGAAGTTCCTCCGCTTCTCTCTCAGAGAAAAAGTGTTCCATTCAAGGTCTTATGCTTCAGGTTGACCATGTCCCCTCAGGTGTTCACAAGAGTCTACTCCCTTGTCTCAACTTAGGCTCATTCTCAAGGGATCCGTCTGTTGAGGTACCTTGATGACTGGTTGGTCTGAACGGGTTCCAAGGAGAAACTGTTGCAAGCCCGGGATCATCTGCTTTAGTTTTGTCTGGAACTTGGCATTATGGTGAACCTGGAGAAATTGAATCTCGATAAAGAGAATTCTTTATCTAGGCATGGTCATTGATAGAGCAGCGTCGAGGGTTTTCCCATCGGACCAGAGGTTGGAGAAGTTGTGGAAGGTGGTATGCAATTTCCTGTCACAGCCAAATCAGTCAGCTCATCAGTGGCAGATTTTTCTGGGGATTTTATCTTCTCTGGAGAAGCTGGTCTCTCATGGGCGACTTCATCTTCGGTCTCTTCAATGGAGACTGAGGGCCTTCTGGTCTCCAGTGGGGAACTCACCCCTGAAAAGGGTTCCCCCTGTCCCCTCTGTTTTCATTCTCCATCACTCTTCTCATTATGTGGTCAATATGTACGTTAAACCAGTCACTTTGCTGCCCATCCATTTGTACACAGTTACACACACCTTGGTACCAGGTCTTTAGTATCCTTATCACTTTTAGTGGTATACCAAAGTGTTCTGCCACTCTCCACATTCCATCCCTCCATACTGAATCATATGTTTTCTCCAAGTCTATAAAAGCACAGAATATTGGCTTTGCATACTCCCATCTCTTCTCAATTATCTGTCTTAAGGTGAAAATTTGATCCACTGTTGATCTTCCACTTCTAAAACCACACTGCTGTTCTGTAAGTTTCAGTCATGAATATCTTCCCTGGGACTGACAGTAAACTTATGCCCCGATAGTTACCACACTCCCTTTTGCTTCCCTTATTTTTATATATTGGTATCATAATTGCCTTTTTCCAATCATTTGATACCACCTTTGTTCTCCAAATCCCACACACACCAGCAGTTTTTCCATTTTTTACAGATTTTAAGGCATCTTTCACCTCTTGTACTCTAATATCCTTTTCTTGTACCTCCAGTGCCTCGTTTAAATCAGCAATACACTCTTCCCTTCCAGTAGTTCCATATTTAGGAGTCTTTCAAAATACCTTGCAAACAGATTCTTTTTCTCCATTTCATTTGTGACCAAGTTTCCATCTTCATCAAACATGCCATCACTCCCTCCAAACTTTTTCTGGCTTGCATTCCTCAAGAATCTCACAGTTGCAAACATAGCCCTGCTCTCGCCAGTTTCCATAGCTACTTCAACTTCAGTAGCTCTTTCTTTCTAAAACATGTTTTGATCATGCTTCATCCCATCACTTAGTTCTCTCAGCTTTCTATTTCTTCATCTTTTTAGTTGTTGTTTTTTCTCTAGGTCCTGTTCATCATCCATTTGAACTCTCTACCTTTGTTGCTCTTTACTTAAAGATTTTGCTTCATCACTGAACCAAGGTTTGCTGTTACTTCTCTTATAACCTAACACCTCTGTTGCTACGTCCTTAGTATCTGAACTTAATATTGCCCAGGATTCCTCTGAATCCATATTCATATTTTCCATACCAATTAATGCTGCAAATTTGCCTCCTACCTTCACCTCATACTGTTGCTTAACTCTTTCATTTCTCAACTAATCTAAATCAAACTTTATACTTCCTTTTTTCTTGATTGGCCTTTAACTTTATTATAATCTTGGAGATTACAAGTTTGTGGTCAGAAGGAACACAGCAGCCACTAAAAGTTCTGATGTCTAATATAGACTTCTTCCATTTCTGATTTACAATAACATAATAGCATTAATATCCCCCATCAACAAAGGGATTTTGACGAAGGAAAAATCTATTTCTGGGCAAGGGTTCATGTCGCTTCGTGAAATAATCCTTAAGTTCATTATTTCTAGGTAAATGATACTAACATTATACCAGAGAAAAAATAAATTCAGGAGGATGTCAGAATAACTGACTCGCTCACCCTAAATAAAAAGAGGGTGTCGGTATGTAGCTGGGGTGAGTGAGACCACTACCACGAACCTCTTGTCATTTAGAATTCTCCTTCATCAAAATCCCCCTCTTAAGAGAGCTGATACACAGTCGGAGTCAGCTGATACACAGTCGGAGTCAGCCCAATCTTGGGCTGCAGGGCGGGGAACAGGGGGGGATTTCACTGGGCGACACGAACCCTTGCCCAGAAATAGATTTTTCCTTCGTCAAAATCCCTTTTCTGGGCTCAGTTCGTGTCGCTTCGTGAAATAGTACCAGAGAATTAGCACAAGATTGGAAAAATTAAAAAAGAGAAAGGTCTCAATAAAACAAAGGAAGTAAAAAAGAGTAAATATAATCTGATTGAGAGCTTACAAGTTATCATAAAATAAAGTTAACTTAAACTAATGAAATAAATTATTTACAGTGTTCCCCCTGTATTCGCGTTCTCCGGATTCACGGACTCACACATTCGCGGATTTTTCTTTAGTACCTATCTAGAAATTATTCGCGGACGGACTCGGCCATTCGCGGAACTTTCCGACGAAAATAATCACTAATTAGTGTATTTTGATGTTTATTTTCATGACTAAATACATTTTTATGATACAAAAATGATTTACTAATTTTCAAATATTAATTTTGATTAATACTGGATTAGTAAGTTTAATAAGTTTAAATGATATCACATAATAAAAATAATAATTCTCTCTCTCTCTCTCTCTCTCTCTACTACAAAGATGTATGTTTTTTTGTATGATAAATAAATGATTTACTATTTTCAAATATTAATATTAATTTATACAGCAATAATATCAATTCATTAAAGAAAGTACCATAGTGAATTAATAAGATTTTAGCTTATGAATTTAAAAAATTATGGAAGAATGAAGGAAATCCCAGTCAGATTCTTTCTCTAACTCCAGGTACTAAAACTCAGATATACGTATCAAGTTAAGTGACCGGATGGGGAAGGAGCTGATTTGTTGCTGCCATCAAGTGCTCATGAAATTTCCACCCCCCCCTCTCTCTCTCTCTCTCTCTCATCTCTCCCCCCCTCGTCTCTCTTTCTCTCTCCTCTCTCTCTTCTCTCGCTCTCTCTCTCCTCTCTCTTCTCTCTCATCTCTCTCTCTCTCTCTCTCCTCTCTACTCTGGCTATTGGCTGTTTATATATTTCTAATGGTAAAATGTTTAAGATTACTTTAAAATGATATTAATAATACCAATTCAATGGTATATTTGATGTAGGATAATACTTTAAGTAGACATTTGGTATTTGTGATTTCACATGCAATTGTTCCCTTGTAAAAAGAAAATGGATGTCTCAAATAGTAACAGTATGAAAGAAAATGTTCATGACTGAATACTTATGGGGGGACTGAATTATTTTCACATACGTAACTAAGTCATTCAGTACGTACATAGTATGTATTTATGCATAAACATAAAATGTAAGGTTTACTTTAAAACAGTATTAATAATATTTCAAAGATTAATATGAACCATAATAGGATATTTTATGTATATTTGATGAAGGATGATCTTTTTAGGGATACTTTGGTGTTTACATGTTTAGGATAGGAGTTTATGAGCATTTTTAGAGGGGGGTTCCAAACATTCGCGGATTCTAACTATTCGCGGGGGGTCTGGTACGCATTCCCCGCGAATACGGGGGGGCCACTGTACAGTTAACCTTAAAATTATACTTAAACTAACTTATGATAACTTATCTAATACAAGTGAGGTTCAACAAAATAGTACATAAAGGAAGAACACTCACTGAACTTATATACGTAAATTACAAACAGCATCTCAATTATATGTTGGTGTGCTTCCCTAGCATAATAATAAGGGGAGCAACACTGATCAGTTACAAAATTTTATATATACAATAAAGTTGTGGGTGCCCCTAGCAAAAAAATAAGGGACACACCACTATATGTAGCCTTCTAAACAGCTAAGGCTGAAGGACCCAATGAGCATAACGGTAGGGTTAGGTGCATTGTTAGTTGAGGCAGGTAGAAAGGAGATCTGGATCTTCAACTACGACTACTTAGCAGTGTCAGGGGAAACTATGTTTCCCGCTGCCACTGCCGGAAATTTTAAAGATTCCAAGGACTTTAAATAATGACGCTTAAAAACTGTCTGCGATTTCCAGCCTGTATACTTCTTTAAGTCATCAAAGTTCATATGCTGGAAATAATTAATGGAGGTGGCTACTGCCCTGATGTCATGGGCTTTGGGGAATGAGTCAGGATTTGCTTGTTTAATAAAGTAAAGGATTTGTTGCCTAATTCCCTTTATTGAAATAGTACCACCTTTTTCCCTCACGAAGAGGGGGCCTGAGGATCTAGAGGATGTCCTAGACAGAAAGGCTCATAAGGTCGTCACCGGACAAAGAGAAGGGTCTTGTGGAAGAGGGATGACCTTCCAAGGGGCCCACCTCATTAAGGGGTCCTCATTCTTTGCCAGAAAACTACGATCTGGAGATAGTAAGACTTCTCCTGAGGGGAGGAATTATACATGTCCAGCATCTCTGGAAAGGGCCGACAGTTCTGATATTCTGGCTCCTGAGGCCAAACTTAATAAGAATAGAGTTTTCCTCAGTAGCATTATATATGCACAAGAAACGTTGTCTGTGTCTGAAGCCAGCTTGAGAACGTCATTCAAGAACCATGAAACTTAACTAGGCCTTTCAGAAGGTCTAAGCCTAGCACAGGCTTTAGGAATAGACATAAAGTAGGAGTCTGTTAAGTCTATTTTAAAACCAAACTGAAAGATTTTCTTTAAAGCTGACTTATTAGTGGTAATAGTACTAGCTGCTAATCCTTTTTCGAATAAAGATCTAAAAAAGAATATAGCCAGGTTGACTGTCATGGTTCTGGTGTTTGTTTCCTTCAGGAAAGTTGCTAACTTCTTAACAGCAGCATCATACTGTCTCAAAGTTGATTCTCTCTTATCTGATTCTAAGAAAAGAATATTCTGAGGATCAATATTTGCATCTCTTTTAGCCGCAAACCTCATGAAGTCCGTAAAGTTAGGGTTTTGAGAATTCCTGAGGAAGCGAACACAGTCCTCATTTGTACTGACTGAGATAGTTTGGGATTGGGGATCCGTCGAGGTCGAAGACCCAATTCCAGAAGCAGAGGATACCAGTTGCTCTTGGGCCAGTCCGGGGCTACTAGAGCTACTTGTCCCTTGAATGTCCTGAGTTTGTTCAGGACTTTCAATAGAAGATTCAATGGAGGAAAGATGTATATCTTCTCCCACTGATTCCAATCTATGGACATGGCATCTATGGCATAGGCCAGAGGGTCCAGGTTGGGGGCCACATAGCAAGGGAGCTTGTGGGTCACTTGAGAAGCGAATAGATCTACTTGGAGACCCGGAACACTCCGGCGTATCCACTGTAATGAATTCTTGTCCAGGGACCACTCTGATTCTAGAGGAACTGATCGAGACAGAGCGTCCGCTATCATGTTCCTTACTCCCGCTAGATGGGTGGAGGATAGATGCCATTTGTACTTGGTTGCTAGAGAGAAAATGGCTATCATGACATGGTTCACATGTTTTGATTTGGATCCTCCCCTGTTGATGCAGTGTACTACTACTGTGCTGTCCAAAACCAGCTTTATATGAGAGTTTTTTGCTGGTAGAAGCCTCTTCAGAGTGAGGAATACTGCCATAGCTTCCAATACATTTATGTGAAGCCGGCGGAACTGAGATGACCAAGTTCCTTGAACCTTCTTGAATTGGGAATATCCTCCCCAACCGCTTAGAGAGGTGTCTGTGTGAATAACCAACGCCGGAGTGGGAAACTGGAGAGGAACTGATTTGGACAGGGCGGAGACGATTGCGAAGAATCTGCGGGATTACTGACAACTTGTCTCGAGATTTGACATTTGCTCTTGAGTGCCAAACTCGATTTATGTCTTTCAGTTTTAATTTCAACAGAACGTCTGTTACTGATGCAAACTGGAGTGAACCTAGGATCCTTTCCTGGTTTCTCCTTGACGTGCGTTTGCACTTGAGGAATTGCCTTACTGACTTGGCTATTTCTTTTCTTTTGACCAATGGAATTGACAGTGTGTGGGAGGTCAGGTCCCATTGAATGCCGAGCCACTGAAAACGTGACTCCGGTGTGAGCCTGGACTTTGTCCTGTTTATTTGGAACCCTAGATGTTCCAGAAATTGGTTTACTTTGTCCGTGGCTCTGAGGCATTCCTCGACGGTTGTTGCCCAAATCAGCCAATCGTCGAGGTACGCTACCACCATTATCCCTTGTGATCTCAGTTGTTGTACTACTGCTTCTGCTATTTTCGTGAATACCCTGGGGGCTACGTTCAGCCCGAAGGGCATCACTTTGAAAGAGAATGCCTGGTCTCCCAACCTGAAGCCTATCTATGGGCGGAAGTGTCTCACGACTGGGATATGATAGTACGCGTCTGTAAGATCGATAGAGGTGGTGACGGCCCCACGGGGAAGTAAGGTCCGCACCTGCGAGATAGTCAGCATTTTGAACTTGTCGCAACGAATGAATAAGTTTAGACGGGACAAGTCTAAGATTATTCTTCTTTTTGATGAGCCTTTCTTTGGCACGCTGAATAAGCGTCCTTGAAACTTTAAATGCTTGGCTCTTGACACTACCCCTTTCTGAAGGAGCTCTTTCGCATACTCTGTCAATTCCTTTGTTGGTAATTGAAGGAATGAATTGGATGGAGGGGGACCTTTGATCCAACTCCACCCCAGCCCTTTGGACACAATGCTCTGTGCCCAATTGCTGAATCCCCACCTGTGACGGAAGAGAAACAGCCTCCCTCCTACCTGAGAGATCTCACTGTTGTTGTGCAGGGCATGCTCCGCGCCCTCCACGGAAGTGTTTCCCCCTGTTGGTTGCCCTTCCGCCACCCCTCTGACAGAAAGGCACCCCTAGCCCTGCTTCCCCTTGCAAACCTATTAATGGCTTGAAGGGTCTGGCTTTCAAATACAGGGTTGAAAGCCGGGGAAACAGCGTAGGAGGTCGAGGGCTGGCTTTGGGAAGTCAACAGGAGGATGGGCTGGTTTTGACCTTTTGCAGAAGCCGGTTGCACGGGTTGTGAGACCGGAACTGCTTGAACAAAATGTTGCTGCTGCTGTTTCTGGAAGGGCGGGAACTTCCTGGTCTTTTTCAGCATTTTGGCGCCAGCAGGAGGATTCTCAGGTTTCCTCTTACTGGAAAGATCCCAGCGTGCCCTAAGGCTTTGGTTAAGCCTGGTCGCCTCATGGTGCACTTCATTGACAGCCGATTCTGGGAAGAGGTCAGCTCCCCAGATATTAGAAGAAAGCAGCTTGTTCGGCTCGTGCCGAATTGTAGCTTCCTGCAGGACATGTTTCCTGCAGTTCCGCCTTGCTACCACAAACTCGTACAGGTCCGACTGTACAGTCTGTGTTTGTGCCTTTGCCAGAAGTTTGAACAGAGGCTCCGAACCGTAAGTCAAGGCGGCAACCTCTGTCATCACTAAGGCATTCAAAGTTCTGCCTAACCTAGTCCTTGCCTCAAATTCGGCTTGGATAAGGTTATCCGGCAACCTAGGAAGTCTCTCCCCGAACTGATCAATGGCACAGTCCGGCTTGAGCTTTCCTACCGTGAATGTTGCCGGCAAGTCTTCCCAAAGTTCCCCAAAGGCTGGAAAGAGTGGGGACGTCGGGTCTGATTCCCTAAGCTGAGGGAGAGGTTCATCCTTCATAGCAGCTTGGATGGTGACCTCGGCTATCTTTGTTGTGAAGGGGAGTGGTGCCTCCTCCTCCATAGCAAAGATTGTAAAAGGGCTCTTAAATGCCTGGAGTTTGGTATTGGTACAATCCCAATCTTCCAGGCATCGTACCCATTCCCTCTGAGCCTGCTCTCGACTGTACAAAACAGTCTCCTTAGGGATCTTGTCTTCCCTGTTCAGAGCTGCCTCCGTTAGCCTAGCATATCCCATGAAAGGCGGTTGTAGACCGGCGGGATGGAACTCAAAGTCCTCGATACGATGAGTTCCATAGTCCGGGATGGAAATCATACCATCCTTGAAGGGAGCAAAGGCTGCTACCCTCCAAGGATTGCTCATAGAGAAGGCGGGAAGGGTGTTGTAGTCAGGCAACAAGGCAACTCCGGCGCCTGCTACAGGGAGAACGGCTGGAGGGGCTTGGCTCAGCCCTGCCAGTCGATTCTCCTGGTCCGTCAGACAATCAGAAATATTCTGAATCGACTGGCCGGACTGAGTCAACGAGGTGGAGATCTGGGCGAACATTTGATCGAATCTGGTATTCATCAAAGATCCGACCATGTCTCCAACCTGTTGCATAACCCCTGCCTTGAAAGCAACAGGATCGAAGGGACCAACAGGATTGGCCCCGACAGGGGTCACCGGAGGAGCTCCGGTAGAAGAGGAAGGTACCGGCTCGGCGAGAGCGCGGACCTTCTCTTCAGAGGATTTACCTCTCGACCCTTTCGAATGCGAAGAAGAGGTCTTCGCTTTCCCTGCTCTGGGATGGTGAGCCGGAGACTTATGAGAAGATGAAGAAGACGACGTCCTCTCCAGGGTCTTCTGCTCTCTTTGCCCCTTCACCTTGGGGACTACTGAGGCAGTAGGCGTCTTAGTAGGAATCTCTGATTCCGTGAAGCCTTGGAATGAAGCAGAGGAAGGGATAGGTGAAGAAGATCCAGAAGTGTCCAAGGGAAGCCCTTGGGCGCCTAACAACCCTACCTCAACCAATAACTCTCCTCCACCTACTGTCATTGGCTCTACATTGAGGTCCAGCGTCACGACGTCTGCCGAGATGTCCTGGCCTCCCCCTTCCATCAGGGCCTGCTCCACCTGTTGCTGGATGGCGGTGATCGTCGGAGCTGCCGTGGCGGGATCGACATACCCAGTCGACTTACCCCCTGGGAAGATCCGGACAGCCATACTCTTGTCCAAGATATATGGCTGCCCCTTCGGCACATTCTTGCTGAAGCCACCTACCCAGGCTTTCAGGGTAGCCGACGTGGCGTCCTTAACGGCAGCAGCCTGAAAGAGAGGGTCATTGTAGTCCTTACAACAAAGCGCCGAGGACGAATCATTAACAGTTGAAACTGTTAGAACTATGTATATAGCATTATAACACAAATTTATGTGATAGTATATACCAGGAAAGAAAATACCTACGCCGGTATATACTTACTCCGTCCGAAAACTGTTCCACCAGCTTGTAGCAGATGGAGCAGGCTTCGTGGTGCCATACGATCAAGTACTTATGGCGGACGGCACAGGGAGCGTGCGAGCGACAGACCTCGTGCCCGCAGGGGTCCTGGAGGACGGGGTTACACCCGGCCTCCTGACAGTTGGTAGCCTGTAAGTGGATAGATACATAACATAAGTAACAACGTTATACACTATCAGGACCACTTATGATGCTCCGCTGCATGCCGGAGTCGCATAAAATTTTTGGGCATAATCCTCCCCTGTAATCCGTGTGGGAGAGTCCATGGGACCTGGTAAACTGGTTGAAATCCCCGGTGTACGCCGGAGAGGAGAATTTAGATAAACCAGATACCTTTCATACACCTATAGTTGAGTTTCAAGGAGGAGTACGACACGCCGGAGAACGAGAGAGGATTACCCATAATTTAAAACTTAATAAAATAAATTAAATAGTTTGGAGCGTGGAGCTCTGTCGTAAAACCCCTCCGTCAACCACCGGGGCGCTCGAATAGCAAGTGGGCGCTCCGTCAGCAGACGAAGGGGACTATGATACATAACGGGGAAAGCATGTAGGACTGACCGATCCCCCTTCCCCTTCAATAGCTGGCGGAGTCAGCTATAACTAGGAAAGAGAGAGGGGGGGGGAAGGGGAATCGTACAAAAGGAACGCCGGAGAAGGACTGATGTGGGCAGAGGGGGTGGCCAACCCCCCCCCCCCCCCCCTGATCACACCGGAACTCCCCCAAAGCTCACAGAGAACATGGATGGTCCATCAGTACACCCTAAAGTCCATAACTCCCGTGACCCCCCTAAAAGGGGGGAAGAGGGGAGTGGTGCTCGGATGGTTGCTATAGCGACCGTGAGCGAGCGAGGACAGATCCCCCCCTCACGAGGGAGGAGGGGAAGGGGACTGGGACTAGGGCAACCAGTGGCTTGACATGAGCGCAGGTGGACCATGAGGTGATAATGCAACAAAACATAGCATAGGTCGAGCTGACCACGTGAGCGAGAGTGGACCACAAGGCGATAATGCAACAAAACTAGCCTAGGCCAAACTGATCGCCCTTAACATGCAACCCCTAAATGATAAATACATCGTAATAAAGAGAGATAGGGAAATCACGAGTGAGAGAGAAAGGGAACATCCAGGAGAAGTATGCTAATTTCCCCGAAGGAAAACAAGCAAACTGCTCAGGAGCTGGCCTTAGCCGACACGTAAAATGGAGGGCAACGGCCAGGATGGCTGGACTAGAAGAGACATAATAAATAGTAATCACTCACAAGCCTAGACACCTAGACAAAGGGACATGCATGCATGAACACTAATCTAAGGCACACTCAATGGATTTCCGAATAATACGATGTAAAATAATAAATGTCTGGGAACTTGTGTATCACGTGATAGAACCCACATATAAAGGTAATAAATACACTGGATAGATACCACGGTATGGGGGACCGAAGAATCTAACCGAAAATGAGGCGAGCCGGCAAGGCCGCCATGCGCCAGCAGACCAGGTGACTATTATCGGACCTAAAAAACGGTAAAAATAGCTCCTGGCTGACAAAAAACTAGTGTAAAACCTTTCGGGGTACTTAACTTAGCTGCGGCGATAGCTGCTAATTCCATGATGGATGAAATTCCAAAGAAAAGTACACGAAAATCACAGAGGAAAAGTGGCACGTGTTTACCCAAGTTCGCTAACGAAAAGGATGGCCACCAGAGGCGCTGCAGTCGGCGTGGTGGGTAGCGTAGTAGTAGTAGTTGCTGACTCCGACTGTGTATCAGCTCTCTCAGGAGGGGGATTTTAATGAAGGAGAATTCTAAATGACAAGAGGTTCGTGGTAGTGGTCTCACTCGCCCCAGCTACATACCGACACCCTCTTTTTATTTAGGGTGAGCAAGTCAGTTATTCTGACATCCTCCTGAATTTATTTTTTCTCTGGTATAATGTTAGTATCATTTACCTAGAAATAATGAACTTAAGGATTATTTCACGAAGCGACACGAACTGAGCCCAGAAATAACATATCATGCCTTCTAACCCTCTGTATGGTTAAGCTATAGAATAGAAATAATGAATAAGTTGATTTTAGGAGCTCATGCTAATGTGACAAATGCCATGGCAAAACTTCCCAAGTTCAGGTTAGTACACCTGATTTAATGTCTCTGTCCTTTGCATTGATTTTATAATGCAATTTAAAAATTAGTGTGTTGATGGTGAGACCTTGGAGATATCAGTGACATCTGTGAGTTTGTTTATAAGGGAAGTTCCCACAGGTTGTTTGACTCACATTTTTTATGTCATGATAGCAGCAGAATTGGTAATTCCTTTTTCTGGACAGGTTGATTAGTCATAGTGTCTTATGCTTCAACTTAAAAAAACTGGTGAGTTATAACACCATAGTACATTGTAAACACTATATGACTGTCATTACAAGGCCTGGCACACCCATCTGCTATAAAGATCTTATATTGGCATATCTCATTTCTTGTGCCAGTCAGATCCCAAGTCTCAAATAACGGTCTGGGGACTTTACAATTGAATCCTACCACTTCTAGATCAAGATTTGGGCAAGATAAATTATGAGTATTTTTAGGTACTATAATATTTTGAAAATACAATTTATTTGGAAATACAAAGCTTCCTCCCTGTTTCACATTTGAATTGGTAAGAGCCAACGAACATAGAAAGATCAGCTTGTCAATTGAGACATGATGTGTAGTATTGCCACTTTCACACTACTCATCTGCTTTGGTACTACAATTAAGGCCTGTCCAGACAAGGGGCATGATTGCCAGGGAGCACAGTAGGTGAGCAAATTCTGCCGGGCTTACCTGTGAGTGTTGTCCACACGGCAGAGTTGAGGAATGGGCAGGCGTGCCCAACGATGCCAGTACCTTGTCAAGTGCTGGATGAAAAATATGGTGGCTAGTACTGCTCAGAAAAAGAAAATTTTGTACTGCAATAATTTGTGTATGTATAAAGAAAAAGACTGAGAGTGTGGTGCAAAGATTGGCTAAATAGGAGAGATGTTTATGGGAGCCCTACAACAACAGTACATAATCAAACTATGGCTATGAACATTATTATAGAAACTATGAACTTAAGCACATTCCATCATGACTACTGATTCCATACACTCCTAGCAAAGGTAGAGCCATACATCCGAAAACAAGGTACAAACATAATAGCAGTCTCTCTTTGGAGGCAACACTGACATTTTTATAGCGTAGTCACTGTTGAGTCCTCAAAGGAGTTACCCTCCCTGGTGTGTGCCAGCGCCCCAAGGTGATCAAACAAATATCAAAGAAATATCTTTTAGCCTGGTCTTTTAGAAGTACGTACCTAGAAGTAGATAAACAGGCTACACCATTTTAGTTTTATTTTGCCGGTTAGTGTATAGATTTGCCGGGCAGGCCACGTAACTCCTGCCCGGGACACCAATCCCTCCGCCAAGGTAAGTAGTTCCGCCCAAAACAGCTGAAGACCTCGCAACCTAGTGTGCCCCCCGACCCAGTGTGCCCTGCAATCTTTCTCAGTCTTTTCTGGCTTCCCAACATGGCTGAGTCTGCGTCATATCCCGAGCATGTCCAATTTGCTGCCACCAAACCGGTATATGTGTGTGCATATATGTATATGTATTGGTTTATAAACCACTTTATTAAAAAATTTCAAAAATTACTTGGTTATGTTGTCTAACTAAACGATTAGACTACAGGATTTCATATGTATATGTATTGGTTTATAAACCACTTTATTAAAAAATTTCAAAAATTACTTGGTTATGTTGTCTAACTAAACGATTAGACTACAGATTAAATTTTTATTGGTAATAAGTCAATACCTAACCTTATATGGTAAGAATAGATTATAGTACTAAGGATACTAAGCCAAGTCTTATAGAAATCTTGCTTAGGTTAGTAAATAATTAGCCATATATATTTGTATATGTGTAAGAGTTACATAATAAAAATATGGAATGTTTTTCCATATATATAAAAAACTAAAACTAAAGAGGTCAACCAGATTGCTTGCAGGAATGTGATCAGACCAGAGATGATAAAGTATGTAGGCTAAGATGACATGCCGTCATCTGTGGTCATTCATTTGTTTTGAAACATTAGTCCAAGCTCCCTGCTTGAGACAACTACCCCGACCTATAATTCAAACGGCCTACGTGATTTCTAATGTGTCTCATTTTGTATGTATGTTCATATGTTCGAGCTAATGTCTGCTTCCTTTATGACTTGTAACCGAGATGGTAGACAGAACAGAACAGAATTAGCCATCATCATTGGCAGAAGGGATCAAGCCATCGTCATTAGAAGACCTGTACAATCCTACCTGATCTTCACCATGTAATCTCAGAGAATATAAGTATTTTTTATACTTCGTGTTTTCTACTAGAACTTCACATCATTGCCGAATCGTCATGAGTTTAACACATCGTCGTCATAACCAAAGAAGATAATACCGACTTCGTAAGTGATCTACAAACCCCAAGACACTCCAATGAATATGGAAGTGCAATACCAACCGACTTAGCGTAAGATTATCACAAGTCTAACATTACCTCATAGGGCGCCTTATTATACAAGGCAACAGCCCTAATATTGGTGGCAGCGGTGTCTCATTTTGTATGTATGTTCATATGTTCGAGCTACTGTCTGCTTCCTAATTGACTTGTAACCGAGATGGTAGACAGAACAGAACAGAATTAGCCATCATCATTGGCAGAAGCGATCAAGCCATCATCATTAGAAGACCTGTACAATCCTACCTGATCTTCACCATGTAATCTCAGAGAATATAAGTATTTTTTCTACTAGAACCTCACATCATTGCCGAATCATCATGAGTTTAACACATCATCGTCATAACCAAAGAAGATAATACCGACTTCGTAAGTGATCTACAAACCCCAAGACACTCCAATGAATATGGAAGTGCAATACCAACCGACTTAGTGTAAGATTATCGCAAGTCTAACATTACCTCATAGGGCGCCTTATTATACAAGGCAACAGCCCTATATATGTATGGTTGTATGGGTTCATAAACCACTTTATTAACAATTTCAAAAATTACATGACTTAGTAAATAGTAACTTGGTTATGTAGCCTAACTAAGCGATTAGGCTACACAATAAATTCTTGTTGGTAATAAGTAAAAAAAGTAGGAATAGATTATACCAAGGATACTAACCCTAGTCTTATGGAAAACTTGCTTAGGTTAGTATATAGTTACTCATAAACTAACTTGAATAGTATTGGGTGTTGTTGTAATTAAAATTAAAACCTAAACATAACCAATACATGAGGACTAAGTTTAAGTAATATAAAAATAAACAAGGCTTCAAAGGTAATTTAAACCTCAAAAGGTTGGAGTTAACACAGATTTAGGGAGATCTAGGTAATAACTCTGCGTCAAGTATTTATATGAAAATTACAATTCTCTAAAAGTAATTGAGTTGATAATTGAAATTTAACAATTGTTGTTGGGGGTTGAGTTTAACCCCATGGACTAGTATCAGAAATGTGCATTTGTAGTCAAACTGACTTAAATGATATCTACTACTCGTTAATATTTACGGTATCCAAGTATTAAAATTAATTTATACTAAAATAAAATTTTTCTAATAACAACTTGGTTTTTTCACTACAGGGCCATCTTGAGAAATGACCTTCAATTAAAGTGTGCTGTAGCTGGTTGCTCGGTGGAATATTTGCCAGTGGGCACTGCCCATACCACCTGCCATAGGCATAGTCCCTTCAATGATCAGGGCAAATTTGTTTGGTCACCTGATATGTGCGAGAATTGTTGCGTGCTCTTGGCAGCAAGCTTTATAGATGAAACCGCTCGCTTTAGACTGTCTCGATGGGTCCTAGGGTTTAGCAAAGGTGAGGAAGGGGAAGATTATATCTATTCGGCAAAACTCCAGCAGCATATATTTAAACTCTTCTCTGACGTTCCATATTCGGACCAAAACCCAATAACGTCGGTTACCACTACACCCCAGGTACATCCTGAGGAGGAATTAGAGGAATCCTCACCTAGAGGTGAAGTGTTCAAAGACTTTGAAGTAGACATTGATACCAAAAGAACCTTGTTGAACCCAGAAGGACCAGGGATACAGATGTCAAGCAGCCATGGGAAAAACATTGTAGAAGAAAGTCAATCTCCCATGCAGCTTTCAGAAGCCAATCAGGGTCCTTCCCCCAAAAGGGATATAAGTATCCACCTGAACCCAATGGAAATAACAGCAAATTCAGAGGGTTATAGCAATTCACCCAGGACTTTTTCCCCCTGGGGAACAGACAGCTGCAGCTCAGCTGTAGATATACAATCAGGTTTCGGAAACTCCCCCAAAAGGGATACACATTTGCGGTATTAGATTACTTCCATAAGGAAATAATGATTGACATCAAAGATGCTTGTGCTGCTGAAAGGCAACAGATAATGGACATACTGAATAATACATCAAAATGTAAACCTCCAGCATCTTGCAGTAGAATGGGGAGAATTGAAACCAAATCTGCCCAAACAAGAGTTAAGAGTGCAAACCCAACTGGAACCAACAAAATGGCCAGTTCCAGTGAGTCTTACGACCAAAATCTAGCAGAGATTCTGAAATCCTACTCTGATGTACCCATGGTGAGATGCCTCAATGTGTATTTTCTCTCAGGATGGTAAGTATCATATTAATGAGAGAAAAACCATGATAGAAGTAGTACATGTTGAATTTAGGGACAGGGCAGCCTTTCCTAACACTGAATGGCACCTGTTACCAACTGTGCCAGACGTGGAGAAGCCTCAAAAGGAAACTATTCTTTTAGCTGGCAGTTTGGCATTAAGAGCTGTAGATGAAACTCTTCACCAGGTAAATGGGACAGGAATTTATAGTGCAATTATGAACAAGAATTAGGTGGCCTACCATGTACCACCAGCCTTATGCCCTTCACATTTAAAGTCATAAACCTTGTGAAAACACATTTTCAAAATTATGTAGTAACCAGAAAGCGTGAATCATGGGCAGAACTAAAACCATTTGCTTCGGTTATCCCGGTTTCAGAAAACTCCACCGAAGAATGGGCAACACTGCAACTTCCCCTTGATGAGAAAAAGCTCCCCCTAGATATTGCAACTCAGCAATTTGGTACTCCAATGAGAAGGATTTCAGAAGGTACATCAGCATCAGAGTTTTGTGTTAGGACCCACCTCCTTTGTGTCTTAACCACTTCCTCACTGTTAGAAGTAGCCACAAAAAGGCTTCCTTCCAGAAGAATCTAGGATGATTTTTCCTGTTGTGGCTAAAAGCCTTATGAGAACATTATGGGAAGCTCTCTATGAATTTTTGGACTGGCGCATAAACGCGCGAATGGAGGTACTGGAAAACTCCAACAAGTCGCTTCCCAATATGACTACCCATTCTTTGGTGGAGTTTTCTGAAACCAGGATAACCGAAGCAAATAGTTTTAGTTCTGCCAATGGTTTACGCTCTCTGGTTACTACATAATTTTGAAAATGTGTTTTCACAAGGTTTATGACTTTAAATGGGAAGGGCATAAGGCTGGTGGTACATAGTGAGCCACCTGAGTCAACATAGAAGTTGTCACTTCCCTTCTGCAGTCTTTTTCTTTACAGAGGCCTGCTCCTGAAAGACTTCCAATTACTTGGTCCCTGAATAAGACACTCAAACTTTTATGTACTCCTCAATTCAACGGACCTAATGTAACCACCACATGCATGCTTCAAAAAGCAATCTTCTGGTAGCATTAACATCAGGAGCATGTATTAGTGAATTGGGCTCTCTTAGACGGGGACGATATATCACACAAACTGCCGATAACCAGTTATTGTTATCCCCTGGGCCATCATTCCTGGCCAAGAATGAGAATCCTTTAAAGAGGAAATCTCCTACTTATAAGACAACTCAGTTTAGCAGACAAAACATTATGCCCAGTTCAAGCACTTAAGGATTACCTAGAGGTCACAGAAAATGTTTCAGAAGGTCCAATTTTCCTACATCCTAGCATGAACAAACCACTATCTCTACAAGGGCTACGAATAATTTTGGTGTCCCTCATTAAAAAGGCTAACCCACATTCCTTTCCTAGATCACATGATATTAGGAAAGTAAGTACATCATTGGCCTTTTTCAGAAATGTATCATTTGAAGAAGTTTCTGAATGTACTTGGTGGTCATCAGAGTTAGTATTAAAACACTACTGCCATGAGCTGGAACAAATTTGAATGCACTGTGTATCAGAGGGTGGTATGGTTAGTCCTGACCCCATAGGTGCCACGACAGAAAACCAGGGGTCTCCCTAACGGGTGGGTATGTTAACTATTGCTGGGTAAGGTGCGTAAGGGTCGCAACCATACCCAGCATACTTAGGTGTCACCATAGAACTTTATGCTAAAAGTATATCCTATGTGTTTTCATTATCTTTTTTACTGAAACTAGTGGCTTGGCATTGGACCTGAAATTATTTAATCTTAAAACTTTGAGATATTTGGGATGAAAATTTGTGAGCTTAAGTTTTTCGTCACCAGTCAATTTCTTTGTAATGCTCCTTTGTGGACGAAACAACTATACTATCAAAAAACAGGTTTTGACATAGGAAAAACCTATTTTTGGTAGCTGCTGTTGAGTCCTCAAAACCCCCCACTTCCCTGACAAAAAACCATGAGCTTTGGGTAAAGGTACATCTTGCGTTGGCCAATAGAGTAATGATTTTTGGTCTTTTGGCTGGCCTGAACATAAAACAAGATGGCTGATGCGCTTGCACAATAGTCACTTCTACAGGTTTTGACATAGGAAACTGGGCACAGCTTTTGCTGAAGACAAGATAAAATGCCTTCTTGTCTGTTGAGTCCATTATACTCTGTCACTTGTCATAGTATTATCATTATGGCATAATACCCAGCTAAAAGATATTTCTTTGATAGTAGTCTGATTACCTTGGGGCGGTGGTGTACACCAGGGAGGGTAACTCCTTTGATTACTCAACAGCAACTACCAAAAATAGCAACAGAGAGAGAGAGACTGGAATTCGAACAGAAATTAAGTAACAACTACTACTAAAACGGTTTGAGAGAGAGAGAGAGTGAGAGAGACTGGAAATCAAATAGATATGAAGTAAAAGTTACTAAAACGTTCCACGAGAGAGAGAGAGAGAGAGAGAGAGAGAGAGAGAGAGAGAGAGAGAGAGAGAGAGAGAGAGACTGTAATTCATATGAAGCAAAACTCCCAAAGGAACAGTTTCTTCTCTTTTTTTTGTTTCATAATGACAGTAGACATTTGGGCAAACAATCTTTAAGAAAATATATGGCTGACTCAAAGCCGAATTAAATCGGAATGTTTTTGTTAAGTCTTTAATTCTTTCTTTCTTGCTTGGTTAGTAGAAATTACGTCTAGGATTCTTAGAAGATCTACCAACAAATGTTAGTCATTCAGTCGCAATTTTGATTTTACTATGGGGACTATAACATTAGTTAAGATATTTGGTGTCATGAATGCATATGCATGTATGAGTTATGTATTTATAATATACCTGTGTGTGTTTGTATGTATAAATAAAGGCAAAAGTCATGAAGGAGAGTGAAACAATGGTTTACTGCTACAGGGGCTCCATTGTTCCACTTTCCTTCATTGCTTTTGCTTTTAATTATATATTCATCATGTTTCAAATTTCTGTGATTCAGTTTTACATTATGTATATATATTCTGTATTTATATATTCAAATTGATAATTGATAAGGAATTTGCTTACATTAATTTGTTTATTTATGTAATATCCTGTTACCTAATCCATTGCATTTTCTTTATTTGCTTGTATCCTAAATGCCAAGTCATGTTCAAGTTGAAAAGATCTATGATAAAACAAGTCGTTTTGTTTTTCATTTTATGGGTCCCCTATGATAACGTAAGTCTGTCAGTGTCATACCTCCAATATTTGCCCGAGATCACTTGGCACTGACTGGTGATTTTGCTTAGCACAGGCACAGTCATTTTGCTGGTTTACCCGGGATATGAGCCCCATGACATGCATGCCCGCCGATCAGGGCAGCTCGTCTGGACATGCCTTTAGATGTGTTTTATGTCAGGGGGCACATCATGACAAATCAATGGGTCTAAGATATGGGTTTATATTAAATAAATAATTTAATATCCAATTATATTTTGCACTCGTTTATACAGCCATACATGGAAATTGTTAATACTGTAGTTGCACTTAATCCATAGCTGAGAATACTTGGTGATCTTGGGTTCTGTGTTATTTCTCCATCATTTTTTGTAATTAGGCATACAACAGATAATTTTTAAATGAAATTACTTTCCAAGGGGAATTTTTGTATACCAGACACCCCTGTGAATATTTAGAATCCGCAAATAGTTGGAACTCCTATGAAAACACTGAAAACGGCATATTTTGAGAGGTAAAATTCAAGAAAAACCCACTGAAAATTTTTATATCTGGTCTTTTTTAATAGTTTTATCACAAAAAGTGCATTTTATGATGAAATCAATTAAAAAAACTAGGAATTTCTGGATATTTTTCATAGAAAAATACCATGAATAGGAAAATTTCTCGTGAATAATGGGTAGATATGGTCCAGAGAGAAACCCACGAATCCGTAAGTCCCGCAACTCCAGGAATGTGACAATCTCCACTGACAAGGGAGTACTTTACTATAGTACGCATGTGACTTTGAAGATGAAGTTTTGCAGTCTCTTTAATGTAAGCTTGTGTTTCTCTGAAACACGTCTTATAAGCCTACATGGTTTTTAACATTTATTCTAATGTTATTTTAAGTTGTATACTGTACAGAATTTCAGGAATTTAATTGTATTGTGTTGTTATAAAGGGAAGTGAACTATTGTATAAGAATATTACGTTTTGTAATGAAAGAATGCTCAAGTATTTCTGATAGATGTATATAAATTGAATTTGGAAGTGTCACTGTATATTGTTATTACTAATTTAAATAAATTTTTTAATTCAGGGAAATAGCAATAGCTTAACTACAATCGACATAAGTGCTGGGTTTGTTGGAGTTACTTCTTACCATCCGGTACTCCATGGTATTCTTATTGCAACTCAGACGTTTGGTGGAAGTTTCCTAACTTACCTTAGCTACTTAACTCATATCATCTCAAAGGATGGCCAGAAGGAAAGGTAAGAGCATTTCATCATTCCCTGCAACTCTACTGGCGACACTATCACCAGTTTTTCTCCTGTGGGTTGACACTATCACCAACTATTTTCTCATTGGTTGTACATATAGAACTTCAGCAGTTGCCCTTATAGTATCATTTCTAACTCTATCCCACTATATGACTATTAATACTCTTCTTAAAGCTGTATCCTCATATTTACGAAATCTTTTAGTGATACCAATTTATATCCAGATTGTACTAGACTAAAGTATAATCCTACATTCTTAGGCAGTTATTTATTTGATTTCCAGATCTTATCACATATACGTATGTTTATTTTTTTTATTGACTTTCCTTTTAGTGTTTCACAATGTTCCAACCTAAGACAAGCTTAATGGGTGTAATTTTTCCTCAGTATTTGAAAAATTCAATCTTACATAACCTATTTCATCCATTTTTATTTTTGCATGCTCTTTCCTCATTATTTTTTGTTTATTTACCATATTTTTCCCAAAAAGATGGCTCAACAAATCACCCCCCCCCCCCTCCAGGGCATATAGTACATACTATATGAAAGTGAGGCCTCCCATATGCTAATGTTATCCCTGATGCTCACTGCTGCACACCAATTTTACCATACATGCTACATACATGGTCAGTACCACTTAACCTATTACATAATAACACTGTACATACTGTATTATTTGCTTAGTGTTGTTGTTATTATTATTATTATTAGCTGTATTATTATTATTACTGTTACTGTAAAAGAAATTATCATATAGTACCAAGTACGTACCAGTGACATTCACCAGTACCATCTGATCGATTATTATACCTGAATAGGCCCAACACACTTGGTTTTGTAGTGTATCCCCCACGAATAGTTAAAACCTGTGAAGACATAAAACCCTATCTAAAAACACTTATAACTGCCTTTCTGGAAAGTTCAAATACCAAATGTACGTACGTATAACTTAAATAACATCAAACTTCAAATATACCTTAAACTACAATCCTATTACTGTATTAATCTTTGAGATTATATTACTGTAGTAATATAATTTCAAAGTCATCTTAAACATTTTACCATTGAAAATATATATGTTCAACCAATAACACACAGAGAGAGAGAGAGAGAGAGAGAGAGAGAGAGAGAGAGAGAGAGAGAGAGAGAGAGAGAGAGAGAGAGAGAGAGAGAGAGAGCATTGAATCAGCAACATCAGATATCTGACCATTAAGAGAATAATAATGAAGAGAGAGAGAGAGAAAGAGAATAACTCCTTACAACTCTTTCCCCTCTGTCAATATGTACATCAAATTGTGTATAACTGAATCACGAAAGTTTGGAACATGATAAATCCATAAATAAAGGTATAAGCCACGAAGGAAAGATAAACAACAGAGTTTCTGCAAGATCTTTCAACTCAACGTCCTTTACCTAGCAGACAAACTGACTTATGTGAGAAATTGAGGGTACAGGAAAGGTTGTATGTGCCAGATAGGGATTAGAAAGAGATCAGTACCTAGAATCCAACACACCTGGAGAATGGGTAACCTTTCCAAACAAGCATAAACATGGGTACAATTTAAGACAATTGCCTCCCTTTCTTAGATGTTTTTATACATAGAGAAACATTTCAATGTAAATTCAGTATTTATAGGAAACCTACCAACAACTTAACTTATGTTCATTTCTATTCAGGCCACCATCTTAACATCAAAATATAAATTTTTTCTTCTATGTTTTAACAAGCGTTGCGCATTGTCAGTCCCCAATATTTGAATCAAGAAATTGAATACATAAGAAAAATAGGGAAAGATTTATGTTATCCTTCACATAAATTAGATATTTGCTATAATAAAGCCCAAAAAAGTTTTATAGGGTAAGTAACACGGAGAAAGAAAATTCTAAGAACATTCTCAGTTTGCCTTACTTTAACGGATTTGAAACTTTTAAATCATTGTTAAAAGCCTTTAAGGTCAACCTTGTTTTTTCTTATAACAACACACTAAAAGGAATGTTAATAAAAAATGGCTGAAGGGAAAGCAACAACATATTATATAAAATTCCATGTATGGACTGCCCTTCCTTTTATCTTGGACAGTCGAGCAAGGGCTTAGAAATAAGATTAAAACAGCATAAATATTCTGTAAAAACTGGGCAAACATCTAATGGAATATTCATTCATTTAAGTGAAAACAACCACTGGATAAATTGGATTGGTAATTCAGTAATTGCAAGATCAAAAGAAGTCTTGTCACGAAATCTTTACAAATCTGCCATAATACAACTTACTTCCCATTATAATTTTAATATTAGTCGTGTCCTGTTTCATTTAGACCCCTGTATTTGTAACATGTTTAAGAATGACCTTAGAGATATAATTACAGACTTAAATACAAATTAGTTGCCTTAGAGATATTTTCTTTGTATATGTATGTTCAATATGCTTTGTGAATGTTTTTGTTTACCAAAGATCTGAATGTGGTCAGCTGCTGCCCTGTATAATCCTTTAATTGTCTTGTCCCTGTGTCTGAGCAGTTGGACTTAATCTTTTTGTTCTTAAATTGTACCCATTTTTATGCTTGTTTGGAAAGGTTACTCATTCTCCGGGTGTTGGATTCTAGGTACTAATGTCCTTATAATCCCTATCTGTCACTTGTATGAACTTTCCTGTACTCTCAATTTCTCATGTAAGTCAGTTTGTCTGTTAAGTAAAGGACGCTGAGTCGAAAGATCTTGCGGAAACTCTGTTGTTTATCTTTCCGTCGTGGCTTATACCTTTATTTATATCAAACTGTCATTTACTCCTCCGTCCTCCTTTCTCGAAAACTGGGAATCGCTATTTTTTTTAATGGTCTTATTAATATTTGAAAATCAGTTATTAGGTAAATCATTTATTTATCATCCTACAAAACAAATTAACATAAATGAGAGAGAGAGAGAGAGAGAGAGAGAGAGAGAGAGAGAGAGAGAGAGAGAGAGAGAGAGAGAGAGAGAGAGAGAGAGAGAGAGAGAGAGAGAATTTTATTGTTATTGTTTAATCCCATTAAACTTAATACTATTATTTGAAAATTAGTACTGTAAATTATTTTATCATAAAATGTAGTAGTACCTTTAAAGATATAGTACATACACTTCTAACACTTCCAGCCAAAACAGAGGGAGAGAGTTACCACTATGACATAAGGATCTTGTGGGGCAAGAGAGTGAGTTATCCTTATTTAAAAGAGTGAAATAGAAAGATTATTCTATTTCTTTAAAATATTATCTCATTAATTTTGTAATTATGATTATATTATTATTATTAATATTTGAAAATATTAATAAACATATACATATGTACCATAAGAGAGAGAGAGAAGAGAGAGAGAGAGAGAGAGAGAGAGAGAGAGAGAGAGAGAGAGAGAGAGAAATAAATTACAAACTTAATCGGCAACACGGCCACTCGCTCCCCTCACAATACTTGACAAATTTGACAGCTCTGGACCTCAGCTTAGTAACTGGATCTAAAAAGAAAGATGTGGGGTAGAATGGATTTTCCTTATTCTTACATAATTTTTTAATTTATAAATTAAAATCTTACTAATTCTTTATAGTATTTTCTTTAATGAATTTATGTTATTGCTGTTTACATTAATATTAGTATTTGAAAATAAGAAAATCATTTATTTTTCATACAAAAAAATGACAAATTTTTTAAGACAATTTGTATTTTTCATTGCTACAAACTGGAGGTCTTAACAATAGGATAATTTTCTAGCGCCTAGCTGGATCCGTTTAAAAATTGGAGATGAAAAAGCAAGGAATCTGCGAGATCTGGCAACGTGTGTACATCGGGTGAAAACAGGTCAAAGACCTTTGCATACTGCAACCAATTCGGTTTGCTCAAAGGGTTCCCGTATCTCCTCCCTCCATCCCCCAGCCAGCCAGTGCCATTTTTGCCAAACAGTTCATAAATCATACATAGAAAAGGGATTTTGACGTAAGGAAAAATCTATTTCTGGGCGATTGGTTCGTGTCGCCCAGCGAAATATCCTTTAATCCATTATTTCTAAGGTAAATGCACTAACACATACCAGAGAATAAATAAAATAAAGAAAAGGTCAGTTACTACTGACTCGCTCAACCCTCCCAAACGAGGGTGTCGGTATGAACACTAGGGCGAGTGAGACCACTACCACGAACCACTTACCAATAGAAATCTCCTACTACAAAACCCCCACAAGAGGGGAGCGACCCACAGAAGGTGGGCAGCAACTACTAACTACTCCATGCCCAGCTGCCGACTGCTGCGCCTCTGGTGGCCATCCTGAAGTTAGCAGACAATCTTGAGCGCAGGGATGGGTAGGGTGGGATTTCGCTGGGCGACACGAACCAATCGCCCAGAAATGAGTTTTTCCTTACGTCAAAATCCCTTTTCTGGGCTCAGTTCGTGTCGCTGCGCGAAATCGTACCAGAGAATTAGCACAAGATTGTAAAGAAAATAAATAAATAAAAATAAGGTCTCAATAAAACTTAAAATAAAATAAGAAATATAATTGCCAAAGAAATATACATATACACAATATACAAGTTAGAAAATATTCCTTAAAATTAACTTAAGGTTAAACATATATGTACAGGGCTTACATGGAATATATGTTGATCTTAACAAATTTTGTGTATAGTAATGTGTACAAAGTAAATAAAGCAATTATAATAATAATTGAATTTGAACAAACTTAGAAAATAATATAATAAACAAATGTATATGACTTAGTATACAAAACCCGTAACCATTGCAAATGTAGATGTGTCACCCTAGCATAAAAATAAGGGGACTACATCATAGAGATCAGAATATACAAACAATTGTGGGTGACCCTAGCAAAAAAATAAGGGACACCCACTGTAGCATCACAAGAGCAGCTAAGACTCAAGGTAGACGTAGATGAACATGGTAGGCAAACACAAACTGTTGAATGAGATAGGTAGAAAGGAGAACTGGATCTTCAACTTAAGATTAAGCAGAGTCGGGGAAACTATGTTACCCGCCGCAACTGCTGAAAATTTCAGAGCTTCCAAGGACTTTAAGTAATGACGCTTAAATACTGTCGGCGATTTCCATCCAGTATACTTTTTTAAGTCATCAAAATTCATGTGTTGGAAATAGTTAATTGAGGTGGCAACTGCCCTGACATCATGAGCTTTAGGGAAGGAATCAGGGTTGGCTTACTTAATAAAGTACAGGATCTGTTGCCTAATACCTTTAATAGATAAAGTACCACCTTTTTCTCTCTTAAAGAGAGGACCCGACGAGATGAGGATGTCCTGGACAGAAAGGCTCGTAAGGTCGATACTGACAAAGAGAAACATCTTGTGGAAGGGGTATAACCTTCCACGGTTCCCACCTCATCAAAGGATCCTCATTCTTTGCTAAAAAACTACGTTCCGGAGAAAGTAGAACTTCCCCTGTGGGAAGAAATTCTATATGATTTGGATCTCTGGATAACGCCGACAGTTCTGAAATTCTAGCTCCTGAAGCCAAGCTTAATAAAAATAGAGTTTTTCTTAAGAGCATTATAAATGAACATGTCGTATTGTCTGTTTCTGAAGCCAGCTTTAGAACATCATTCAAGAACCACGATACTGACGTATAGCCTCACTGAAGGTCTAAGTCTAGCACAAGCCTGGGAATAGACGAGAAGTAAAGTCTGTCAAGTCTATGTTGAACCCCGAGTTGAAAAATCTTCTTCAAGGCTGACTTGTTTGTCGTAATAGTGCTAGCTGCTAAGCCTTTTTCAAATAAAGATCTGAAAAAGGATATAGCTGAATTGATTGTCATGATTCTAATATCTTGATTCTCTCAGGAAGGTTGCCAACTTTTTGACTGCAGCATCATACTGTCTCAAAGTTGAATCTCTTTTATCAGATTCCAAGAAAAGAATATTTCGTGGATCAATATCTGCATCTTTTTTAGCTGCGAACTTCATGAAGTCCATAAAGTTAGGGTTTGAGAATTCCTGAGGAAGCGAACACAGTCTTCGTTTGTACTGACTGGGAGAGCCTGGATTGGGAATTCGAAGAGGACGAAGAACCCCAGTTCCAGAATCAGAGGGTACCAATTGCTCTTCGGCCAGTCTGGGGCTACTAGAGCTACTTGACCCTTGAACGTTCTGAGTTTGTTCAGTACCTTCAGGAGAAGATTCACTGGAGGAAAGACATAAATCTTCTCCCAGTTGTTTCCAATCTATGGAACAGGGCGTCCGTGGCATAGGCCAGAGGGTCCAGGTTGGGGGCCACATAACATGGGAGTTTGTGGTTCGCTTGAGATGCGAATAGATCTACTTGTAGACCTGGAACCCTCCGGAGAATCCATTGGAACGAACTGTTGTCCAGTGACCATTCCGACTCCCAGAGGAACTGAGCGGGATAGAGCATCTGCTATGACGTTTCTCACTCCAGCTATATGGGTGGAGGAGAGGTGCCACCTGAACTTGTCCGCCAGGGAGAAGATGGCTACCATGACATGATTCAGATGTCGTGACTTGGAGCCTCCCCTGTTTACGCAATGGACTACCACTGCGCTGTCCAGAACTAGCTTTATGTGGGAGTTTCTTTGGCGGACGTAACCTTTTCAGAGTCAAGAACAATGCCATCGCTTCTAGTACGTTTATGTGAAGCCGGCGGAAACTGGGGTGACAGGTTCCTTGAACCTTCTTGAACTGAGAATATCCTCCCCAGCCGCTTAATGAAGCGTCTGTGTGGATGGTAATCCCCGGAGGAGGAAACTGAAGGGGTTACTGATATTGACAGGTTCTTCACTTTGCACCAAGGGCGTTAGAGGACGATTCCGTAAGAAATCTGTGGGACCTGATGACAACTTGTCCCTGGATCTGACATTTGCTCGTGAGCGCCAGATTCTGGTTAGGTCTTTCAGTTTGGCTTTCATCAAGATGTTTGTCACTGAGGCAAATTGGAGGAGGGAACCCAGGATTCTTTCCTGGCTTCTCCTTGAAGCAAATTTGTGATCTAGAAATTGCTTTACTGACTTCGCTATTTCCTTTCTCTTGGCTGATGGAATCGACAGAGTATGGGAGGATAGATTCCATTGAATGCCCAGCCACTGAAAGTTGGACTCCGGAGTGAGTCTTGATTTTGTCCTGTTTATCTTGAACCCTAGATACTCTAGGAACTGGATTACTTTCAGTGTGGCTTGTGACATTCCTCGACTGTTTGTTGGAGCCCAAATCAACCAATCGTCGAGATACGCTACTACCATTATCCCCTGAGACCTCAGTTGTTGGACGACTACTTCCGCCAACTTCATGAACACCCTGGGTGCCACGTTCACACTGAAAAGGGAACTACCTTGAAGGAGAATGCTGATCTCCTATCTTGAAGCCCAGATAAGGGCGAAAGTGTCTTGCAATAGGGATATGATAGTATGCGTCTGTAAGATCGATAGAGGTGGTGACGGCCCCACAGGGAAGTAAGGTCCGCACCTGCGAGATGGTGAGCATTTTGAACTTGTCGCAGCGAATGGCCAAGTTTTAAACGGGATAAGTCTAAGATTACCCTTCTTTTTTGTGAGCCTTTCTTTGGAACGCTGAATAAGCGCCCTTGAAATTTTAATCTGTTGACTCTCGCTATTGCTCCTTTCTGAAGGAGGTCCTCCGCATACTCCGTCAATTTCCTTTTGATGGAAGTTGAAGGAAAGGTCTGGGTGGAGGCGGATTCGCTAATCCAACTCCAACCCAGGCCTTTCGACACAATACTTTGTGCCCACTTGCTGAATCCCCACCGGTGCCGGAAGAGAAACAGCCTCCCTCCTACCTTCAAGTTCTCATTGCTGCTGGGTTGAGTAACCTCCGCCGCGGCCTCCCCGGAAGTGTTTTCCCCTGTTAAGAGACCTTCCTGATCCTTTCTGACGAAAGGATCCCTTACCTCTGCCTCCCTACCCGAGCGGTCGTACTGCTGAAAGGCCTGGCCTTCACGAACACTTGGTTGAAGGCTGGGGAGACAGCGTAAGAGGTGGAAGGTTGAGGCTGGGGGGAAATCACGTAGATGGGCTGTGATTGAGCCTTGGAGGTAGAGGGTTGGGCTGACTGTACAAACGGAACAGTCGAAACAGCCTGGGCGAAGCGTTGTTGCTTTTCTGGTAAGGCTGAAACGTCTGGGTTTCCTCTGAGCCTTACCCCTTGCTGATTGGTCTTGGCGTCTCTTTGCGGTGAGACCCCAACGATCCTTAAGGCTTTGGTTAAGCCTTGTCGCTTCCGCCTGGACCTCCTTTACCATTGCATCAGGGAAGAGGTCTGCCCCCCAGATGTTGGATGAAAGCAACTTATTCGGCTCATGACGAATAGTTGCTTCCTGGAGGACATGTTTCCGACAGTTAGTTCTGGCTGTAGCGAACTCAAACATGTCAGACTGAACTGTTTTGCGTCAGTGACTTGGTGAGAAGCTTAAAGAGTTGGCTCAGAGCCGTAAGAAATGGTTGCCACTTCCGTCATTGCCATGGTGTATTAATGGACCTTGCTAGCCTAGTCTTGGCCTCAATTCATCCTGACTGAGGCGTCCGGAAGTCTAGGCAGCTTCTCACCAAACTGATCCATAGCAGCTCTGGCTTGAGTTTGCCCGCCGAAAAGGTGTTGGGTAAATCTTCCCACAATTCTCCGAGTGAGGGGAGCAAAGGAGATGTGGGGCCTCGCTTTACCTTAGTTGTGGCAAACGACTCCCCCTTTCTGGGCCAGCTGGGGATAGTGGACCTGTAGCCTATTTTGGTAAGGAAGGGAAGCGGAGTGCCCTCCTCCATTGTGAAAATGGTGAAGGGACTCTTGAAAGGTTGAATTTTCGTGTTAGAACAATCCATGTCCTCTAAACACCTGAGCCATTCTCTTTGAGCCTGGTCACGTGAGTAGAGGACTGTCTCCTTAGGACTTTGTCATCTCTAGTCATGGCTGCGTCAGTGAGTCTGGCGTAGCCAATGAACGGTGGTTGTAGACCCTCCGGGTAGAACTCGAAGTCCTCAATCCTTCGAGTACCACACTCCGGAATTGAAATAAGACCTCCTGGAAAGGGGCGTATGGACGCCACCCTCCAGGGGTTATTCATAGAGAACGGAGGCAGAGAGTCATGAGGTGGGAGCTGAGCTATTCCGGTGCCGAAAGTGGGGAGTAGCTAGAGGAGCCTGGCTAAGTCCGGCGATGATGTTATCCTGGGACGTGATCCTGTCGGACAACGGGAGAGATCTGCTCCATACTGCTCCTCAGAGAGCCGACCAAGTCTCCATGTGTTGCAACAGTCCAGCATTGGGATCCAAAGCCGGAGCTGCTGTGGAGGTGGTTGGGTAACTCGGAAACAGGTACCAAGGGGAGAGGAGAAACGGCTGACTCAGCCGGAGTATGTGGCCTCTCCTTGGAAGACCTGCTCTTTGAGGATTTGGAGCTAGAACCAGAAGCTCTAGACCTCTCCGCTCCGGGGTTTGTAGCCGGAGACTTACGAGATGTTGACGACCGACGAAAGTCTTTTTGGACGACGACGACGTCTTTTTGAGGGTTTTACACCGTCTGTCCCTTGACCTTAGGTCTTACTGAAGCGTCAGGAGAAGTATAAAGGAGCTCAGCTCCTGTAAAGCCTTGGAAGAAAGCTGGAAAGTTAGCAGGAGTAGAAGACCCAGTGGCGCCCAAGGGAAGCCCTTGGGCGTCCAACGTACCTACCTCGACCAACAGGTCGTCAACACCTACCATGGGCTCTATATTTAGATCAAGTGTCGCGACGTCCGACGAGATATCTTGGCCTGGTTCCTTTAACGAAGCGGCGAGCTGTTGTTGAATCCGCCGCAAAAAGAAGGGTCGGGGCTTGCCTCTGCCGGGTCGATGAACCCGTTGACTTGCCGCCGGGGAAGATTAGGACAGCCAACCTCTTCTCCAGAATGTAGGGCTGTCCCTTGGCGGCGTTCTTACCGAAACCGCCGACCCAAGCCCTCAGGGTTGCCAGGGCGGTATCTCTAACGGCTGGAGCCTGGAAGAGAGGGCATTCATTAGTTTTAAGTTTAAACTTAAGATTAAAACTTAAGTAATAGGCTTAGTCTAAAGACATAGGGGATGCAACTCCCATATAAAAAAGAGCTTAAGCTTAAAATAAGAGATTAAAATTAAACTTAAGAACTAAAAACATTCCTTGGGATTACCGAACGGAGTTGGGAATACTTACCCCGTCCATGAGCTGACTCACAAGATCGTAACAAATGGTGCAGGTTTCGTGGAACCAGACCTGCAGATTCCCGTGCGGAGTCGCGCATGGAGCATGGGACCTGCAGACTTATGTCCACAGGGGTCCTGGAGCATGGCATTGCATCCTGGATGCTCACAGTTGGTGGTCTGTAAGTGAAAAGATACATGAGTACCGTAAAAGACATCACGTTCAGGCTAATAGGCTAAAACGAACTCCGCTGCATGCCGGAGCGCAAAAAAATTTTGGGCATAACCCCTCCTTAACCGCCTGATAGCTAGAACCCCCGGAGAGGTCCGGTGTGATAACGTAGGTAACGGAGGGATTCGGCTTAGGCTAGCTTAAATTAAACTTACGATAGTTTAAATTAAACACTAAACAAACCTTAAGCCTAAAGCACTGGTACGTAACCGGAATAATTCCGGTGCGCGGCGGTGTTCGTGTCGCGATATCAGCGAGACGGGGTGGTTAGGAAAGACCAACTGTACGCCTGAAGTCCGCCCGCAAAGCGGGTGAAATAGCAACCTTAAGGCAAAACCTTCCCGTGAATGCCGGAGCTCCGGTAAAATAAAAACAAAAAGCACCAGTAAACGGGAGGGAAGGAGCGAGAGGGCGAAACAGACTCGAGCCAACAACGGAGCGACGGTAGTAACGACTGGGGGGGGATGGCCAGTCCCCCCTTAGTCATCTGAGCGCCACCATGAAGCAAAAGAGAACGGTCAAGTCCAGTCCTGGGTCTGTCCAGCCCCCCTTACTCCCTCCGCCTAGGGAGAGAGGGAGGCAGGCACGGGGGATATGTGGAGCGAAGCGAGGACAGACAGACCTCCCCCCCCCGGCCCTATGGAAGAGCGGGAGGAGGGTAGGAGGGTGACTGGACGGGCGCCTGGCTGCTTCGCGAATCACATGGTGACCACGAGCGGTAACATGAGAAATACAACGAAAAAACATAGCCTAGTTAAAGCAACCAACTAATCGTGAGATGCTATACAGAAGCAACCGAACTGATGAGAGGAAGCAATAAACTGGTGGGGACCAATGAAATACGGAACCTAGGCTACGTAATATGCCAGACGCCGTAGGCTAACCTAAAAATATATTAAAAATAACTAAAAAATTACATTAAAATAAAAGTAAGAAAGTAAATCAGTAGGAGAAAAAATCCAGGAGTGTTACGACTAACCCGAAAGAAAGTCTACCACTCAAAGCTAGCCGGGGCCGATACTAAGAGCTGTGGCTAGGGTCTGGATGGAAGATGCCTACGCAAGGTAAAGAAGACATGCATGCATGACATAAACCAAGTAGGCTGGACCCCTAACATAATATAGATAACTAGCAATAGAGCGTAAAAGTAATAAGGAGGTTCTAGGTATGGAAGACCAAGAACGAACCCGCCACGAGGCAGAAACAATGCCGCCATGCTTCCGACCAAGAGCCAGTATTTATACCTAAAAAACGGCAAATACTGACTCAAGGCTGGAAAAAAACCCAATAGCAACAATAACAGATTACTTAACTTAGCTGCTGCGATGGACTGCACGCTCCATAATTAGTTAAATCCAAGTAAGGGGCACAAAAAACACAAGAGCAAAAAAGGGTACGTGTGTACGCAGTGCGCTAACTGAAAAGGAATGGCCACCAGATGGCGCAGCAGTCGGCAGCATGGGATGGAGTAGTAGTAGTTGCTGCCCCACTCTGTGGGTCGGCTCCCCCTCTTTGGGGGTTTGGGGGTTTTGTAGTAGGAGATTCTATTGGTAAGTGGTTCGTGGTAGTGGTCTCACTCGCCCTAGTGTTCATACCGACACCCTCTTGGAGGGTGAGAGTCAGTAGTACTGACCTTTTCTTTATTTTATTTATTCTCTGGTATGTGTTAGTGCATTTACCTTAGAAAGAAATAATGGATTAAAGGATATTTCGCGCAGCGACACGAACTGAGCCCAGAAAAATAAATTCTAGACAATTTTACTTCATATAATGTACTACAGTGTTCCCCCCGTATTCGAAAGAGATGTGTACCAGACACCCCCGTGAATAGTTAAAACCCGCGAATAGTTAGAACCACTATTAAAAATGCTTGTAACTGCCCATCTTGAAAGTTCAGATACCAAATGTATACCTTTAATAACATCCTACTTCAAATATACCTAAAATTACTAACCTATTACTGTATTAATCTTTGATGTTATATTATTAATATCAATTCAAAGTCACCTTAAACATTTTACCATTAATAATATATACCTACAGCCAATAACAGAGAGAGAGAGAGAGAGAGAGAGAGAGAGAGAGAGAGAGAGAGAGACTGAGAGAGAGAGAGAGAGACCAGTGAATGGCAACATCATATATTTGACCATCAAGAGTGAAATTATGAATTATTTCTGAGACAGAGAGAGAGAGAGAGAGAGAGAGAGAGAGAGAGAGAGAGAGAGAGAGAGAGAGAGAGAGAATACGTATATCAATCTTGTCATTTACTCCCCGCCCACGTTCCTCCAAGTGGATAAAAAAGACTAGGAATCGCTATTTTTAATTAATCTTATTAATATTTGAAAATTAGTTATAAGGTAAATCATTTATTTATACTACAAAACAAATAAACATATGTAAGTAAGAGAGAGAGAGAGAGAGAGAGAGATGGTATTGTTACTGTTTAATCTCACGAAACTAAATATTATTTGTAAACTAGTGCTGTATATTATTATTTTACTATAAAATATAGTAATGTCCTTAAAGATACACTTATACATACATTTCCAGCCCAAACAGAGGGCGAGAGTTACCACTAAGACTACTATCATGTGCAAAAGGAGAGAGAGAGAGATTTGAGGAGAGAGAGAGAGAGAGAGAGAGAGAGAGAGAGAGAGAGAGGTGGGGGGGAGGGCTATCCTTATTTAAAAGACTGAAATGGATAGATTATTGTATTTCTATACTATAAAATACTATAACATATGAATTTTGAAATTAATTATATTACTATTATTATCATTATGCGAAAATATTAAGAAACACATGTACCATAGAAATTCTCATCTCAGTAAAAGAGAGAGAGAGAGAGAGAGAGAGAGAGAGAGAGAGAGAGAGAGATATGTGATCATTGAGAGGGCAACAGTTGTTGGACCCCAGCCAACTCTGCCTGGCTACCTGGAGTTCAAAGATGGGGGGTAAATAGCATTTTCTTTCATTCTTACATAATTTTTTTTTTTTGATACATTCAACTTACCTGTCAGATATATTACTAGATATTAGACTCCGTCGACCGACAGAATTTCGAATTTCGTGCACATGCTACAGGTAGGTCAGGTGATCTACCACTCTGCCGCTGGGTGGCAGGAATAGGAACCATTCCCGTTTTCTATCAGATTTTCTTTGTCGGCCATACTGGCAACAATGTTGTTGGTATCTCCGGCTGGATTTCGTTTTTTGAATCACAATTGATCTTCGTTTTGTTTTTGGAACCTTTTTGGTGGACGTATTTGGAATCGTTTTGGACTGGCCATATAAACAGCTTTTGTGGACTGTTTGTTTGGATTTGTATTGGTTTTTTCATTATGGAGTCTTGACTCCGGAAGTGTGGTGAGAATGTGGTGTTGAATGAATGGGTTGCAAGGTGAGGATTGCCGAAAGATTCGGATTGATTCCTCACACTCGCGGTGGTAGAAAGTTAGAATGTTGCTTTCGATAACACTTGTCCATGAATGCGAGAGTTTTAAGTGCTGAAGGGTGGAATTCTCTTAACTTCCTTACTTGAAGACAAGTTAGAAAAAAGAACCGGTTTAAGGAAGGCTTCGTTCCAAAACCAAAGCCAAGCCTAGCTTCCCTTTCATTCAAGTGACGTGGTAAGTAATTTTGTACCCTCTTCTAATATGGATGAAGTGCTCCTTCACAATATTTCAGGACCTTCACCAGAATGCAGATTCCTACGGGATTCTGCTTCGGAAATTGCAAATCTTAAAGCCGCCCTTATGAAAATGGAGCGGTAAAATGGCGGGGCTATTGGAATGGTAAACAGAATAATAGTGCCCAGAGGGAGAAGGGAATGTCAAAAGCTGTACGGAGGTTGTGGAGAATCCCCAGCAGTCAGGTCGGTCCTCCTCGGCAGAATCTGTAACAAACCACAGACTGCCCAAGAGATCGCTACCAGGAAAAGCGTTTCTCCGTGAATGTTTTTCTCATCTTCGGAAAACGCGTCTCCCAAGAGAGGATGGAGATTTTGCGGATCTTTCACGTCCCCCTGAAAAAGGAACTGGAAGGAGAAATAAACTCGATTAAAACTCGAGTTCCGGAACATTTTTTCCGAGAGGATTTGCCTTCAGAGAGCAAGCAAAAGTGTTGCTGTCCTCCTGCGAGGGTCGTGTTAAGCTTGAGAAAGGACTGATCTCCTTCCCCTCCTTTTAGGACCCAAATACTGAAACAACAAGGAATATTGAAGAATGATGCAGGATTCAATTGCGTTCTCGTGTTTTCGGAAACCTTATCTAAAGATGCCTCCAGAAGAAAGGATTTCTCGTCTTTCCGTGTAAGAAATCTAAGACTTCTTGTTTTTATGAAATTCCGAAGAAAAGAAGTTTCTTCATTAGATGAGGGAGTCCTTAAGTTTCGTTCTTCCTGTTCTTACATAGACCTAATAAATGTCCCCGTACTCAAGCGCCAGTGCCAAACGTGAGGCGCCAGCCAAGGCAATGAAGCGCCAGCCAGGCGCGAGGCACCAATTCAGGCCACCAGGAGGCCACCAGGCCCAACCGAAGAGGGCCGATGAGTGAGAGAGGTTCAAAATCTCAGCGAAAAAAGTGGTGAAAAAAAAGGAGTAATGGAGTGGCAAGAGTGGCTTGGTAAGTGGTGTTTCTTCAGATGAGAATGCAGACTTATGACAACTGTTAAAAGGTTTACAGAAGCTCCAGATAAACGAGAAGGAACAAATTCAGGTGGTATACTGAGTATTTCACCCTCAGACGTGCGGGCCAGCCAGGACGTGAGGCGCAAGCCAGGCGAGAACTCGGCCAACCAGGCGCGAGGGCGCAACCAAGGCCGGCGTCTTGGAGCCAGCCAGGCGTGAGGAGCCGAGCCAGGCCGCGAGGTGCCAGCCAGGAGCGGAGGCACCCAAAACAGGCGCGAGGAAGTCCAGTCAATAAAACAAGAAACCTAAACCAAAGAGCCAGCAAAGGGCGCCAGGCACCTTCCACAGGGCAGGACACCAGGTAGAACATAGATTGTCCTTCTAATAGTGGATTTCTCCCTGGAATTAGAATCTCCTTCTCATATGTGTAGGGAGAAATCGAACTCCAGAAAAAGAACCTCGGTACCTTCAAAAGTGACCCAGTTTCCCACTTGCAACGTATCAGAGAAGAATCAGTGGAAAAAGGCAAGAGAAGACTTCTAGATCTGTTAGTCTCGCTTACCTTCCAGAAGTATTTCTTCCTCGGGAAACAAGATCACCAGAATAGAAAATTCTTCCAAAAGAGCTCGCTCCCCATACTATGGTAGAAATTGGGGAAGACGTGTCGGAAGAGGAAACCCCAACCAGCGAGGGTGTTTCCAATTATAAAGTATTAGCCTTTCTATTCTCCTTCAAGAATTTTGGAGATTCACATAAGCCCTGCAGCTCCTCCTTCGCCTAGATCTTTTTTCTCGAGTACGCCAAAAACACTGAAGTCCTCTTTCAGATTTAAAGATGAATGCCAGCCATTTGCCAATGAAAAAGGCCTCTTCAATCCTTGAATACATGGATGAACTCGAAGGAAAGAGGGCTTTTGAAGGAACAGTTTATTGCTCTCACCTCCCTGCCAAGTTTCGGAGGTAGGAGGAGGCATTTGGTATAGAACGGAGGAGGAAAGCGATGGGGGCTTATGCTCCCATCGTCTGCAAGAAGCTGATTTTTTCAAGCTTGGTTTTGAAGCTTCGAGAAAGACACTCTCTTAACTCGGAGAACGAAAACTTATTGGAGCATGTCTGAGTTAGATCAGCACCTTAATGGGAACTTTTCCATGTATTGGAAGTTTTTAAACTTTGCTGGATTGGTCCCTTGGGGTGATGCAGAATAGAAAGGCTAAAGACCCAGGACGTCTAGGACCCAGTAAGTGGATTGCATAGTTATATTATCCTGTATGGATAAGGTGGCAGTTATAGGATGGTTCGGCGGGAGAGCTGACATTCCCGATTTGGATCGGGAATTGTAAAGAAATCTTTGTTTGGATCTTTCATAACAAAAAGCGGTATCTCCCTTCCCAGAGGTCAAGCCCTCTTGTATGCTACTCTCTCGGATCCATCTTTTGCCCATTCTCACCTGGTGAAGGATGCATCTCAAGGTCACTTTCTGAGAAGGCCACAACCCAAAGTACCCTCTTTGGTTCCAAATCCACCCCAAAAGACACAAGGCCAGCAGTACCGGTTTGGCAAAGAATGGCGACTCGTAACTCCCTATTGTGCCCTTTTGAGAGGCTCCTCCATCTCGACCTCCAACTAAAAAGAAGGACTTCAGATAAGCGAGGAAGGTCCACCCATTCTGGCCATTTCAAGAAGTCAAAAGTCAGCAAACGAAGTCCTCCAAATATCTGTAGGTAGCCAGACATCCATAAAAGTTTGTAGGTCAGCATGGGCATTCAAGGGAAGCCGGGCCCTTGGACATTCGTCTGTTTCTGGAAAAGGGATACAGTTATTAACCCTTTTCTAGACAGACCACCTTTGTCAACATCGCCAAAGGAAACTGTCGGCGAAGTAACAAAGGACCCTGTTCTGAGGGAGACACTTATTCAGATGGTGATAAACGATGAGGAACAAGGAAGCAATAGGAAGGAGGTTCAGGATCCATTCTCACCCGGGTTTTTACAAAAACCGGCCTTCCCTTTCTTAGTACCAAAAAGCATCAGGGGGGATGGAGACCTGTCCTGGATGTGGGAGCATCCTAGAACCGTTACGTAGAAAGAAGAAGTTCTCCATGCGGAGAACCTTCTGGGTGCTTTCTGAGCCCTGCGTACCGGGAGGGGACTGGATGGTCTCGCTGCGGAACTTCAGGATGCCTACTGTTTCATGTTGCCAATTCACCCAACGTCGAGGAAGTATCTCAGGTTTAATGATACAAGGAAAGATCTTAACCAGTTTCAGGGCCCTTATGCTTCGGCCTCTCCACCAAAGCTCCGCAGGTATTTTACTTAGCTGATTGCGGAACGTAGCCAGATGGCTTACATATGGAGGAAGGTTTCGGCAAATATCTCCCTATATCTAGACGATTGGCTGATAAGAGCAAGTCGGAAAGTCAATGTTTGGAGAATCTACAGAACGAACATTTGGTATTTGACCAAAATCTCGAGGATTGCTTGTGAATCTCGAGAAATCCCAGGATGGTCCCCAGTCAGGACTTAGGTCTATTCTTTTTGGGGATCTTCGGATGGATTCTCATGGGTTTTCGGGCCTTTTTCCGTCCCAGGAAAAGATCACGTTCTGAGGATTCAGAAGGTCACGAACTTCCTAAAGAAAAAGAACCGGAGTTTCATGCGAGGGAGTGGGGCTAAGTGCCTTCTGGGGACTCTTTGCCATCCCATAGAAACAGTTCGTTTTCCTATAGGGTAGACTTCACCTACGGCCCGTTTTTCAATTCTTCCTAATGGCGAACGTGGAATTGCAAGGAAATTTGGGGGTCCAACTGTTCAGACACTTTCTCGATTCCCTTCTTAGAAGTGAAGAATCACCTAAAGTGGTTTGGGCTGCACCCTCTTAAGAAAAGAACGAGGGAATGTCTCTAGAGGTTTCGGAACCCAGGACCAAATCTTGTTCTTCAGACGCCTCAGAGATGGGATGTGGGGAGCGACTTCTTAGGAAGTAAGAGAAGTGTCGTGGGCAAGTGGAAGAAAGAAAACAGAGAAACTTGGCATATAAAGTGCCAAAGAAACTGTACGCCAGTGTTTACTGGCACTGAAGTCCTTCGAAACAGAAAGTAAGAAAGTCAGGTTGGGATACAAGTCAAACGCAGGGACAATACCACGGCGTTTGGCTTATATCAGAAAACATGGGGGGGTGGGTGGGGGGGGGGGACTCAACTCGTTTTCCCTTTACGAGGATAACGAAGGAGATCTGTTTATCGTGGGCAAAGGAGAAAGGAATAAAAATTACCCTCCATGACCAGATTTGTAAAGGTGGGAGGTGAGAAGAATTCGTGAGGGTCGGACAGGACTCAGCAGGACAAACCAAGTTCTCCCCACAGAGTGGACCTCTCCGACGAGTCAAGTGTGTCAAACCTGTGGTCCATTGTTGGGGGCAGCGGGCACACAAATAGATTTCTATTCGCGACATTCACTATCCAAAAGAATAGTAGAACTTCTGCTCTTCAGTGGAAGGACCAAGACCCGAGAGCGATAGAGGTGGATGGCCATCGAACTGAATTGGTCAGGCCTAGATGCTTACGCCTTCCTTCCCCCTTTCAAGCTACTAGGAGTATGTAATGAAAGAAACTTTGTAGCATCAACAGGGACCGATGAACTAAACTATCATCGCCCCCGTTTTAGGCCCCTACTCAAAGAATGGTTCACAGAAGGTTACCAGGAATGGACAGTGGAACTACCCCAGATCTCTTATTCCAAAACAGGTAGATTTTCTTCAAACAACCCCAACCCCGACTTCGGAAGGGAGGGAACCATCAAAACCTCCCCCGCTCTCGCTCTGACTGCCTTTCGACTATCGAAAGATTGGTCAGAACGAGGGAGGCTTTTCAAACAAATCTTCCAGGGGGGAAAAAAAAGCAATTGGCTCTAGAAGCACCCGAAGTGGGGTCATGTGTTCGAGAAGATTTGGTTTGGAAGGAAGAAATAAAACTGTCCTCCTTCGAGTTACCTCTGTGGGACCGAGTGTGGCAGATTTTTTGTTTATTCCTTAGAGGAGGAACCCCATCTATCGGTTTTTTCACCCTATCAAAAGGATACCGAAGCATGCTCTCCTTCGGCAGTTTTTAGAAACAGGGGTTTTAAATTTAGCAGAAGACAAAGATCTGCGCACGAGCTAATAGATAGTTCGAGACCATCTAAATCTTTATCCGTTGCGGTTGCTACCAAGCTTGGAATCTGGATATAGTTGCTTAAAATAAGATAGTTTCGAGACCGTCTTAAAATCTTTTATCCTCGGTTGCTCCAAGCTGGAATCTGGATATAGTGCTTGAAATTCCTTTCCTCAGAAGAAGTTTTGAGGCCTCCCCCACCTTGCATCGGTTTAGAAGGAATTGGATGGTGGAAAAATGCATTTTTCCTTCTTTCCCTTAGCTACAGCCAAAAGAACAAGTGAAATCCACGCCCTCGGACTCTGCGGGTGGGTTTTAAAAATAGAACGCAGCCAATCTTGTTATTTCCCAGACTTCTATTTCTGGCCAAGACGAGAAACTCCCTTCAAAAACCCTGGACCTAGGAGTTTTGAGGTGAAAAAGGCTTTCCAAGACTTGGTGGGAGAAGAAATTGAAAGAACGCTATTGTCCTGTAAGAGCTCTTAAGTTCTAATCTCCACAAAAAGGAAGAAAACTAGGAGGATGAAACAAAAAGTTTTGTTTGGTGGGGCGCATTCGTGATACAAAGAGACTGATGTCCAAAAATGCGTTAGCAATAATTTTGTCAGGAGCGTAATTACCGATGGCTCATAGCAAATGCACGGATGATTCTTTTAAAAAAACTCTAACGAGTAAAGATCATGAGAGGTAACGAGCTGTGGCCACATCTTTATCATTCCAGAAGAAAACATGCCCAATGAGAAAAAGACATTTTTAAAATGTGACCTACTGGAGATGCAAAAACTCCGGTATTCCGCATTCACGATACCTTAAGGAATGTTTAGAATTACCTAATGAGAATATTGCTTCTCTCTAGGTCCTTTCGGGTATCATCGGATACAGTGCTGGGGACTTGGAACGCCAGACCGATCCTTAAAATTTTAAATATTGTACTTTTAAAAATTGTACGTAAAACCTTCCCCTTTTGAGATGGGTTTTTCTCGTTTGTTTTTCTACTTTACATAGGTGCTTGATGTCGCACAGGCGGGGCCATTGCCTTTGTTAGTAGGAACTGTGATTGTATATTCTTACGGCTTGGGCTGTACAAGAAGACTGTGTCCTTTTCTGTGTACTTAAACTCCCCCTTTTGAGACAGGTGCCTTGGTTTTATACTGGCAAGGGTGCTTGATGTTCGCACAGGCGGCCATTGCCTTTGTCAGTACGGAACTGGAAATGTGGCCTTTACAGGATGTGGTTGTACAAAAAGACTTTGTCTTGTATGTGTACGTCAACCTCCCTTTTGAGACCAGTTTCTAGGTTTGGTCTACTGGCAATGGTGGGCTTGATGTGCGCACAGGCGGTCCCGTTGCTTTTTGTCAGGAAGAAGACTGCGAATAGGTCTTATAAGCTGGGTTGTTACAAATTTTTTTTTTTTTTATCCTTTGTAAATTTACGTTGTAATATATCTGTGATTTGAGTTATTGAGGTTGTTTTGCAAAGGGGTTTCGGGGATAAACTCCTTGCAATCTTAGAACTAAACACGGTGGTTAGGTTAAGGTGATCGGGATCGGTAATTGTGCTCCTTTCGAAATAAGGTTCTTGTCATGTAAGTGGGATCGAACAACCCCTTTGACATAGTCCTTCCAGGTATTCGGCCAAGATAAGCGGTTAAGACCCCTTTGGCGGCAGAACCTACAAGAACTCTTAGCCATAGAATCAATATCTCGCTGAGGCTCTTGAGGACTAAGCAGGACGCCTGGCAGTTAACCATGAAAGTCTTCAGTCTAATCAGGTAGGAACCAAGGTTTTAATTATTATTACCTACACGTATGGTTGGTATTATTTCAGTTTTAAATCAGTTATTAGCTGTCGTTTACCCTCCCTCCAATGGTTAGAATCAGCTAGGTATATATCCTGACAGGTACTTGAATGTATAAAAATGATATTGTTTTATGAATACAATAAAGTTTTATACCATACTTTACCTGGCAGATACTATACAATTTCTGTTTCTGGGCTCAGCTCGTGTCGGCCTATGAAAGTAATCCTTAATATCATCTTTCTAGGTAAAATTATCCTAAAATTACCAGAGAAAAAACAAAATTAAGAAAATGTCAGTAAGACTGACTCGCTCACTCTTAAAAAGAAGTGTCGGTATGATATAGGGGCGAGTGTGGAACACTACCACGAGACAAACACCAATTAGAACTTCCCTATCAGAATCCCCCTAAGAGAGAGCTGATACCAACGGGCGATGCAGCCTCTACTACTACTACTAGACGGAACCACCGGACAGCAGCGCCCCTAGCGGTCATCCTTAATTTTTAGCGCCAGCATCTTGACGCTGTTTTCTCTTGTGCTTTCACTATTGTGGATTTACCTCGTTTTCTGAGATGGAACGCTCTGCAATTGCCACGGCTAAGTTAAGTAACTCATAAGTATTATTTTATCATAGTTTTATCTTCCGGGTACCAGTATTTTCCTTTTTATAGGTCATATACGGTTCCCCGGTTGTCTCGTGGCGGCCATGCTGCCTCGTAAGAATTCCCGGTCCTCCATACTGGGACTTCTTATACTTATGGGCTTATTTTTCACGTTCATTGTTTTACATCGAGTTTTAGCTAGGTTAGCCCTCTTACCATTCTCTTAGCTTGGTATTTAGGGCTATCATTATTTTATTCTGGCCCAGCATCCCGGCTCTTGCTCTACATCGGCTATCGCTGGCTCCGAGTAGGCTACTGTTTCTTGGAATAGTTGCCTCCTCCTGGGCTTCTTTCTCTTTTCCTAAAAGTGTCTCTTCCACCTTTCGATGTATTTATTATTATTATTATTATTATTATTTAGGGTGTTAGGCTAGCCTAGGTGCTTGTTCCATGTATTGGTACAGCTTGGTTCACGTGGCCCTACCACGGTTGTGGTGATCGCGGCCTAGGCCACTTAGAGTCACGTGTTCCATAGCACCTCACCCTGCCCCTTCCCTCCCTCTCTGATGTAGGGAGGAGCTGGGGGACCCCTGGATTGTCATACACCTCTTTGCCTTCTCTCTCATTCCGGAGGTGCCGGGAGGTTCCGCCAGCAGGGGGTTTAGGGCGACCACTAGGAGGTACCGGGTCTCCATACGGGTAGTTGGTGAGGTGGGGAGGAGTAGGCCATCCCTTCCCCCTTTCCTCGCTCCCGCCGTGTTTCACCGGGACCTCCTTCCCCCCCATACCCATTACTCAGCCACCTCCCTTACGATACGAAAGGAGCCTTCCGTCGCAGCCGGGGCCCCTTTGGTGATAGGTTATTGGCTCCACTAGCGGGTAGGGTGGGTACTATGGATGGTCGTTTGCTTGCTACTATATCCTTATCTCTCCCCCGCTACCGGGAAGGGAGCTTACCCTTACCTACGCACTCTTCTAGTAGACGGGTGGAGAGAAGTTGGTTTTGATGTTATTACTGTACTATGTTAAGGATATATACCCTAATTGAAGATGTTTTACAATGAATTGTGTTTTTTACTATTATGTTATCAACCATCCCCGCCATTTTACGTTGTGGTTTCCTTTACCACCACTCCTAGTTGGTTGATTTTTGTGTCTCCGCCACTGGCGGAGCCATAGACTTTCTTCCAACATGGTTACCACAAGTATTTTAGCAGGGCTCTGGTTTACTCTAACTTTATCGCTCCGCCACCAGCGGAGCATATGTTAGACTGTAAGTATTACTCTGTACTCATGTACGTTTCTACTTACAGGCTACCAACTGTCAGGTCCTCGCTTGCAATGCGACGTTACATGACCCCTGCGGACACGATGAGTGCAGGTCTCATGCCCCGTGTGCCACCCTGTTCAACGAGTTCATCGTTTGGCATCCCGAGGCCTGCACCATTTGCTACGACCTGGTCGGTCAGCTGGTTGATGGGGTAAGACCATTATAAAACTAGTTATCAATTTACTAACACTTTTAGTTCGTAAGTTTGTTAACCCTGTCCGCAATTGGTAGCTAATTCAGCCTTTCTTTCAGGCTAGCGGGGTGAGGGAAGTCGCCCTCGCCACTCTAAAGCGTGGGTAGGCGGCTTTGGAAAGAACGCCGCCAAGGGCCAGCCCTACATTCTGGACAAAAAGCTGCCATCCAGATCTTCCCTGCGGGCAAGTCGACGGGCTAACGTCGATCCCTTGTCCGCCGCCCCCGTAATAGCCGCCATCCAGCAAGAGCTTCAGCAGTCGTTGGGGCTCGTAGCCGCCCAGGAGCCAGTCCCGGACGTCGCCGGCCTGGATCTGAACGTCGAGCCTATGGCGGTAGTGAGTGAGGGTTTGTTGGTTGAGGTAGGTTTTGTCGGGCGCCCAAGGTCTTTCCTTGGACGCTCCTGGATCTTCTCCTGTCCCTTCTTCTTCCGCATCTTTCCAAGGCTTTCCGGGATCTGAGATCCCTAGCCGCACTCCCGCTCTCTCTGTACCTCCCAAGGAGAAGGGAAAGAGAGAACCGAAGACTCTGTCTAAGGCGACTTCTAGAAAGTCGTCTTCGTCTTCTTCGGCTAGGAAGTCATCGACTTCTTACGCCGACGCGGTGAAGGCTAAGCCAAGCTCTTCCCAGTCGAAGAGTTCTAGAGGCAAGGCTTCGAAGGAGAAAGCTCGCGCTACCTCCGAGTCGTTGCCATTCTCCATCTCCTCCGTTGCCCCCTCTCCGGCTATGCCGGCAGGGGTAGCAAGCACCAGCTCCTGCGTTCCTTCTCCTGTCTCACCAGGAATGATGGAGCAGGTAGGAGTGATGGTGGGTTCCCAAATCTCAGCTTGGGGAACCCGCTTTGAGCAGATGTTCGCACAATTGTCGAGCACTCTGTCTCAAACTGGACAGACCGTCCAAGAGCTCTCGAATAGAGTAAGAGAGACTGAGGATCGGATGTCTGGGCTATCCCAGGCTCCTCCCCCAGTATCCCCTGCTTCTAGCACGGGGATCATCCAACTCCCGTCTTACGACTCTCTGCCAGCTTTCTCTATGGAGAATCCATGGAGAGTAGCGGTGCCTACGCTCCCTTTAAGGACGGGATGATTTCGATCCCGGAGTTTGGCACTCGAAGGATTGAGGACTTCGAGTTCTATCCTCCGGGTCTGTCACAGCCTTTCATCGGGTATGCTAGGCTGACGCCAACGGCTCTTACAAGGGAGGACAAGATCTCGAAGGAGTCTGTCCTCTACAGTAGAGACCACGCCCAACGGGAATGGGTTCACTGCCTTGAGGACTGGGAGTGTACGAATACTAAACTCCAGGCCTATAAGAGCCCATTCACTATTTTCGCCACGGAAGAGGAGGTCTCTCTTCCGTTCGCTACGAAATTGGTGGAGAAGGCTCTTCAGGCAGTCCTCAAGGATGAGCCCCTTCCGCAGTTGAGAGAGTCGGAGTCCACTTCTCCACTCTTTCCCGCTTTCGGAGAGTTATGGGAAAACCTGCCTGCTACTTTCACGCAGGGTAAACTCAAGCCGGACTGCGCTATGGACCAGTTCGGTGAGAAGTTGCCTAGGCTGCCGGACTCCCTAATCCAGGCAGAGTTCGATGCGCGGACTAGGTTTGGCAGGTCCCTTAACTCTATCATAATCACGGAAATGGCTGCTCTGACTTATGCGAACGAACCGCTATTAAGATCTTAGCGAAATCACAATTTCACACGGTTTTGCTAGACGCTTTTGACTTCTTCCAAGCCAGGAAGAACTGTCGAAGCATGTTCTTCAAGAGTGTACTATCAGGCACGAGCCTAATAGACTCTTATCTGCCAGCATGTGGGAGCGGATCTCTCCCAGAGTCAGCAGTGAACGAAGTTCATCACGAAGCTGCTAGACTCAACCAGAGCCTTAGAGCTAGGTGGGGCATTTCCTCTAAGAGGAAACAGGAATCCGCTCCTACTGCTGGCAAGAAACCAAAGAAGGCTGGTAAGAGATTCCAGCCATACAAAAAACTTCAGCCTCAGCAGCAGTTTGTGCAGGCGGTCCCAGTCAACCAACAAGGACAACCTGCTACAGCTAAACAAACTCAGCCGTTCCTCCTGGTGCCCCAGCAATCCCAGCCTTCGACCTCCTATGCCATCTCGCCTGCCTATAACCCTGCTTATGAGGTTCAAGGCTACTCTCAATCGAGGGGTAGGGCGAGAGGTTTACTTTCGTCACCGGGTGGCGCAGGAAGGGGTGCAAGGAGTAAACAGTTCAGAGGAGGGCGTGGGTGGCAACCCGCCCACCAACAATGAGGTTCTCCAGGTAGGAGGGAGGCTGTTCCTTTTCCGCCACAGGTGGGGGTTCAGCAGTTGGCACAGAGCATAGTGTCCAAAGGATTAGGCTGGAGCTTGGATCCAAGATCCTCCTCCAATCAAATCATTCCATCAGCTACCGTCAGAGGAATTGATAGATTACGCGGAAGAACTCCTTCAGAAAAGGAGCTATTGCGAGAGTCAAGCATCTAAAATTTCAAGGTCGCTTATTCAGCGTGCCAAAGAAAGGCTCAACAAAAAGAAGGGTAATCTTAGACTTGTCAAAGCTAAACTCTTTCATTCGCTGCGACAAGTTCAAGATGCTTACCCTCTCGCAAGTAAGGACCTTACTGCCGCGTGGAGCCGTCACATGCTCCATCGATCTTACAGACGCATATTATCATATCCCTATAGCCAGGCACTTCCGCCCCATTCCTAGGATTCAGGCTAGGAAATCAGACATTCTCATTCAAAGTGATGCCCTTCGGTCTGAATGTAGCCCCCAGGGTATTCACAAAGATAGCAGAAGTGGTTGTACAACAATTGAGAGCTCAGGGAATCATGGTAGCGGCATACCTCGACGATTGGTTAATCTGGGCACCAACAGTCGAGGAATGTCTCAAAGCTACCAAAAAGGTAGTTTCACTTTCTGGAACATCTGGGTTCCAGATAAACAAAACGAAATCCAGAATTGTTCCGGAATCTCGTTTTCAGTGGCTGGGAATCCAGTGGATTTGTCCTCCCACAATCTATCAATTCCAGTAGCCAAACGGAAGGAAATAGCAAAATCTGTCAGGCAATTTCTCAAGTGCAAACAAACGTCAAGAAGAAACCAGGAGAGAATCCTAGGGTCTCTTCAGTTTGCTTCAGTAACAGATATCCTTCTGAAAGCAAGGCTGAAAGATATAAATCGAATTGGCGGTCAAGAGCAAACTCCAAATATCGAGACAAGTTGTCAGTAATCCCACAGATCCTCCGCAACCAACTACGGCCTTGGTCAAAAGTAAAGAACTTAGCCAAAAAAGTACCCCTTCAATATCCCCTCCCAGTGTTAACCATTCACACGGATGCATCCCTGTCCGGTGGGGGGATACTCTCAGTTCAAACAGGTTCAGGGGACTGTCAGTTCAATTTCGCCAGCTCCACATAAACGTGTTGGAAGCAATGGCAGTATTTCTTACTCTGAAGAGACTGCTTCCCCCGAAGAAGTCTCATCTAAGGCTAGTTTTTGGACAGTGCAGTGGTAGTTCATTGCATCAACAGAGGAGGGTCCAAATCCAAGCATGTGAATCATGTCATGATAGCCATCTTTGCATTAGCAAACAAACACAAATGGCATCTGTCTGCCACTCACCTGGCAGGAGTAAGGAATGTGATAGCAGACGCCCTGTCCCGGTCAGTTCCTCTGGAATCAGAGTGGTCTCTGGACGACGGGTCATTCCAGTGGGTGAGCCGGAGAGTCCCAGGTCTCCAAGTGGATCTCTTCGCCTCACAAGCGAACCACAAGCTCCCTTGCTATGTGGCCCCCAACCTGGACCCTCTGGCTTATGCCACGGACGCCCTGTCGTTAGATTGGAATCAGTGGAGAGAATTTACGTTTTTCCTCCAGTGAATCTTCTCCTGAAAGTCCTAGACAAACTAAGGTCTTTCGAAGGGATAGTAGCTCTGATTGCACCGGACTGGCCCAAGAGCAACTGGTATCCACTTCTCTTGGAATTGGGTCTCCGACCTCAACGGATCCCCAATCCCAAACTATCACAATCAGTACAAATGAGGACTGTGTTCGCTTCCTCAGGAACTCTCCAGACCCTAACTTTATGGACTTCATGAAGTTTGCGGCTAATAAAGATGCTAACATTGATCCACAGAATATTCTCTTCCTGGAATCAGATAAGAGGGAGTCAACCATCAGACAATATGACTCAGCTGTTAAGAAATTAGCATCTTTCTTGAGAGAATCGAACACTACAACCATGACAGTTAATCTGGCTATATCCTTTTTCAGATCTTTATTTGAAAAAGGTTTAGCAGCTAGCACGATTACCACTCACAAGTCGGCTTTGAAGAAAATCTTTCAAGTAGGTTTTCAGATAGATTTAACTGAATCTTATTTCACATCTATCCCTAAAGCCTGTGCTAGACTTAGACCTTCTCAGAGGCCTACTACAGTTTCATGGTTCTTGAATGATGTTCTCAAACTAGCTTCAGATACTGACAACTCATCTTGTACATTCATAATGCTCCTGAGGAAGACTCTATTCTTATTAAGCCTAGCCTCAGGAGCAAGAATTTCAGAACTGTCGGCTCTATCCAGAGATGCGGGTCATGTGGAATTCCTCCCATCAGGAGAAGTTCTACTTGCTCCAGATCGTAGCTTTTTAGCCAAAAATGAAGATCCTCTAGCAAGGTGGGCTCCTTGGAAGGTTATCCCACTTCCACAGGATCCTTCTCTCTGCCCAGTATCAACCCTTAGAGCCGTTTCTATCTCGTACTTCTTCTAGATCCTCGGTGCTCTCTTCATGAGAGAAAAGGTGGTACTTTGTCATTTAAAGGTATTAGGCAACAAATCCTTTACTTCATTAACAAGCCAACCCTGAGTCATTCCCAAGAGCACCATGATATCAGGGGAGTAGCCACCTCTATTAACTATTTCCAACATATGAACTTTGAGGATCTTAGGAAGTTATACTGGATGGAAATCCCCGACAAGTCTTTAAACGGCATTATTTAAAGTCCTTGGAATCTTTAAAGTTTTCAGCAGTAGCAGCGGGAAACATAGTTTCCCCTGATACTGCTTAGTAGTTGTAGTATTGATCCAGGTCTCCTTTCTACCTACTTCAACCAAACATGCCTCACCTATCACCAGGCTACTCATCATTATAGCCTTAGCCGTTGTGTGTTATAGTGGTTTGTCCCTTATTTTTTTGCTAGGGACAACCACATGGGTACTGATATGTACCCCAGTGGTCCTAACCTTATTTTTATGCTAGGTTAGGCCACAATATGTTTGTGTAATTTTCCATTTAACTTGTGATAACTTCAGTCACAATGTGTTTGTATATATTTGAATTACTTATTTTATTTGTATTAATGATGGAATTGAGTGTACCTACCCTTATTTTATGCTAGGGTAGGACACATGTAATATATATAATTGTACTTATATGTTCTAATTAAGTAAATTCAAACATTTCCTTATTTTACAGCATATTTACGATTTTTGTTACTACCATTTAAGTACTTTAAGTTTACTAACATTCTGTTATTGATTACTGTAATAAGTTAGTTTAAGTACTTATTTTGTATGCTGTATTTGATTTACTTATATTATATCATCATTTTTAATATGTTTTTTCATTTTTTCCCTTTTCCATCTTGTCTGTTTCTCTGGTACTCATTTTCATAGGCCGACACGAGCTGAGCCAAGAAAAGGGATTTTGACGAAGGAAAAATCTATTTCTGGGTGATTGGCTCGTGTCGCCCTATGAAACCCATCCCTTTTCATGGTTTGTTGTTTTCCCCCCCTTGCAGGACAAGATGTATTTATGTTTTATTAAGGATGACCGCTAGGGGCGCTGCTGTCCGTGGCGTCCTCTAGTAGTAGTAGTAGAGGCTGCATCGCCCGTTGGTATCAGCTCTCTCTTAGGGGGATTCTGATAGGGAAGTTCTAATTGGTGTTTGTCTCGTGGTAGTGTTCCACACTGCCCCTATATCATACCGACACTTCTTTTTAAGAGTGAGCGAGTCAGTCTTACTTGACATTTTCTTAATTTTGTTTTTTCTCTGGTAATTTAGGATAATTTTACCTAGAAAGATGATATTAAGGATTACTTTCATAGGGCAAACACGAGCCAATCACCCAGAAATAGATTTTTCCTTCGTCAAAATCCCTTTAATTGCCCACCCATCCTCCCCTCAGGAGACAGATAGGTATAGAGAAAATCTGATAGAAAACGGGAATGGTTCCTATTCCTGCCACCCAGCGGCAGAGCGGTAGATCACCTGACCTATCTGTAGCGTGTGCGCGAAATCGAAATTCTGTCGGGCGACGGAGTCTAATAGCTAAGTATATATCTGCCAGGTAAGTATGTATAAAACTTTATTGTATCATAACAATATCATATTTATAAACTTAAATCTTGCTAATTCACTTAGTATTTTCTTTTACTGAATTGTTTATATTATTGCTGTTTACAATAATTGATATTTGAGAATTAGTAAATATCCCAATTCATGATATTTGTTATTTGAATGAGTAAATCATTCATCGCCATAAAACATCTCAGTAAGAGAGAGAGAAGAGAGAGAGAGAGAGAGAGAGAGAGAGAGAGAGAGAGACGAGAGAGAGGAGAGAGAGTAGAGAGAGAGAGACCTGGAGTTCGAAAGAAACTAAAAATCTTTACTAATTCACTGTAGTATGTTCTTTATTGAAGTGATTGCTCTTTACATTAATATTAATATTTGAAAATTAGTAAATCATTTATCATACAAAAAGCATACATCTCTGTAAGAGAGAGAGAGAGAGAATTATTAGTTATTATGTGATATCATTTAATCTTATTAAACTTACTAATACAGTATTGATCAATATTAATATTTTAAAATTAGTAAATCATTTTTATATCATAAAAATGTATTTAGGCATGAAAATATTATCAAAATACACTAATTAATGATTATTTATCATCGGAAAATCCCGCGAATAGGCGAATTCTCCGCAAATAATGGGTAGATAAGGTCAGAGAAAAATCCGCGAATCAGTGAGTCCGCGAATCCGGAGAACGCAAATACGGAGGCCCCACTGTATTTCATTACTTTTCACTCTTAATTTAACTTTTGAACACATTAATAATAGAAAAAATGTGAAAAGGGGGACTTTTTGGGTTGGTTGGAATAAATTATTCTGATTCCCTTTATTTCTTATGGGGATATTTGTTTCATATTTCGAACAAATCGTATTTCGAACAGCCTTCTGGAACGGATTAAGTTCGAAGTACGAGGTACTACTGTACATAGCTGTAACCCCTTGAAATTGTGGTTCAACTCATGTGTGTTAACCCAGCCACACTTTCCCAGATGGCAAGGGAAAAAAAAAAAAAAAAAAAAAAAAAAAAGTTAGTCAATGTGCAAAGCAGTTCAAGGTTAATTACTCTCTCCCTCCACTTGGGAGAGTCGAATATGGTTCAATGAACTGTAAACATCCTCAGCTTCTGTAGTCAGTGGATGGTTGCATTCCAATTGAGCTCTAGCAAGCACATGCACCACTACCCAATCCCAAATTGGTGAGGTATGTGCATGATCCAAGGACAAAGCATTACCCTGGTATGCAAGTGAGCAATCTTCTATACACAGGTTCTATAAAGTCGTCTCTGAAGAGATGTTCCCTGAAGAAAATACTCTACCCCACGTACACTCCTAAGAGTACATGTACACGGTTAGCAAGCAGGTAGTGCTTGGTTACCTCTCTATACTCCCAAGGGGGACTGAGTTCACCCCATTACCCCATTATATCAGTATAGCTGATGCGAACACCATGCACCATGCCTAACAAATGGGTTGTGTGTAACTCCCATCCCCACAGAGACACAAGGGAAGGGGATGTCCCAAACATATGAGTGGTCAGTCCTTTGAGCAAGCATCTGTCAGGAGAGCAGGACAAGAAGATTTCTGGGTTCAGCCTGTGTCGCTCCGTGAAATGCTTCCTTTAGTGTTCATTTCTAAGGTAAAGTATTGCTATAATTACCAGAGAAAAACTAAAATAGTAATGCCAGAGTAAACTGGCTCGCTCACCTTTAACCCTCTTACGCCGATTGGACGTATTAAACGTCGAGTCAAAATGTCTCCCGTATGCCGATTGGACGTATTATACGTCGACTCAAAAAAGTTTTTTTTTAATTCGCGGAAAACACTTATAGGCTACCAGCCAAAAACTTTTGAATCACGCGCCTTGTGGGATGCTGGGAGTTCACGAATCAAGGCGTTGTTTTGTTTACAATCGTTACGCAGGCGCGCAAGCGCGAATGTCTTTCTTATCGCACTAAAAAGTATCAGTGACACATTTCAAAACTTATTTCGTCACTTTGACATAATTTTTGCACCATTTTAAATTATCCTTTACAAAGAGTATTATATATGAAAATGTGCGCAATTTCATGTAGAATACAACTAAAAAATACTCATGATTGTAGCTTTTATCAGTTTTGAAATATTTTCATATAAATAACAATGTGCCAAAATTTCAACCTTTGGTCAACTTTGACTCTACCGAAATGGTCGAAAAACGCAATTGTAAGCTAAAACTCTTATATTCTAGTAATTTTCAATCATTTGCCTTCATTTTGCAACAAATTGGACGTCTCTAGCACAATATTTCGATTTATGGTGAATTTATGAAAAAACTTTTCCTTACGTCCGCGCGGTAACTCTTCCGATAAATTTTTGTGTGTGATTGTCCTAATGTTTGCACCATTTTAAATTTGCCGTTACATAAAGTTTTATATATGGAAATGTGCGCAATTTTATGCACAATACAATTAAAAACAACCCATGGTTGTAGCTTTTATCAGTTTTGAAATATTTTCATATAAATAACGATAAGTGCCAAAATTTCAACCTTCGGTCAACTTTGACTCTACCAAAATGGTCGAAAAACGCAATTTTAAGCTAAAACTCTTATATTCTAGTAATATTCAATCATTTACCTTCATTTTGCAACGAATTGGAAGTCTCTAGCATAATATTTCGATTTATGGTGAATTTATGAAAACAAAATTTTTTTCCTTACGTCCGCGTGGTAACTCTTCCGAAAAAAATCAGAAATTTTTTCGTGCGATTGTCGAAATGTTTGCACCATCTGAAATTAGCCGTTACATAAAGTTTTATATATGAAAATGTGTGCAATTTCATGTAGAATACAAAATAATTGATTGAAGGTTGTAGCTTTTCTCTTTTTTGAAATATTTGCATATAAATCATGATAAATAGAAAAAAAAACCACGTTCGGTCAAATTCTACTCTACCGAAATAGTCGAAAAACGCAATTGTAAGCTAAAACTCTTACAATCTAGTAATATACAGTCATTTATCTTCATTTTGAAACAAATTCGAAGTGTCTAGCACAATATTTAGATTTATGGTGAATTTAAAAAAAAAATTCCCTTCCCTCCGCTCGCCGATTCGCATGCGTACGTCATATTCTCCTAATATTTGCTCCTTTTCATATTAGGCATTTTATAGAGTTTCATATATGAAAATGTGCGCAAATTCATGAAGAATACAAAAACAAATATTTGAAGGTTGTAGCTTTTCTCATTTTGGCAATATTTGCATATAAAAAAATATATAACTTGTAAGATTTTCGCTCCTGGTGAACTTAAGTTTAATAATGAAGAGGACAGCGAGAAGACTGGCGATCATTTCTTCTTTTTATTGACACCTACGTTTCGGGAATCCTTTCCCATCTTCAGGGCTATAAATAGAATTATAGCACTGGCTGCATTTTAAAATCAAAAGAATTTTCGGCCATAAGGAACCATGCAAATTCATGTAAAACTGACGTTAAGTACAATAATTTCAAAATACTTTGTCAAACTGCTGACTGTCTTTCGCTCCTTCTTTTAGAATCTCTTAACATCAAGAAACTGTCTCCTACCTTAAACAACCAAACTACCTCCACACTGTTACATATTGCTTAACTGCCTATTACTCACATTCTCTCTCTCTCTCTCTCCCTTGTTTTTGATTCCTCCAATGTCGCCTTTTGACTATGCTATTTTCCATCAGTTAACAACCAAACCTCTCAACAGTAAGTCTGGCAGAATGGTGTCTTTGTTTATTTTTTCAATTTTTATTTTTTGTTTTGCTTTTGGATGTGTTATTTTACTAAGTTATTCAGTGTTTTAATTTACTTTTAGCTTAAAGTCACTTCGTAGTTTTTATTTTTCTTTTAGCTTAATGACAAACTATATTTCTTATAATTATTAGATTATTTTAGCACACTTTTTAATATTGTAAAATTAATTCTATTTATAGCCCTGAAGATGGGAAAGGATTCCCGAAACGTAGGTGTCAATAAAAAGAAGAAATGATCGCCAGTCTTCTCGCTGTCCTCTTCATTATTAAAAAATTTATATATAAAAATTTAGACATTCGGTCAACTTTAACTCGTCTGAAATGGTCGAAAACTGCAATTTTAAGCTAAAACTCTTACAGTATCGTAATATTCAATCATTTGTCTTCATTTTGAAACAAATTGGGAGTCTCTAGAACAATATTTAGATTTATGGTGAATTTAAAAAAAAAAAAAAAACATTTTTTTACGTCCTCGCGTTACGAATTCATGCATCATTTTGTGATAATATTTTTTCTGTGTTGCTTTGATTGTTTTACAATGTGTTATATATAAAATTGATTGCAATTTAGTGTACAATACAACGAAAAAAAAGTAACTCGTTAGCTTTAACCGTTTTTTGCACAGCTTGATTTGAATACAATTATGTATGAATTCTTTTTTTTTTTGCTATCATATATTGCATTATTTATATATGACAATGATATTTTTTTCATTTCTGATGGTTGGATACTAAACTTCAGGCAATGACAAAAAAAGGAGCCAAAAATGAACTCTTAATCTTGAAAACTAAGCGCACTGTGATTTTTTGAAAAAATTATTTTTTCCGCTTCCTCGCTCACTCCAAACCCGCCTTGGCATACGGGAGACGTTTTGGTTTTTAGGGCTTAGGCGTAAGAGGGTTAATAAAGGTGTCGGTATGGTATCTGGGGCGAGGGGAAACCACTACCAGAGGTCCCTTGCCATTTAGTCTCTCCCTTCCTCAATATCCCTCGTCTACAGAGGAGCCGATCTAAGGCCCCGCTACTACTACAACTAGCGCCTTTGTTTTCATTCCTTTCGATAGCACCGTTCACGCCACACGCGTTCTTTCCTTGTGCTGTGTTTTTCATTTGGATTTATCCCACTTTTTCATCATCATGGATCGTCAAGCTTCTGCATCCAAGTTAAGTACTGCGTTTAATGAGATAATTTTGAGACGGTTTTTGGCATGTTAAGCCAAGTTATCTTAGGTTATGTGAGAGCGGTAGCACGTGCGTTGCCGTTCCCACGCCGCCTAATCTTGGCTCGCCAGCCGCGTGATGATTCCCTGCTTTCTTGCACCAATTGGTCTCCCATACTAATTGGTCTTGATTGCACTGGAGCAGTACCCTAATTAAATTTATTTTAAGATGCATTTGCCATTGACGTGTTTATTTTATTAGTCCGTTCACGGGGGATAGCCTACTTCCGAACCGCATGCTTTCGGTCGTGGCGTACGCATTCCTTTCTTGCATGGAGGTTGTCATATCAACCCTTGTTTATCAGCAAGATAGGATCTTTAGACTCGTTTGCCTTATGCGGAAGGACCCTAGTTCCTACGTAGCCCTTTCCGTCCTTGAGCCACCCTGGCCGTTTGCCCCTCGAACATTCGTTACAGCATCTAGGCTAAGCTGCTCTGAGTTTCTAGGCTAGCATTTCCATCGTTGGATTTTGCTTAACCTAGTTTCTCAAGGACCATTCCTTTCTCTCTCGCTCCATATTTATTTCGCTCCTTCCCCTGTGTCAGGACAGGATATTTATGTTATGTGTTACTTTCTTGTAGCAGGCACCTAGTTGGCCTATAGGCCTTCTTGGATCGACTGGCCTCTCACACCGCATGACTGTTCACCCGGCTGAGAGTGTCTCCAGTCAATTGCGTATGAGCCACCCTGCTACCGACCCCTCTCAGTCCCCCCACACCCCCCTCGCTCACCCACTTCGGTGGAGTGATGACTCGCTCACGCTACCTCAGATAGCCATCCGAGTCATCCATGGGGGAGAAGGGGGTTCACTGGGGGGTACACTCGGTGAGCAGGCCTGCCGTACTCTGCCGCGCTGCTAATGGTGTAGGGGGGGGGGGGGGGGACCCTGCTCTACCGAGCCATGGTTGGCTACCAGGCGCGGGGGAGTGGGACACACCCCGACCCACGAGGTAGTGTATCCCTCTCACTATCTATGAAGCCCACCTCTTCCCACCCCACTCCGGCGGCCTCAGGGCTCTGGCGCAAGCCGGACCCGACCTCGGGATAGCTATGCTTCTTTGGATATGTGAAAGGCTCCGGCCTGTCTGTGGGATTACATTTTGCATGCATGGCTTATTACACATAATATAACATCCACATTCTGTTGCAAGTTATTATCTTACTATACCCAGTTATTTACACCGGTGGAGTCTTCAACTCCGCCAGGTATTTAACTATCCCACCCTGTTACGTCTTGCTCTTCACCCTGCATCTGATTTTGGGTTATATCCCTTACTCCGGCACATGGAGGACAGCTTGAATCCACTTAATCTGTCAGATTTTGTAGCTCCGGCGTCGCCGGAGTTGCAGTGGAGTCATTCTTAGTTCCCATTATCTGCCTAGGATGTTCTTATGAGTATACACTGGGCGCCGGAGCTAGTAGTAACAGGGTGACATGTTATCATGCATGATATATATTGATGCCGGAGTTACTCCGGCAGCAATAGTATAACGCACACAACCATGGACCTGCTCCGGAAGATTGTTGATGATACTCATGTATCATTTGACTTACAGGTTACATGTTGTCTGGAGGAGGGGTGTAACGCCGTTCTCCAGGAACCCTGTGGGCACGTGGTCTGCCGGGCACATGCCGGCTGCGCAGTTCTCCTTGAGGATTACGTGGTCTGGCACCACGAGAACTGCATTATCTGTTATGCTTTGGTTAATGAAGCCGCCTCCGAGGTATGTAACACTTCGGTCTCTACATAATGATACAATGAGAATCAATATACTGTAATATACACTATGGTACTAGGTTAAGTCTATCTCTAGTGTTAAGTATTAATAGTAACCCTTCTTACAGGGAGCGCAGGCGGTCCGGGAAGCTGCCTTATCCACCATGAAGGCATGGGTTGGCGGATTTGGACGGAACTCCGCCAAGGGACAACCCTAGATCCTGTCCCAGGACATGGCCACCCTTATCATCCCAGGGGTGAAGAAAGGATCCGTGGTGGACCCTGAAGTGGCCGCTCCTCTGATCGCCAAGATCCAGGAAGCAGTCACACTCCCAACGGAGGAAGGCATCGCAGAGGAAGTCGTGGGGAACGTGGCAGCCCTCGACTTGGACCGCGAGCCCATGGCTATTGACGATATGGGCAATGGTAAGAGTGGTAGCGAGGCAGGTTTTGTAGGGGCTCAAGGGTTGTCCTTGAGTCCATCTTTGGCTTCTTCCCCTTCCACTTCTACTTCCTTCCAGGGGTTCGCTGATAGACTTCAGTCGGTCAGACCGAAGTCTTCATCGGCGGTCCCTAAAGTTAAAAGCAAGACGGACTTCAAGTCTAAACAAAAGTCCCTGCCAAAAAGGTCAGGAACCAAGCTTGTCACTATGCCACCGGCTCATAACCCCGGGGCAGTCAAGCCAAAGGTCACTCCCCCACCAAAGGGGTCGAGGACCAAGGTTCCTAAAGAGAAGGCTCAGCCTCCCTCCTTTGACCCTGATGCATTCTCGGATAGCATCATGCAGCGGATGGGCAACATGGTTGGGGAATTGGTCCAGTCCAAGTTCCAAGAAATGTTTGCCCAGCTGTCCAACACACTGGAAGCATCGGGGCAAACTATCCAATCCTTGTTGGAGAGGATACTAGCCCAGGAAAACATGTCTGGTCTCTGAGACAGTATGGCAGCAGGACAGGCACAGTCCGGCCAAGCAACTCATGCATTGCTGATGCCGGACTCGTCCAATCTCCCTCCATTTAAACCAAACAACCCATGGAGGGTAGCAGCACACGCTCCGTTCGCAGAGGGTATGCTGACTATTGAGGGTTGTGGAACTCGAAGGCTAGAGGACTTCGAGTTCTAACCTGAGGGACTCCAGCCCCCTTTCTAGGCTATGTCCGTCTAACGGATGCTGCCATGAGCAGGGAGGATAAAGTCACGAAGGAAACAGTAATCCTCCCCTGGGACCAAGCCCAACAAGCTTGGCGCTGAAACCTAGATGAATGGGAATGTACAAACACAAGTCACTGCATTCAAGAGCCCGTTTACAATCTTCACTGTAAACGAGGACACCCCGATGCCATTCATCTCCAAAGTGACAGAGGCAACAGTCCAGGCAGTCCTGAAAGATGAGCCTATGCCTCAGCTCCGGGAGACGGATCCGACTTCCCTTCTGTTCCCCGGATCAGCTGAGTACTACTTGGACACTCCTGCCACCTTCTCAAGCTCAAGCCGGACTGCGGTAACATGCTGTAAAGCGAGAGGTTGCCTAGACTATCAGAAGCCCTGATTCAAGCTGAATACGACGCTAGGATGAGGCTCAGCAGGTCCCTCAGTTCGCTGACTATGACTGAGATGGCGTCTCTTATCTATGGACAAGAGACGCTATTTAAAATCATGAGAGACGCTATTTAAAATCGTGGCCAAGTCACTACTGCATACAATGCAATGTGACTTGTATGACTTCATGGTAGCTCGGCGTAACTGTCGGAAGCATGTTCTGGCCGAAGCCACTATCCGCCATGAACCTAACAAGCTGATCGCCTCATCCATATGGGGCACGGACCTCTTCCCCGCCTCCGCTGTGGACGAGGTTCTGTTTGAAGCGTCCACTGGATCGAATCTCAAATTGAAGAAGAGACCTAGGAAGTTCCAGCCCTTCCAGGCTCCCCAACAGACTTTGATGCAGGCGGTTCCGGTATCCCAAGTACTGCAACCGTCGACATCCAAAGCACAGCCGCATCAGCAGTTTGTGCTTTTAACCCAGCCGGTACAACAATCTCAGGCTTCAATCTCCTTTGCAGTCTCTCCGGCCTATAATGCGACGTATGAATCACAGTCATTTCAAGCATTCAATAGATTCGCTAGAGGCAGCCGAGCTAGGGGTCCCTCCTGTCACCGGGGCACCGGAAGAGCCACCAACCGGGGCAAAGGCTTCCGGAGAGCACGGGGTGGCCGTCCATCAGCAAATCAGTGAGCATCCCCAGGTAGGAGGGAGGCTGTACCTCTACCGACATCGGTGGGGGTTCAGCAACTGGGCACAGAGCATTGTGACCAAAGGTCTGGGGTGGAGTTGGCTTCAAGGTCCTCCTCCATCCAACACCTTTTACCAAAAACCAACAGCGGAATTGGTAGAGTATACCCAAGAACTTCTTCAAAAGAGGGTAGTATCAAGAGTCAGAAACTTAAAGTTTCAAGGGCGCTTGTTCAGCGTGCCAAAGAAAGACTCAAACAAATTAAGAATAATTCTAGACTTGTCCAATCTGAACTCATTCATTCATTGCGACAAGTTTTGAATGCTGACCATTTCACAGGTGCGAACCTTATTTCCCCATGGGGCCGTCACCACCTCTATAGATCTTACAGATGCCTACTATCATGTCCCAATAGCAAGACACTTCCGCCCATTCCTAGGCTTCAAACTAGAAAGGAAGGCTTACTCCTTCAGAGTAATGCCATTCGGGCTCAACATGGCGCCCAGAATATTCACCAAGTTGGCGGAAACAGTAGTCCAGGAGTTGAGAACTCAGGGAATAATGTTAGTAGCCTATCTGGACGATTGGCTCGTATGGGCCCCAAGTATCGAAGAATGTCACAAGGCGACGGTCAAGGTAATTCAGTTTCTGGAACATTTAGGGTTCCAGATAAACAGAACCAAGTTTCGGCTAATGCCGGAGTCACGTTTCCAGTGGCTAGGAATCAATTCCGCCATTAAAGAGAAGAGAAATAGCCAAGGCCACAAGGCAATTCCTCAAAAACAAGGAGACGTCCCGGAAGAACCAGGAAAGAATCCTAGATTCACTCCAGTTTGCATCAGTGACGGACATTCTACTGAAAGCCAAACTAAAGGATATAAACCGGGTTTGGCACTCGAAAGCAAACCGAAGATCCCGGGACAATATGGCTCCCATTCCGGCGATCTTACGCAAGAGGCTCCGCCCTTGGACGGAAATCAAGAATCTGTCAAAGACAATACCCTTGCAATTTCCTCCGCCGGCCCTAGTGGCCCACACAGATGCATCACTAAGCGGCTGGGGCGGTTACTCACAGTACGAAAAGGTACAGGGAACCTGGTCTCTAACATTCCGCCAGCTACATATCAATGTACTCGAAGCTATGGCAGTGTTTCTTACCCTGAAAAGGCTACGACCAGCCAAGAAGTCTCATATCAAGTTGGTATTGGACAGTGCAGTAGTAGTCCACTGCATAAATGGGTGGCTCCAAATCGAGCCACGTGAACCATGTCATGATAGCCATATTTGCCTTAGCAGACAGGAACAAATGGCACTTGTCAGCCACTCACCTAGCGGGAGTGAGGAACGTGGTGGCGGATGCCCTATCACGATCCATCCCGCTAGAATCGGAGTGGACGTTGGACAAGGAGTCATTCAGATGGATCTGTCAACAGGTACCAGGACTTCAGGTGGATCTCTTTGCCACAGAGTCGAACCACAGACTTCGTTATGTGGCTCCCAACCTGGACCCTCTGGCTTACGCCACGGACGCTATGGCTATAGATTGGAATGTATGGAAAAGAATTTACCTCTTTCCTCCAGTGAATCTACTCCTGAAAGTCCTGAACAAGCTCAGGACGTTCAAGGGTCACATTGCACTAGTAGCCCCCAATTGGCCCAAGAGCAATTGGTTCCCTCTACTATTGGAATTAGGACTCCGGCCTCAACGGATTCCCAATCCCAAACTGACGCAGTTGGTGCAAACGCAGACTGTGTCCGCTTCCTCAGGAATTCAGAAAGCCCTAACTTTATGGACTTCATGAAGTTTGCAGCTCAGAAAGATGCCAACATCGATCCTTAGAACATCCGGTTCTTAGAATCTGACAAACGGGAATCGACCTTGCGTCAATATGACTCAGCAGTTAAGAAACTAGCTATATTTTTAAAGGACTCAAATGCACAAACCATGACCACGAATCTGGCCATAACCTTTTTCAGAACCTTGTTCGAAAAAGGTTTAGCAGTTAGTACAAAGTACAATTACTACCACCAAATCAGCACTTAAGATCTTCCAATTTGGTTTCAATATAGATCTAACAGATTCGTACTTTTCATCCATTCCAAGAGCTTGTGCAAGACTTAGACCAACTGAGAGACCCAGGACGGTCTCATGGTTTTTAAACGATGTCCTTCTGACACTAATAATGACTCATATAATTATATAACCCTCTTAAGGAATACGTTATTCCTAATAAGTTTAGCCTAAGGTGCCAGAATTTCTGAACTGTCAGCCCTATCTATGGAATCAGATCATATCGAATTTCTCCCTACAGGAGAATTACTACTCTCACCAGATCGTCAATTTCTAGCTAAAAATGAGGACCCACAAGATAGATGGGCTCCATGGAAGATTGTCCCACTTCCCCTGGACCCATCCCTATGTCCAGTTAATTCCCTAAGAGCATATTTAAGCAGGACTGCCCTGATATCTTCAGGCCCCTTGTTCATTAGGGAAAAAGGTGGCACTATTTCCCTAAAAGGGATTAGACAACAAATTTTGTACTTTATAAAACAAGCTAACCCGGAATCTTTTCCAAGGGCACATGATGTTAGAGCAGTAGCCACCTCAATTAATTATTTTCAACTTATGAATTTTGACGATCTTAAGAAGTACACAGAATGGAAATCTCTGACACTATTTAAACGCTACTACTTGAAGTCTTTAGAGGCCCTTAAATTCCCAGCAGTGGCAGCCGGAAACACAGTTTCTCCTGACACTGCATAAACAGTAATAAGTAGTTATGTAGCCTATGTCTCTACATCTCTCTCTCTCTCTCCTACCTGCCTCGCTAGCATTCTTGCCGTAGCTCGGTTGTTACTGGGTTCATACTTTACCTTGGATGGCACTTTCCTTCATATATTGATGATTTGTACTGTATATATTTGTATCTGGGTCTATTTTCCCTATGTGGTAATTTTGTTGACTGGTGTGTGTTAAATGAACACTAAAGGAAGCATTTCACTGGGCAACACAGGTCCTTGCCCAGAAATAGATTTTTCCTTTGTCAAAATCCCTTTTATATACAGTGAATTCTCAGGATTACACAAGAGAAAGCTTTTTTATGTGAGTAGATATATATGAGGTAGCCCAAACACACCATCCCATAGGTCACAAAAATCACTCGCAGTTGACCAAAAGCCTCCACCTCCCTTCAAAACAGAAGACACCCGCAAGAAACCAGGGAGAATTTTTGCAAGAGGTCCTAGATTCCTGCTATTTATCCTCATATAAGGAAAAAGAAGAGATGTGTAGGAGAGAACTTGATGATGAGGAGGAGCTAATGGAAGGCCAAAGCACCCACTCCTCACTCAGGTCTCGCTTCCTCCTTTAAGAAGTTATAGTCTTCCTGAAACTTTAGTGGCTACAGCAATAGCAGATGAAATAAGTTGCTCACACAGCAGATGACATCATAAGGGTAGCAGCAAGCTAAGCAGATGACACAGTAGACAAGGGAAAGAGGTAGGCTAACACACAACTGTTGCCTCTTCTACCTATTGCCTCCCAACAGCAGTATTATCTCCCCCAAAGATTCAACACCGCTGAAATTGCAAGGAAGATTAATATACAAGACAGTAGGAAATCATAATAAAAAATTGGAGGGGTAGAAGGAATTAACCCCAAAAGCCTCCACATTACATGAAAAAATAAAAAAATGAACAAAAACAGGAGCAGCACAGAAAAATTATCTTTAAATGGTGGCAGCAGAAGAAAAAGTGACTAGTGTCAGTCTGGTGAGCAAGTTATTCTCCCCACCCACCTCCCTTAACCAAAAGTTAAATACCTTGTTGCCTAGTTCAAGAACTGATCTAGTTGCAATAAAGGATACTTCCATATAAATGACAGCTGCTACTATTTCCTTAAGGCCCATCCACACGGTTGAGCTTAGCTCGACGAACTCCGTTCAATGTGACGTCAGAAGCGAAGAAAAAGCGGTTGAGGTTCTGACTTTTCCTGCTTCTGACATCACATCGAACAAGGTTTGTCAGGCAAAGCTTGACCTTGTGGACGGGCCTTTAGGAACAAGGACTCTTGTTAAATAAATAAATAATAATAATGATAATAATAATGTTAATAATACGTAATAATAATGTAAACACAAAGCATTGGTTAAATTACTTACATAATACTATGTAAAATATTCACTTACTATTAATATGTGTAAATGCATTAAAAGCATACATTGCAACTGCAGTATGTACACTGCTGTACTGTAGCAGAAATATTTGGAATGTAACAGGTTACACCAGAACTTGCAAACATATAAGATGTCACACTGCATTTTGATGATATTGATGAAAAGCTCTTCACATTAAATGAACCAGAAAATTACCTTATTGGCTAAAGCTTACCAAAGGTAAAACCTGTGGTAGGCAGCGAGACGAGCACATGCAAGTCTGGCGAGAGTGAAACAAAGTTCAGGAAGGAGAGTTTGACTGGTTAGATAGGAGACACTAAGGAGGGTAGGGAGATACTCAAATATTTCTGTATTAATTAAGGTAGCTGCTCTTGACTTGGCTATCTCATGTCAGGGTATTTGTAAACAGATTGTAATTTGTATGAATACATGATTTTTAACATTCTTGACTTTTTATCCACAGATGGCAACAGCCTTTGTATGTTTGGTGGGCTGTACGCCTTGCTACAATCAGCTTATACCTGATTAATGTGACCTTCCAGCGCCATCACTTGTTTATCTGGTCTGTCTTCACACCAAAACTTCTTTATGAAGGTGCCCATTTGTTGGTACTTTGTATTCTCACATTTTTTATGTGGGGAGTTGAAAAAATATGTACAATCTTGGAAGTTAGCTATAGATTTGAGTAATTCATGAATACACTATTTTTATTTTTAAGATATTTAAATAAAAATGAGAAATCCCTGGTCTTTAATGTCATATGTTGTTATTGTACATGTGTCAAGGTTACAGAATTTGTTTATCTTTAATAAAAGTATGTAAGATAACTTTAATAAATGTATGTATGAGTTATGTCAGCATTACGTACTTAACTCTTCAACAATTTATGTCTGAATATTAATATATTTGTCATGAGTAAAGTCATAGTTAGCTGACTCACCCTGTTAGGGGATTTACCATTTGCAGTGTGCATTGTATAAGAATGTAGATGGTACTAACTAAATGTACTTTGCAGCATCTTTTCAGACCTCAGCTGCCTTTCCATTTTCATGTAATTTCTCCATTGGTTTCTTTTGGACTAGCCAACCAACTTCCTTCCTGATTTTCAGTTGCAATTTAAGAAGAGCCCTTTAAGTGTTTTGAAATATTGCCGATTGTTTTTTTTTATTTCTGTGCAATAATGAAAATACACAACTTAGATTAAGAATCTATCACTGAAATTTTATCCAATAGTTCCTCCTCCTAACTGTATATAGGTGTACAAGCTCTGCTAAAAGTTAAGCTTGAAGTACATTATGTTGTTGTACAGTTAATGGAATTTTAAATGAGGAAGAAATGAAACTTACTTTTGGCAAACGTCCAGTTTTCTTTCAACAAAAAGACTCATTACGAATGCAGTACAATAGGTAAAACATTTGATTTTTTTAAAAGCATTGTTATTGTCAATTTTCTCTTCAAAATTCAGTTCAAAAATCTCCCCTAATGAGTGTCAAGGATTTAGTAGCAAGTGACTATTTAGGTAGTCAATGTGGATTTTGCCAATTATTGTTGAATTTTTTCCTGAAGTTTTGATTCATAAATCTTCCCTCATGATTATCAAGTCTTCAGTAGCAAAAGACTTCGTTTATGAAGTCACTGTGAATTTTGGGTTTGTGGCAATATTGAAGGTTTTACCAAGTAAAATAAAATTTTCCCTAAAGTAAAAGAACTTTTAAGAAATGGATTTAAGAATTGGAAACTTAAAGTGAGGGATGATTTCCTTATTCAAGTGTACACTACATTCATGATTTGATACAAGTTTTAGGGGAAACCTAAACTCCATAAAGTAAAGCATGAAGAGATTTTTCAGTAAAGTTAGTTACTTTACTTTTGAGCAACAACCAGAGACTAAAATATACAGAACTAAGGAAAGAGGCTTTCTCAAATTAGTTTCTGAAAAGAATAAGTTATAAAGAATTTTATTTAATAGCTGATATTCCATCTGAACTCGAGTCAGGGGAGTTTTAAAAATTTTTTGGTCTTCACGATGTGTACAGAATCTGCAATAATGTGAAGCTTGACAATTTATCATTTGGCCAATGTTGAAGTGAACAACCTCATAAGGTAAAACTGAAGTAGGTAATATAATAATGGCAGAGAAGTATTTACCAAATGAAAACTACCTCACGCAAGCAACCTAGAATACACAGCATATTCAAGTCTTAATCTTTGCAGCATTGTATAGGGAGCAGTGGTAAAAGAGACTGGTCCCAAGCTGGATGATAGCAGATATGAATGTGGACTTTATAACTTGTATGGCATTACCATGCACAATACATTCATAATACAATGCTTTTCATAAACTTATGTACTCATACTGTCAAAAATTACGGTCATATATAAAAGAGTCAAGAGAGCACATTCAAATCCTAAGCGTATTAGATACTACCCCAAAGTTGGGCCAAGGTGCCTTCATTTTTCCCTCATATTAGGGCTAGTGGTGTATGGAGGCTGACTCAGGTCTTAACAATAGCTGGTCTAAATGTAGTTTGATAAAAAAAATGACAAATTTTAAATTAATTTGTATTTTTCATAATTAACAAACCTGCGGTCTTAACATAAGGGAGGGGTAGCCGACCTACCTTAACCCATTTTGGGTCCCCTCGAGTTTTCTCCTCCACTCTCTCAGTGTCCACTTCATCAATTAACTTACTCTCTGAGTTTAGTGAAACATCTATCTCTTCAAGGCAAAGTGAAGAAAATGATGGAAAAAGGAGCTGTGGAGATTGTTAAGGACATATCTGCAGGATTTCCCAAAGCTACGGGTGAATGGAGATCAGAAAGATTTTGTGCTCACATTAGATCTAAAGGATGCATATTTCTAGATTCAAATCCTTCAATCTTCCCAGAAGTATCTTTGCTTCAGTCTGGGAGTGTGTGTTCACCAATTCAAGGTTGTTTGCTACACTCTTTCAACTGCTCCACAAGTCTTCACCAGAGTTTTGCACCCTAGTTTTGACTTGGGCACATTCTTAAGGAATGTGGATCTTAATATACCTTGATGAATGGCTAGTCCCGGCAGATTCTTGGGTAAAGTTAATCCAAGATGGGGACTGTTATCAATTTTGTCACGGCTTAGGTATTGTGATAAATTTGGAAAAGTAAATCCTTACACCTAGTCAAAGAATTCTTTATCTGAGTATGCTGATAGACACAACAGCAGCGAGAGTATTCCCTTCAGACCAACGACAAGAAAAGTTCAGAAACTTTGCCCAGTTCTCCCTGTCCAAACAGATGCAACCTGCTCATCACTGGCAGGTAACTCTAGATTTCCTGTTGTCATTGGAGATGCTAGTTCATCACTTCGACTACACATTTCATCACCCCAATGGAGCTTAAGGAGTTTTAGTCCCCTTAAAAGGATCCTCCCTTGTTCCAAGTTACACTTTCTATAGAATATGTGAGGCAGGACCTAGCTTGATGGTTGGACAACAGGAACCTAACCATAGGGGTGCCTCTCAATTCTCCCCTTCCAGAGATCTTCTGTTCTTGGGCACCTCGTAAGAGGATTGGGGAGCACACTTGGACGAGATACTAACATCAAGAGTGTGGGATTACCAAGACGAACAGCTTCATAACATCCTGAAGCTGAGAGCAGCCTTCCTAGCACTTCAAGAATTTCAAGGTTGCACAAATTCTTATCAAATTTCCATCTAGTTCACATCTTGTATGTGCCCTTTCCCCATGATCTTCTGGACCATCCACTTCTCATCCTGCTACTCCAGAGCTACCAATAATCTGACTGAATGCTGCTCTTCTCCTCTTCCTCAGCATGTGCTCAGACCATCTACATTATTGAGCTCTCATTTTTCAGCCTCTGGAAACCTTTCTCAGTTACTGCATTAGTATCAATCTTCTCAGCACTCCGTCATGAACCTTGGCCTTTTGTCGCTTACACCTTTTAAAAATATTTTATGTTCTTTCTATGTGCCCACATTGACTGCTGAACATAGCATAAGTCTTATACACAACAAATTTTAGCTTTACTTACTAATTAGATCTATTTACCAGTAGTCCACCTATCTGTTTTATCCAGGCTGTTGCTGGTCATCTTCTCACTGGCGTCTGAGAACTCTCACACAATCCAACTGATTCCTGCAAGGTCTGTCCTTCCTCCACCATAATGCAATTCTCTAAATCTTCAATATGATCTTCTCGTATACTACACTCAAATATTAATTCCAAACAAAACTAATTATGAAATTGCACATATGGGTTATGAAAATAGTGAACATGATTGAAAGATAGTTCATCACTTTTAATATACATACAAATATATCTAAGAAAAACATAACTTCAGGCATTGTCTCTAAAACTACATGACATATGTCACTGTAACAATAAACAAAATTTACATTATGAACTTTCTCCCCAATTTCAAAAGACTGGAAGTGTGATTGAAAGTTCTGAAGAAAATCCCAAGACTTCATCAACTAAAAGAAACAGTTTATGAGATATTACTTACTACATTATGCTCTGGAACAAACATCAATTCAGCACCTTTACACCATTTTACCAAAATTTTGATCTTGGTAACAAGCAGTGCAGTCTTACAAATAACACTGCTTGTAAAACTCAAAATCCTTTTACAATTCAGACTTAGACAGCAACACTATCAAATATGAAATATTTATTGTACACTACAACAGTTACCATTATGTCTTCAAAACACAATCTTGAAACCCACATCAATCAGAAATGACAAACTACTTCACAAATTCTAAATTGTAAAAAGAAGTGCAGACAATGCTTACAGTGTATAGCAACCATATACTATACTTTCCTTTCAAAACCATTTATGCAGTAGTGCAGGAAATAAGCAACTTTAAAAAGACTATGCAGCAATTAAGAGAGAAAAGTTAAAGAGGTTTCATTTACACCCTATAAAAGATCATTATATATTACAAAGAAGGATTTAGTAAAAATTAAAGATAATACGTACCATTAAAGGTGAACCTCGCTCTTAAGGCAGCAGTTCAATTGTCATAAAAGACAGTAACCTTTCTTTCATATTCTAGCAAAACTTAGAAAAAGTAAGAACATATATCAACTCATAAATTCCAAACTTATAAGTTGGAATAGTAATTTGAACCATACAAAAAGCTAGTTAGAGTTTGATACTCGAGAACTACTGACAAGTTACAAAATTATCTGTTAAAACCAGAACAACTTCTTGTGAAGTTTAACATCAATAAAATCAATTCTGATATTTAAAAACTATTGTTCACTTTCCTATACACTGTACCCAGCTGATGTATTATATTAGCCCATTCCTCATTTGCTGTTCAAGAAATACCATAAATGGCATAATATTTTCAATGTGCCCTTTTGTTTGCAGCAAACTAGATGTCACAAATAAAATTTTGTAATCCATTCCATCTTGGTAGCCTAAATGCCTATGCATCACATTTTTGGGGCAGATTTGATCTCAAGCCAAGCAATGGATACTATGACATATACATTACTACAACTTCATTACAACCAATGATCTTCATATCAATCATATTCAAGAAAAAGTTGAACATAAAATATTTGTTTACACAAAAAATACACTATATTTGTTTACAGTGAATGATTTCCTGATATACACTATTTGCTGAAACAAAGATATTTTTCTTTTGATGTGAATTGTTAATACAATGTTCTCTTTAATGTATATGATATATACCTATTTAAAGAATATTGTTATGAAGCACTGTCATTGTAGTCTTTCAAATGTCATACTTTAATATTTTTGTGACTTGTTATGCTGTAAATGTCAGACATTTTTAAAACTACTAGATATATATACTATAATGTTACAATCTTTAGCATATGTGTCATACATTCCAATTTTTACAGTGCATTTCTTATCTTGTATTTCATCACTAAATTATTCTCAAGTTCTTGAATAAAAACGAATTTAAATTAACAAATTTTTTCAATCTATTTCCAAAAACTGTAGCAACATAAATAAAAAAGCATTATTGTTTATTTGTTTTCAACCCTTTTACAGCTGCTCAGCTTATTATGGGGCTCAAGGTTTCTGACTAACCTACTCCACTTCACTTTTCTGCACCTCTGTTCTTGTCAAGCCTCTTTTAAAATCCCAGATGCAGTACGATTTCCAACACTATGGTGTCATTCTCCCTTGCCCTTTCCACTTTTTCTTATAATTTAACCTTAAAATTTTCCTATACCTTTTCAACCATTTTTTTTTTATATTATTCGCCTGCCTCTCCTCTTCTATATCACATCTCTCATTATTCAACATTCTCATCTAAATCAGATCTAAATTGTTTTGTTTTTTAAATTTCCCATGTCTCGCCTACACATCATCACCGGTCTTCGCTACTTTAAATGCTTTATGTACACATTACTTGATGTAATACTAACTGATCACTGAATGGTAAGGCAAGACTATAGATTATTGAAATTTTTCTCTTATTTTAAATAATCATCCCAAACAAGTCCTGCCACAAACAAAACGTTCACACCCTAAGTTTAGTAATTATTTGTAGTGTTTGTCAAATGATATTTTAAAAAATTACTTAAGCTATGTTCAAAATACGTTACAGACCAAAATAATCTATAAATGATACTCTTACATTTCATACTTAGAGAGAAATATTTATTTTAACTAAACTAGAGTGATAAGAGAAGGCGTGGCAATAATTTACACTATATTTACAGTTACTAAGTAAAAATTAAAAGAAATGCTGGCTAATCCTAGGTTGATTAATACCAAAGTAGATTTCGACAGAGCAAATTTTCAGTGAAATGGTCTTTTTGAAAGGTATTAAAATTATATGGCTTGCATTTCACCAAATGCTCTACAAATTTAATCTCTGCCTCATAACATTACTATACTCTTAACATGAAGATTTTATGTGCCACATTCCTTAAAGTAATCTGAACAAAAAGTGAACAAAAAGAAAAAATATATGTATTACTTACAAAGAAATGCACTTCCCTCACTTTCATTTTTGCACTACTTTTGTAAGATGTTTTCAGCCAAAATGTTAAAGCTTTTATTCTTTCATTCCTTTCTCCTGGTAAATATTTCTCTTTCTTAGCCACCTCAAACTGCAACCTAAATCCTTTAGTAAAACTATACAACATGTCTGAGTGGCAGCGAATATTCTGTGATTTCAGTATTGACAAAAGTAAGTGATTATCTGCTCACTGAAGTATAAAAAGAACCCTCTCTAATAACTTGCAAAGAATAAGAAGTGGTTGCTGAACACTGCAAGGATCATTACTGCAGTTAAATGATCACCTTGAATGGTGCTTTTAGCACAAAAGGTCCCTAATTACTTTAGACACCATGTAGTGCACTTGATTACCGTTTACTTACAACTACTAAATTTACAGATATTAACCTTTTAAAGAAGTCTATATAAACTGTTCTTATACCACTAATAACAGACTTTATATAATATACAAACACTTTTAACTGGTAAAACGAACCTCTTTACAAAAGAAAAGCTTTTACAAATATATTACTATTGGTACTACTGCAATACTTCAAATTCTTCATCATCTTCAGATTCAAAATGGTGATCTTCAAGTTCCATACCTGTTGAGGTGAACATTTAAATTATTAAATCAAATCTAATTTAAAAATACATACAGGCAATCCCAAACTTATCTTGGAGTCTGAGGTGTCTGAGGTGCGACAAAAGTCAGAAAATGATATAAGTCAGAAGACCATATTAAAAAATTTATAAAAATCTTAAGTGATGAACATGGAAAAACAAGTGAGGCCTTGTATGGTATTGCTACACAGCATGAGCGACCCTCTGGGTCATTGTCCAGTCAACTACATGCTTAGAAACTAGGTCCAGTCTTTTGTTGCTTACAGTGCCATAAGACTGAAATGACGTAACTTTGGAATATCTGCCATGACCCAGAACCAGTTTTTTAAATAATATATTTGCCAATATATTATTGGCAAATATATTATTTGCTGTACGATCAGAACTACTCAAGTTGAGTCCAATGTAACCCGGGGACTGCCTTATCTCACAACAATCATATTCCTGGTACAAAGTACTCAAGAGGACCATCATTGCACAAATTAGGGCTTAAAAACTGGTACAAATTCATTACCATTAATTACTGATATAGGAAACTGGTGAGCATCACTGCTACCTAACACCACTGCCAGTTCTTTTTAGTTTTCTAATTACATGTACTTTTGGTTTTTAATTTTGTTACCTTAAATATCCTGACGTAATGAAATGATTCCAAAGAATTATTGTTGTTGCCAAATCATAAAATGTAAAAATAGAAAAACTGTCATAAGCAATATTTAACAGGCTTTGTACATCAGATGCACAGGCATAGGGACATGAAGAAACTGCCGAAATAGGAAATTGTTAAACATAACCAGCTGTAAGCGATCCAATGCTTCAAATATATTTAAGTGGAGTGACAAGTAAAAATGAGAAAATTGAACTCTTCCACTTTCAATTCTGGTAAAGAATGATACTGTTTGAATCGACAGAGAAGCAGCCTAAGCACTTTGGAAAGTTTTACCGGAGTTTATTAACCATATGAGCAACCAGCGCAAAATATGATATGCCTTTCTTATGGCCCTACAATGTCTTGAAAATTGTTCTCAACTATTCCCAAAAGCATTATGTAGATACTTTCTGGTTTTTAAGATCATCCTTGTCTAGTGCTAATATTCAATGACTCTTCATTAGACTAAGTAGGAGTGTGTGTATATTTTTTGTTTTAGAAAAGCTGTCTTAATTTCTTAGATCATCATTTTCTATTTTTTTTGTGCACAATTCCTATTTAAAAAATTTTTATTTCATATCCTTACTAAGAAAAGTACTGTGATCAGAGTTAAAAGTCCACTGATATTCTTGCTATGAATAAAAATAAAACACTGGCAATAAAATCTGGTAAAACAGATAGCAAATAAATCCCAATCGGTAATGAACCAGTTATGATAAAGTTGGTAACTTTCAAACCATAGTACATATGTCCCAAAACACCATTGCCTTCCAGAAGCCTATTTGGTACTTCGATAAAATCTTGTAAGACACTACATAAACCATTTGTGATTCCAAAGAGATGAGGACTGCCACTCACGAGAGTGCACCCCAATTTCTTCATCAACTGTCTGAAACTAGTTTTTGCACCAGTCTTCTAGTGATAATATTTGTTACCAGTTTTATTTCCCATTCATTGCTTGCATCATATCCATTCGTGTTTTACTATGCTCTTCCTCATGAGACAGTTTCATTAGTGTTTCGGTTTACATGCCCAATTCCTTCCCAAATATGCCATGGCATCAGATGAGTGACACTATATAGCTCCCAACATCTACACAGTTAATTCTAATCCTGAGCAAACTCTGTCTTCATCTTTCATGCTGTTCTTTTTTTTTTCGTACCCAAAAGCCTAATTAACGTTCACTGAGTCTGTATTTACATTGAAGTATTAACTCTTTAGTTATGCCATCATGAAATTAATTACAAACCTCACTGCCAGGTTGGTAGGCATGATTGCCTTGTCAACAGTAGATTACCAGGGCAATTAAATCATGAAAAGAAAGTGTTTTTACCTCTCAAAATGAGAATTGCAATACATCTCTCAACTGTGGTTCAAAATTACATTAGGACTTTGCTATCCTATTCCCGACAGCAACACAACTGTACATTCAACCCCTGATTATTTGCAGTTCAGGATGGGTGGATTCACCTAATGTGAGAATATTTCTGTGGAACATAACTCCAAATAATTCACAAAAAATATATCTATTCACAGATTTTTTTATGCAGAATATCTAAAATATTCACTAATTATTTTAATTTAATTTTCTTGACCAAATACATTTTTAAAATAAAATAATGATTTACATACTAATTTTCAAATACACATTAATAATAATGTAAACACAGAAAAATATCAATTTTTTTTTTAATTGTTGCCAAATGATGTGGATATTTCAAACAGCTCCCAGGAAAGATAATGCAGCTTGGGAAGCTGAAATACCTAGGTGCAATGCTACTTGACATGCTCTTGGCTGGCATTTGCAAAGAAGCCAATCCAGGGGCACCAGTCATTTTCCTTGGTGCTGATCGGCTGTATAACTCCCTCCCCCCCTCAGACTGTCTCGTGGGGATGCACTACAGAAGCCTGCATCTCTGCCAGTTCACTGTGTAGACCAATGCTGTTTCACTGCATATCTGTGTACTTTCCATATCTCTGTGTCTCGTTTTTAATCTTTGTTTATATTTCTTAATGGACAAAAAGAATAACAGAATGGGTCCCTAGAGGTTGCAAACAAAGCAGGGGAAGGAAGAGAAGACGATGGATTGACGAGCTAAGAAAATCTGTGGGTATAGACTGGCAGAGAAAGACCATAAACAAATGGGAGTGGAAGGATATGTCTGAGGCCTTTGTCCTGCAGTGGATTAGCAATGGCTGGTGATGATGATAATGAGTTATAGTAACTGACATTGGTATATGGCTATTTCTCAATTCTATTGTATGTCATTCCATGCTGTTGTTTATGTCAGTGTCTTGCACACAGTAAGTGGCTCTTAATTATAAGAAATAGTGATGAACTCTTGGGCATGTCACAAGGCTGGTAAGCCTGATTTAAAGTATAAAGATTTGCATTTAACCTAATGAACTTTTGCTTCTATAAGTTACAAGCTAATTCAGATATAATATGAATTATCAACCCTATCTACCAAAACTGACAGGCACAAAATGCCTTGCCTAGTGTAATCACAAAAATACATCTCACACTATACACAATATATATGATTAAATGTTTTTGGATGAAATTTTAATGATCACAAGATCAGATGACACGAGTATACAGGCAGTCCCTGGGTTACGACGGGGGTTCCGTTCTTGAGACGCGTCGTAAGCTGAAAATCGTCGTAAGCCGGAACGACGCTTGGAAATATGTCTTAAAACTAATAAAAAGTTATAAAAACCTTACTTGTAATCCTTTGGTTACACTACATGTTGTTTCCTGTAGTTTTATGTACAACCTGGAGTTATTTTCATAAAAGAATGCTGGTTCTTGAAGGTAAAAACTATTGTAATCCTCTGGTGACACTACATTCTTGAAGTTTTATGTACAACCTGGAGTGATTTTGCCAAATCTTGAGGGCTACAAGAACAGCTGATTACTATTTACGTATCATATAGACTAATTAAAGTAAACGTATCTTTAAATAGGCTTATATATTAGTATCAACAAAACATTTCCTGCCATGAGTCAGAGGCAGTTTAATGAAACGAACACTTCTCTGTCCTATTTGTTCAGAAAATAAACGTTACGTCAATCCCCGAGACCATTGTTGCCAAGGCGTCTCTCTCTCTCTCTCTCTCTCTCTCTCTCTCTCTCTCTCTCTCTCTCTCTCTCTCTCTCTCTCTCTCTCTCTCTCTGATCAAATTACACTGGAACCTTGAAATACGATTGCCCTAATATACAAATGTTTTGAGATACAACAGAAAATTTGCGAAAATATAAGCTTTGATATACAACGAAATATTTGAGATATGATTTTGCGATGAGTGTTAGTTGTATAGGCGACCGATAAATGGCATTCAGTCTGTTTGTTTGTTGGTGCTGCATGTTAACACGTTGTTTAGTTCGTTGTATTTGTGCCTATTTTTTGTGTTATTTTGTCTATTTTATTATTAACCATGGGTCTCAAAGCTAAAGACAAAGCAGGTGATAAGAAAAAACCGAAGAAAATGATTTCGATGGAAGCAAAACATGAAATTATAGCAAAGCATGAACGTGGCATTCGTATCGTCGATTTGGCAAACGAGTATGGTCGAAATCCTTCTACAATATCCACGATCATCAAGCAGAAGGAAGCTATAAAAACCTTCCAAAGGCATCACCATTATTTCTAAACTACGAACTGATTAAAAAAAATAAATAAAAATTAGTTTAGTAATGTTATTTCATTTGAGTTTATTACGTAGTTATTAGTGTACATACGTAAATAAAAAGAGAACAAATCGTTCCCTGCCACCCTTCCCTACCTCCTCCCCCTGCTGGCCTCACGTCATCTTTCGTTGTGGTAAGTAAAATTCCTTTCTTTTTGTATTGATTTTATTAACATTTATTATCATTTATCACATTGCTATGTTATTTTATCATTATGTGTGTTATTACTCATTTATTTGTGTATAAATTGTGTATATTATATGTAATTTAGCTGTGTTTAGGTGTGGTTTCATAGTGCTAGAACGGATTAATACATATTACATTATTTTTAATGGGAAAAAATGCTTTGAGATACAACTGTTTTGATATACGGCGATGGTAATGGAACAAATTAAATTCATATGTCAAGGTTCCAGTGTACTGGATAATGTCTCTCTTTGGATACTTCGATTTTGCCAAATCTTGAGGGCTACAAGAACAGTTGATTACTATTTACGTATCATATAGACTAATTAAAGTAAACGTATCTTTAAATAGGCTTATATTATTTGTATCAACAAAACATTTACTAGCATGAGTCAGAGGCCGTTTAACGAAACGAACACTTCTCTGTCCTTAACTCGGAGCGTCGGAAGAACCGCCCCCTCCCTTCTCGCCTACCTCTCTCTCTATCTCTCCTCTCTTCTCTCTCTCCTCTCTCTCTCTCTCTCTCTCTCTCTCTCTCTCTCTCTCTGATCAAATTACTGGATAATGTCTCTCTTTGGATACTTGGAATTTGCGTTGTAATCTAACCAGAAACTTCATTTTGTTATTGTTACTGGAAACAAGCAATGATTTTTTCATTATTTGCGCTTTTGGACTGTTATATATAAACTTTGCGCACCGCAAGCTAGTATGTATTCATTAGCTCGGAAACTAGTTCCGCATGTGAGGCGTCACTAAAAAACATAGAAAAATACGACATAAAAAGTGTCGAAAATCATCATAACCTCAAAATTTTTGTTGTAATCTAACCAGAAACTTATTTTTATTAATATACTGTGCTAAACTATAAAGGATTTTTATCATAGTATGCGTTTTTTAAAAGCGTCGTTAACTCGGAGCGTCGGAAGCGTCAGCGTCGTAACCTCGGAACAAGCGTTGTAACCCAGGACGGATTTTTCCATTGAATTTCTGGGCTCAGCTCGTGTCGGCCTATGAAAGTATCCTTAATATCATTCTTTCTAGGTAAAATTAGCCTAAAATTACCAGAGAAAAACAAAATTAAGAAAATGTCAGTAAAACTGACTCGCTCACTCTTAAAAAGAAGTGTCGGTATGATAAAGGGGCGAGTGTGGAACACTACCACGAGCCAAACACCAATTAGAACTTCCTGTCAGAATCCCCCCAAGAGAGAGCTGATACCAACGGGCGATGCAGCCTCTACTACTACTACTAGAGGACGCCACGGACAGCAGCGCCCCTAGCGGACATCCTTAAATTTTAGCGCTTGCGACAAGTCGCCATTTCTTGTGCTTGTGCATCTTTTTGGATTTTACTCGTAATTCTACGATGGAACGCTCTGCTATTGCCACGGCTAAGTTAAGTAACTCATAAGTAACGTTTTACCATAGTTTTATCTTCCGGGTACCAGTATTTTCCTCTTAATAGGTCATATACGGTTCCCCGGTTGTCTCGTGGCGGCCATGCCGCCTCGTAAGAATTCCCGGTCCTCCATACTGGGACTTCTTATACTTATGGGCTTACGTTATCACATTCATTGTTTTACATCGAGTTTTAGCTAGTTCAGCCCTCCTACCATTCTCCTAGCTTGGTATTTAGGGCTATTATCATTATTTCCGGCCCAGCATCCCGGCTCTTGCTCTACATCGGCTATCGCTGGCTCCGAGTAGGCTCCTGTTTTTCGGAACAGTCTGTCTCCTCCTGGGCTTCTTTCTCTTTTACTAAAAGTGTCTCTTCCACCTTTCGATGTATTTTTATTTATTTATTTAGGGTGTTAGGCTAGCCTAGGTGCTTGTTCCATGTATTGGTACAGCTTGGTTCACGTGGCCCTACCACGGTTGTGTTGCTCGCGGCCTAGGCCACTTGCGGTCACGTGTTCCATTGCACCTTACCCTGCCCCTTCCCTCCCTCTCTGATATAGGGAGGAGCTGGGGGACCCCTTGGTTGTTATGACAACCTCATCGCCTTCTCTCACACTTTCGGAGGTGACCAGGGGTCCTCCCAGCGGGGGGTATAGGGCGACCACTATGAGGTACCGGGTCTCCATGCGGGTAGTGGGTGAGGCGGGGAGGAGTAGGCCATCCTTCCCCCTTTTTCTCGCTCCCGCCGTGTTTCGCCGTGACCTCCCTCCTCCCCTCCCCAGTTGCTCAGCCACCTCCCTTACGTTACGGAAGGAGCCTTCCGTCGCAGCCGGGGCACCTTTGGTTATAGGTTACTGGCTCCGCTAGCGGGCAGGGTGGGCACTACGAGTGGTCGGTTGCTTGCCTACTATATCCTTATATCTCTCCGCCGTTACCGGAAGGGAGCTTACCCTTACCTACGCACTCTTCTAGTAGACGGGTGGAGAGAAGTTGTTTTATTTCTGTTATTTTAAGGATATATACCCTATTCTAAGATATTTTACAATGAATTGTGTGTTATTATTGTTATTTTATCAACCATCCCCGCCTTTTTCCGTCGTGGTTTCCATTACCACCACTCCTAGTTGGTTGATTCTGGCTTCCGCCATCGGCGGAGCCATAGCCTATCTTCCAACCTGGTTACCACACGTATTTTTGGCGGGGCCTCTGGTTTTATCTAACTTTATCGCTCCGGCACCAGCGGAGCATATGTTAGACTGTAAGTGTTTACTTGGTACTCATGTGCTTTTTCACTTACAGGCTACCAACTGCCAGGTCCCAGCTTGTAATGCGACGCTTTACGACCCCTGTGGACATGACGAGTGCAGGTCCCACGCCCCTTGTGCCACGTCGTTCAACGAGTTGATCGTCTGGCACCCTGAGGCCTGCGCTATATGCTACGACCTAGTCGGTCAGCTGGGAGATGGGGTAAGTCCATTATAGACTTACTTATGATTTTACTAACAACTTCTAGTCGTAAGTTTGTTAACCCCTTTCCACAATTGGCAGCTAATCTCACCTTTCTTTCAGGCTAGCGGCGTGAGGGAAGTCGCCCTCGCCACCCTGAAAGCGTGGGTGGGCGGCTTTGGGAAAAACGCCGCCAAGGGCCAGCCCTACATTTTGGATAGGAAGCTGGCCATCCAGATCTTCCCCGCGGGCAAGTCGACGGGTTACGTCGACCCCTCGTCCGCTGCCCCACTGATAGCCTCCATTCAGCAAGAAACTCCAGCAATAGTTGGGGTCGTAGCCTCACAGGAGTCGGTTCCGGACGTCGCTGCCCTGGACCTTAACTTAGAGCCCATGGCGGTAGGTGGGGAGGATTTGTTGGTTGAGGTAGGTATGTCGGGCGCCCAAGGTCTTTCCTTGGGCGCTCCTGGATCTTCTCCTGTCCCCTCTTCTTCTGCTTCTTTCCAAGGCTTTGTGGGATCTGAGATCCCTAGTCGCTCTCCCGCTCTCTCTGTACCTCCTAAGGAGAAGGGAAAGAGAGAACCGAAGACCTTGTCTAAGTCGACTTCTAGGAAGTCGTCTTCGTCTTCCTCGGCTAAGAAGTCGTCGACTTCTTATGCCGATGCGGTGAAGACAAAGCCGGGCTCTTCCCATTCGAAGAGCTCCAGAAGCAAGGCTTCGAAGGAGAAGGCTCGCACGAAACATCATTCCGAGTCACTGCCTTCTCCCGCCTCCGCTGCTTCCACTCCGGCTATGCCGGAAGGGGTAGCAAGCACCAGCACCTGCGATCCCTCTCCTGTCTCAGCAGGGGTGATGGAACAGGTGGGCGTGCTGGTAGGCTCCCAAATTTCCGCACTGGGAACGCGGTTCGAGCAGATGTTTGCCCAACTGTCAAACAGTCTGTCTCAAACTGGACAGTCAATCCAGGATCTCTCTAATAGAATGAGAGAGAATGAGGACCGAGTAGCTGGGCTAGCTCAGGCTCCTCCCCCAGTCTCCCCTGCATCTAGCACGGGGATTCTTCAACTCCCACCTTATGACTCCTTGCCAGCTTTCTCTATGAGAACCCATGGAGAGTAGCTGCCTTACGCTTGCCATTCAAGGACGGGATGATTTCTATCCCGGAGTGTGGAACTCGAAGGATTGAGGACTTCGAGTTCTACCCTCCGGGTCTGTCGCAGCCTTTCATCGGGTATGCTAGGCTGACGCCAACGGCTCTCACGAGAGAAGACAAAATCTCTAAGGAGTCAGTCCTTTACAGTAGAGATCATGCCCAGCGGGAATGGGTTCACTGCCTTGAGGATTGGGAGTGTACTAACACTAGACTCCAGGCTTTCAAGAGTCCCTTCACTATTTTCGCGACGGAAGAGGACGTCTCTCTTCCATTCGCCACGAAATTAGTGGAGAAGTCTCTTCAGGCAGTCCTCAAGGATGAGCCATTCACAGTTGAGGGAGGCGGAGTCTACTTCTCCTCTCTTCCCCGCCTTCGGAGAATTGTGGGAAAACCTGCCAGCTACATTCACGCTGGGTAAACTCAAGCCGGACTGCGCCATGGACCAGTTCGGTGAGAAGTTACCTAGGCTGCCGGATTCCCTAATCCAGGCAGAGTTCGATGCGCGGACTAGGTTTGGCAGGTCCCTCAATTCCCTCATCATCACTGAAATGGCTGCCCTTTCCTACGCTTCGGAACCGCTGTTCAAGATTCTGGCTAAATCTCAGTTTCAGACGGTTCTGACGGACGCCTTTGACTTCTTCCAGGCTAGGAGGAACTGCCGGAAGCATGTCCTTCAAGAGTGCACAATCAGGCATGAGCCTAATAGACTCTTGGCTGCAAGCATGTGGGGAGCGGATCTCTTCCCAGAGTCCGCAGTGAACGAGGTCCACCACGAAGCTGCTAGACTCAACCAGAGCCTTAGAGCTAGGTGGGGTATTTCCTCAAAGAGGAAACAGGAATCCGTCCCCACTGCTGGCAAGAAACCAAAGAAGGCTGGTAAGAGGTTCCAGCCTTATAAAAGACTCCAACAACAGCAGCAATTTGTGCAGGCAGTCCCAGTTACCCAACAGGGACAACCTTCCACCTCTAAACAGAACCAACCTTTCCTCCTGGTGCCCCAACAATCTCAACCATCCACTTCCTACGCTATCTCGCCGGCCTTCAACCCTGCCTATGAAGCTCAAGGCTACTCTCAACCGAGAGGTAGGGGGAGAGGTTACTTTCGTCAGCGTGGCGCAGGAAGGGGCACGAGGAGTAGACAGTTCAGAGGAGGGCGTGGTGGCCAACCCGCCCATCAGCAATGAGGCTCCCCAGGTAGGAGGGAGGCTGTTCCTCTTCCGCCACAGGTGGGGGTTCAGCAATTGGGCACAGAGCATAGTGTCCAAAGGATTAGGCTGGAGTTGGATCAAAGATCCCCCTCCAATCAAATCATTTCATCAGGTACCGTCAAAGGAATTGATAGATTACGCGGAAGAACTCCTTCAGAAAGGAGCTATTGCGAGAGTCAAACATCTAAAATTTCAAGGGCGCTTATTCAGCGTGCCAAAGAAAGGCTCAACAAAAAGAAGGGTAATCTTAGACTTGTCAAAGCTAAACTCTTTCATTCGCTGCGACAAGTTCAAGATGCTTACCCTCTCGCAAGTAAGGACCTTACTGCCGCGTGGAGCCGTCACATGCTCCATCGATCTTACAGACGCATACTATCATATCCCTATAGCCAGACACTTCCGCCCATTCCTAGGGTTCAGGTTAGGGAACCAGACATTCTCATTCAAAGTGATGCCCTTCGGTCTGAATGTAGCCCCCAGGGTATTCACAAAGATAGCAGAAGTGGTTGTACAACAATTGAGAGCTCAGGGAATAATGGTAGCGGCATACCTCGACGATTGGTTGATCTGGGCACCAACAGTCGAGGAATGTCTCGAAGCTACCAAAAAGGTAGTTCACTTTCTGGAACATCTGGGGTTCCAGATAAACAAAACGAAATCCAGACTTACTCCGGAATCTCCGTTTCAGTGGCTAGGAATCCAATGGGATTTGTCTTCCCACAATCTATCAATTCCAGTGGCCAAACGGAAGGAAATAGCAAAATCTGTCAGGCAATTCCTCAAATGCAAACAAACGTCAAGAAGAAACCAGGAGAGAATCCTAGGGTCTCTTCAGTTTGCTTCGGTAACAGATATCCTTCTGAAAGCAAGGCTGAAAGATATAAATCGAATTTGGCGGTCAAAAGCAAACTCCAAATATCGAGACAAGTTGTCAGTAATTCCACAGATCCTTCGCAACCAACTACGGCCTTGGTCAAAAGTAAAGAACTTAGCCAAGAAAGTACCCCTTCAATATCCCCTCCCAGTACTAACCATTCACACGGACGCATCCCTGTCCGGGTGGGGGGGATACTCTCAGTTCAAACAGGTTCAGGGGACTTGGTCAGTTCAATTTCGCCAGCTCCACATAAACGTGTTGGAAGCAATGGCAGTCTTTCTTACTCTGAAGAGACTGCTTCCCCCGAAGAAGTCTCATCTAAGGCTAGTTTTGGACAGTGCAGTGGTAGTTCATTGCATCAACAGAGGAGGGTCCAAATCCAAACATGTGAACCATGTCATGATAGCCATCTTTGCATTGGCAAGCAAACACAAATGGCATCTGTCTGCCACTCACCTGGCAGGAGTAAGAAATGTGATAGCAGACGCTCTGTCCAGGTCAGTTCCTCTGGAATCAGAGTGGTCTCTGGACGTCGGGTCATTCCAGTGGGTAAGCCGGAGAGTCCCAGGTCTCCAAGTGGATCTCTTCGCCTCACAAGCGAACCACAAGCTCCCTTGCTATGTGGCCCCCAACCTGGACCCTCTGGCTTATGCCACGGACGCCCTGTCGTTGGATTGGAATCAGTGGAGGAGAATTTATGTTTTTCCTCCAGTGAATCTTCTCTTGAAAGTCCTAGACAAACTAAGGTCTTTCAAAGGGATAGTAGCTCTGATTGCACCGGACTGGCCCAAGAGCAACTGGTATCCTCTTCTCTTGGAATTGGGTCTCCGACCTCAACGGATCCCCAATCCCAAACTGTCACAATCAGTACAAATGAGGACTGTGTTCGCTTCCTCAGGAACTCTCCAGACCCTAACTTTATGGACTTCATGAAGTTTGCGGCTAATAAAGATGCTGACATTGATCCACAGAATATTCTCTTCCTAGAATCAGATAAGAGAGAGTCAACCATTAGACAATATGACTCAGCTGTTAAAAAATTAGCATCTTTCTTGAGAGAATCGAACACTACAACCATGACAGTTAATTTGGCTATATCCTTTTTCAGATCCTTATTTGAAAAAGGTTTAGCTGCTAGCACGATTACTACTCATAAATCGGCTTTGAAGAAAATCTTTCAAGTAGGTTTTCAGATAGATTTGACTGAATCTTATTTCACATCTATCCCGAAAGCCTGTGCTAGACTTAGACCTTCCCAGAGGCCTACTACAGTTTCATGGTTCTTAAATGACGTCCTCAAACTAGCTTCAGATACTGACAACTCATCTTGTACATTCATAATGCTTCTGAGGAAGACATTATTCTTATTAAGCCTAGCCTCAGGAGCTAGAATTTCAGAACTGTCGGCTCTATCCAGGGATGCGGGTCATGTGGAATTCCTCCCCATCAGGAGAAGTTCTACTTGCTCCGGATCGTAGCTTTTTAGCCAAAAATGAAGATCCTCTTGCAAGGTGGGCCCCTTGGAAGGTTATCCCACTTCCACAGGATCCTTCTCTCTGCCCAGTATCAACTCTTAGAGCCTTTCTATCTCGTACTTCTTCTAGATCCTCAGGTGCTCTCTTCATGAGAGAAAAAGGTGGTACTTTATCAGTTAAAGGTATTAGGCAGCAAATCCTTTACTTTATTAAACAAGCCAACCCTGAGTCATTCCCAAAAGCGCATGATATCAGGGGAGTAGCCACCTCAATTAATTATTTCCAACATATGAATTTTGAGGATCTTAGAAAGTACTGGATGGAAATCCCCGACAGTCTTTAAACGGCATTATTTAAAGTCCTTGGAATCTTTAAAGTTTTCAGCAGTAGCAGCGGGAAACATAGTTTCCCCTGATGCTGTTTAGTAGTTGTAGTATAGATCCAGGTCTCCTTTCTACCTACATAAACCAACATGCCTCACCCTATCGTCAGGCTACTCAACATCATAGCCTTAGCCGTTGTATCATATAGTGGTTTGTACCTTATTTTTTTGCTAGGGACATCCACATTTGTACTGATAATGTACTTCAGTGTACCTACCCTTATTTTTATGCTAGGGTAGGACACAATATGTTTGTATATATTCACCATTTTATGTTTATGATGGACTTCAGTCACAATGTGTTTGTATTTATTTTGAAATAATTGTATTGATGAATTGGATTTCAGTGTACCTACCCTTGTTTTTAATGCTAGGTAGGACACATGGGTGTATATATATTTTGGAATTTTGTATTTTGTTAAGTAAATCCAATTTTCCTTATTTTACATGCATCTTTGTAATTTTCTTTAATTACCATTTAAGTACTTTAAGTTTACTAACATTTTATTATTTTACTGTTAAAATAAGTTATTTAAGTGCTTATTTGTATGCTGTAATTGATTTACTTATATTATATCCATCATTTTTAATTGTTTTTCATTGTTCCTTTTTTTCCCATCTTGTCTGTTTCTCTGGTACTCTTTCATAGGCCGACACGAGCTGAGCCCAGAAAAGGGATTTTGACGAAGGAAAAATCTATTTCTGGGTGATTGGCTCGTGTCGCCCTATGAAACCCCCCCTTTTTTTTTTTTTATAGTTTGTTTTCCCCCCCCTTGCAGGACAAGATGTATTTAACTATTTTATTTAAGGATGTCCGCTAGGGGCGCTGCTGTCCGTGGCGTCCTCTAGTAGTAGTAGTAGAGGCTGCATCGCCCGTTGGTATCAGCTCTCTCTTGGGGGGATTCTGACAGGAAGTTCTAATTGGTGTTTGGCTCGTGGTAGTGTTCCACACTCGCCCCTTTATCATACCGACACTTCTTTTTAAGAGTGAGCGAGTCAGTTTTACTGACATTTTCTTAATTTTGTTTTTCTCTGGTAATTTTAGGCTAATTTTACCTAGAAAGAATGATATTAAGGATACTTTCATAGGGCGACACGAGCCAATCACCCAGAAATAGATTTTTCCTTCGTCAAAATCCCTTATTTAAGAAAAAGTGTCGTAACCTCGGAACGTCGTAAGCCGGAACCGTCGTAACCCGGGGACCGCCCAGGCAGTCCCCGGGTTACGACGGGTTCGGCTTACGACGTTCCGGGGTTAAGGCGATTTACAATTATATTCATCAGAAATTATTTCTGGGAATACAGCACATGTTCCAGGGTTACAATGCCTACAACGCTCATCTGGCACAAGAAATATGATACCAAAAATGCAAAATAATCAATATTTGAAGGTATTATTGATAAAAAATGCAATAAGAATGCAGTTTACGTAGTTTTTAATGCACCCAAAGCATTAAAAGTAAGGTTTTTTTAGGATTTTCGACGATGTTCCGGCTTACGACGATTTTCGGGTTACGACACGTCTCAAGAACAGAACCCCGTCGTAACGTAGGGACTGCCTGTATAGTATCAACTTTACTTATATGTCAGTTACATATAAGAAAATGCAGCAAACTCAGAGTAAAAATACTTACAAATACCAGTTGCTCCTTCATTGGAAGTATCATCCTTCATGTAATCTGGTCTTGTTGAGACAAGTTCAAACAAAGGCGTCTTTTCACTATCAATAAGCTCTTGACGCATGCGATTACACAAATCATCATACTCTTTCTCTGTACCACAGTAAAAGCACTGAAAAAAGCAGAATTCTGTTAGATAATAATGCTCTTTTAATATTACAGTATACGTATCAGTGTTACCATCACAAGAACGATCATACAAAAAAGTTCAGTAAGGTTTCTCAAGATTTTTATAAGGAAACCATACTGAGCCCTGTAACATTCAAAGACAGAAAAAACTTCTATTTGTATGCCTAGGAAATTAACATGTAGCATATAAAAAAAATTGTTAAGTGGCCAACAAGCAGGAATAAAGCAGTTTCTCATAATCCTGAAGTAAACTTTTACCTACATGAATAGTATTACCCATGGAAGGTTAGCCTAACTGATGCAACCCTAGTCCACAATTAATCTATCAAATGACTACTTTTGCTTTTCACTTGGCCATCTAAAAATATGCTCCCTTGCTAGTAAGACATCAATGTTCCTGTTCCTTAATATTTTCCTTAATATTTGAAGATTTAAATTCAATGATCCACTCTCCATCTCAAGTTATTTTATCCTTTTATGCATGCTTTCATCATTAATTATTTTTATTAGTTATTATGATGTATTAAAGTATGAATAGTTATATATGATGCATTAAGGTATGAAGCTTTGTAGACATATTATCTGCATATCTGTGGATTTTTTCCACTATACTCCAATCCAAACCTTCTCCATCTCCAATTGCTTTTTCACATAACTCTTCCAAATTTATATCAGTCATTCATATATGAATTCTTTTTCATTATATATTATATCTTTTATACTGAATGTGATAAGCATGAAGATAAACAGTTAAAAGCTATCACAACATTTTAACATGTCCATTTCTGAGAAAATATAACATGACAATGGAACTGTGTGATATGGAAACTGCTGGGTCAAGGTCTAATATCATTTAGAGGTAACCACCAACTAGGGTAGCAATTTAGGACTTGGTTTGTCCATCCACAGTGGTATGTGTTTGTGTAAAAATGCTAAGTTTATAATTTGCATGAACCAACCTGCTTTACTAAAACAACCTCTAAGTTCTATTAACATAACTTTTTTATGGCAAATTGACAAAATCAACTGTACACATCACAGATATGTAGAACAGAACAATGTTTCCATCATGAAGGAATATTAATGATTTCATCTTTGATGAGAAAGTAAAACTGAAATCCTGAATTCAATTATATTACTTATTAGACTTTATGTATTCCCAACATTTTGCAAATAAGAACAATAGGTGGTTGGCTGCTGTTGCAGTGATGCATTAACAGCTTAATGAAATTTAACTACTTTACTTTAAAAGCAAGACTTGCTGTGAAGAAAATGAGACTCATTTTCCAAAAGCAAATCTATTACAACAGATTTTCACCTAAAGTGCAAAGACTTTTAAATCATGTAACACTCTAGAACAAGTTAGTTAAATCCTAATTTCACTTCACATTATTCTATATATGTATACTATTACATACCAGTGCCAAAGAGGGGTCCAATTGTTCTAAAGGCATCCGTTGAGCAAAAGAGCAATGATACGACTTGTCTAATTCCACTTCTGCCTCTGTAGTTTTCTTATCCACACTCCCTGAATCCTGTGTTGTATGTGGATCTAAATACACTATTTCATCCCCTGAAAACACAAGCTTTTCTAGTGAAACCAAATAGTACATATGCTTCTCCATGCAGAAACTCCAACCCTCAACAGAAGAAAAAAGGGATTTTGACGTAGGAAAAATCTATTTCTGGGCGAGGAAGCCGTGTCGCCCAGTGAAATGTGTCCTCTTTAGCACTATTTCTAGTAAAATATTGCTATGATACCAGAGAACTGATAAATTGGACATGTCAGAAGTCTCTGACTCGCTCACCTAAATAAAAGGTGTCGGTATAGAACTGGGGCGAGTGTTAAACACTACCACAGCAACCCCTCCAATTAGCCTTTTCCTCATCAAAAGACCCTGAAAACGGGGAGCCGACCTATAGGTCACACCCAGCTACCCTGTTGAAGGGGACTGCGGCGTCATACTTATCGATAGCAAAGAAGCTTGGTGCACAGCAAGGGGGGGGAAAAAGGAAAAAAGGGGGGGATTTCACTGGGTGACACGGCTTCCTCGCCCAGAAATAGATTTTTCCTACGTCAAAATCCCTTTTCTGGGCTCAGCCGTGTCGCTCCGTGAAATTGTACCAGAGAAACACCAAGCTATACTATCCTGAAAGGAAAAATCATATTAATGAAATCAAAGGAAATAATAAAATAGTTTAGAATTGGAAAAAAATACAATTTATTTACAAAATATACTATATAGCCAAAACATGTGGCAACATTTGCAATAAGTCACATACATAATAAAATAATTATACACGATTATACACTTATTCTAATAGCTAAGGCATTTGCTGAGGTAGGTAAAATGTTAATGAGGCTGGCATAATTGAAAAGATTCATATGACACAAGGACGGTACTATAATGATGTAGCAGTAGGAGACACTGGCCTTCCTGCAGCTATTGCATGATATTTAAGATCCTCTAAAGACTTAAGGTAGTGCTTTTTGAAAACCAAGGGTGACTTCCAACCAGTATACTTCTTCAGATCATCAAAGTCCATATATTTGAAGAAGTTAACAGAAGTTGCTATTGCCCGAATGTCATGCACCTTGGGGAATGACCCTGGGCTGGCTTTCTTGATAAAATATAAAATCTGCTGCCTAATGCCTTTTAGAGATAATGTACCACCATCTTTTCTAATGAAAAGGGGGCCTTCGGAATAGGTAGACGTCCTAGATAAATAGTCCTTAAGAGTTTTAACAGGACATAACGATGGATCCTGCGGAAGCGGGACAATCTTCCATGGAGACCACCTCATCAAGGGGTCTTCATTCTTAGCTAGAAATTGCTTATTTGGCAAAAGCAACACGTCCCCCGAGGAAAGGAACTCAATATGCGCTTCATCTCTAGATAAAGATGACAGCTCTGATATTCTGGCACCTGAAGCTAGACTCAATAAGAACAGAGTTTTACGCAAAATGGTTTGGTAATCACATTTGAAGTTGTCTGTTTCCGAGGCTAACCTAAGAACATCATTAATAAGAAACCATGACACTGACGACGGTCTGTGAATGGGCCGTAGACGTGCACATGCCCTTGGGATAGAGGTGAAATAAGACTCGGTTAGATTGATACCAAACCCAAGAAGAAAAATCTTTTTCAGAGCTGACTTAGTGGTTGTTATTGTTGCAGCTGCCAAGCCTTGTTCAAACAAAGACCTGAAGAAGGTTATGGCCACGTTCAATGTCATTACTTTGATATTTGATTCTCTGAGGAACGAAGACAATTTCTTAACTGCTGAGTCATACTGGCGAAGCGTAGACTCTCTCTTGTCTGACTCCAAGAACAACATGTTCTGTGGATCAATGTCGCCTACTCTCTTACCTGCAAACTTCATGAAACAAATCCATAAAGTTAGGGTTTTGTGAAGACCTGAGGAATCGAACACAGTCCTCGTTTGAACTTGTTGCGATAGTCTCAAGTCCGGGAGAGGGTGAGGGCGAAGACCTAGTTCCAGGAGAAGGGGAAAACCAGTTGCTCTTGGGCCAGTGAGGGGCTATGAGAGCCACCTGACCTTCGAAGGATCTCACTTGTGCAGCACCTTCAGGAGAAGGTTCACTGGAGGGAATAAATAGATCTTCGTCCACTGGTTCCAATCTATGCTCAGGGCGTCCGTAGCGTATGCCAGAGGGTCCAGATTGGGGGCTACGTAACAAGGCAGCTTGTGGTTTGCCTCTGTGGCAAACAGATCTACTTCTAGACCTGGTACTCTTTGGCAAACCCTCTCGAAGGATTCTCGGTCCAGTGACCATTCTGATTCCAGAGGGACCGACCGAGACAGGGCGTCTGCCACTACATTGTGGACTCCTGCCAGGTGAGTAGCCGACAGATGCCAGGTGTTCTTGGCTGCTAGGGAAAAGATTGCTATCATCACGTGGTTCACATGACTTGACTTTGAACCACCTCTGTTTATACAGTGTACTACTACTGCACTGTCGAGGACCAACCTGATTGAGTCTTCTTTGGAGGACGGAGCTTTTTTAAAGTCAGAAACACTGCCATAGCTTCCAGAATGTTGATGTGAAGTGTTTGGAAGTGAGGTGACCAAGTTCCCTGAACCTTCTCGTGCTGTGAATAACCTCCCCAACCTGTCAGCGTGCGTCCGTATGCACCACTAGGGACGGGGGAGGAAACTGCAACGGTAACTCCTTGGCTAGGTTGGCGGCCTTTGTCCATGGGCGCAGGCGTTTTCTGAGAATCAGAGGTATCCGGGCGAACTTGTCCCGACACTTGGCATTTGCCTTCGAACGCCAAACTCGATTGATGTCCTTGAGCTTGGCTTTCAACAGAACGTCCGTGACTGAGGCAAACTGGAGCGAGCCTAGGATCCTCTCCTGATTCCTTCTCGAAGTCTCTTTGCACTTTAAGAATTGTCTTGTTGCCTTGGCAATCTCCTTTCTCTTTCCTGCTGGAATGGAAAGAGTGTGAGAATCCAAGTCCCAATGAATCCCTAGCCACTGGAACTTGGACTCCGGAGTCAACCGGGACTTGGTCCTGTTGATCTTGAACCCTAAATATTCCAGGAAAGACATGACCTTGTCCGTGGCTTTCATACATTTGCCTTTGTCCATCTCCCAGATTAGCCAATCGTCTAGGTACGCCACCACCAATATACCCTGGGACCTTAGCTCCTGCACCACTGCCTCTGCCAGTTTCGTGAAAACCCTTGGTGCTATATTTAGCCCGAAGGGCATTACTTTGAAGGAGTAGGCTTCTTTCCCTAGTTTGAAGCCGAGGAATGGTCGGAAGTGCCGAGCTATCGGGACATGATAGTAGGCGTCTGTAAGATCTATAGAGGTGGTGACGGCCCCACGGGGAAGTAAGGTCCGCACCTGAGAGATGGTCAGCATTTTGAACTTGTCGCAACGAATGTACAAGTTTAGACGGGACAAGTCTAAGATCACCCTTCTTTTGTCGGTCCCTTTCTTTGGGACGCTGAATAGACGACCCTGAAATTTCAAGTTCTTCGTCCTGGAGATTGCTCCCTTCTGGAGAAGGTCCTTGGAGTAATCCATCAATTCCTGCGTTGGTTCCTGATAGAAGGTGATGGGTGGAGGAGGACCTTTGATCCAACTCCAGCCTAGGCCTCTGGATACTATGCTTTTTGCCCAACTGCTGAACCCCCAACGATGACGAAAGAGGTACAGCCTGCCTCCTACCTGAGAAACTTCATTGAGATGATGAAGGCCGGGATCCTCTGCCTGACCTTGCACCTCTAGCTCGCCCTTGGGCTCTGGCTCCTCCGCGCTGGCGAAAGGATCCTCTAGCCCTGCCACCCCTAGCAACTCTGGTAAAGGGGTGAAATGCCCGACTCTCATAGACCGGGTTAAAAGCGGGCGACACTGAATACTGTGAGGAGACCTGTTGGTTAGACGGCGGCGAAAGGAAGACAAATTGATGCTGTTGCTGAGGCTGAGCCTTAGAAGTCGAAGGCTGGGATACCTGTTGATTGGAACAGCTTGTAGCACAGGATGCTGTTGCGGGACTTGGAAAGGTTGGAACTTCCTTTGCCTCTTCCTAGCCCTAAAACTGGAGGAAGAAGACTCTGATTTCCTTTTGAAAGGGATTCCCCAACGGAACCTGATGCTTTGGTTAAGACGTGATGCCTCGCTCTGAACCTCGGTTACTGCTGAAGCTGGGAAGAGATCTGCACCCCAGATTGAGGAAGCTAGAAGCTTGTTGGGTTCGTGCCTGATCGTAGCCTCAGATAGAACATGCTTCCTGCAATTTCTCCTAGCAATCGCAAAGTCGTACAAGTCACATTGCATGCTTAAAAGTAACGACTTCGCAATGACCTTAAACAGCAGCTCCTGAGCGTAACTCCCGAGCCGCCGTCTCTGTCATCACTAGGGAGTTAAGAGACCTTGCGAGACGTGTCTTAGCGTCAAATTCGGCTTGGATCAATGCGTCTGACAGCCTAGGAAGGCGTTCACTAAACAAGGTGATTGCACAATCTGGCTTCAGCTTGCCTACCGAGAACGTAGCTGGCAAATCCTCCCACAAATCCTCCCTACCTGGGAGTAGTAAAGATTTGGGATCTGTCTCCCTAAGCTGGGGCATGGGCTCTTCCCGAGTCACTGCCTGGAGTGTAAGTTCTGCTACCTTTGATGTAAAAGGTAAGGGGTTCCCAACATCAGTTGTAAACATGGTGAAAGGACTTTTAAAAGCTGTTACTCTAGTATTTGAGCAGTCCCACTCTTCTAGGCTCCGTATCCATGTTTGCTGAGCCTGATCTCTAGAAAGGATAACAGTCTCCTGGGGGACCTTATCCTCTCTAACCAGAGCTGCCTCCGTAAGCCTAACATAGCCTATAAATGGAGGCTGTAAACCTTCGGGGAAAAACTCGAAATCCTCGAGCCTACGTGTGCCGCAACCTTCTATAGTCAACATCCCATTGACAAACGGAGCGAAGTTAGCCACCCTCCAGGGATTACCGGGGTGGAAAGGAGGGAGCGTGGACCCGTCAGGCATGCTCTGAGCTTGCATCAAGCTACTAGAAGGGGCCGAAACTGTCGACTCCTGTCTGAGACCTGCAATCAGGGAGTCCTGAGCACCTAACCTGCTAAACACTTCTTCAAACCTTGCTGCAACTGAGCTGAGTAAGCTACCAAGGCTACTGACCTGATTTAGAATATTTGTGTTGAACTGGTCTTGGTCAACGGAAGGAGAATCATCCTGTCCCTCTTGCGGTACCTTATGAGGTATCCGGTCCCTAGAAGTTAATGGAATGGGACTGGTAGGGCAATAGGAAGAATTCCCTCCTTGAGACCTTGGGATTGAAGGTTTGGAAGGCGACTTTATTTTAGTTTTAATGTGTGTATGAACCTCTGGTGACTGCCCAGGCCTTGGCATTGTCTCTGATCTGCCTTTAAGCAAGGTTTTACCCGCAGGTTTTTTCTTTAGTTTAGGAATCACAGAAAAGGAGTGCAACCTGGGAGGGGGCAAACCTCCTGTGAAACCCATGAAGGAATTGGAAGTGAGGAGAGAGGAAGAATCAGAGTCACTCAAGGAAAGATCCCGGTGACTAACTAAGCTAGCCTCATTAACACTGTTACCTGTACCCGTGCCTAGTGTAACGGGCAAATCCTCAACCACTTCAAGTGAGACTTCCTCTAGTCCAAGGTCCGGCAATTCCGCCTCTTGCTGTTCAATAACTGAGTCTTGGATTCATTTGATAATCGGTGCCGCTACTTTTGGATCGACGTATCCGGCAGATTTTCCGGCTGGGAAGAGCAAAGTCGCCATATCTCGGGACAGAATATACGGCTTAGCCTTCCCTACGTTCCGTCCAACCCTCCAACCCAGATCTTGAGGGCGGAGAGTGCAGCATCCTTAATAGACTGCTCAGCCTGTAATGCAAGGAATGTGTCAATAGCAAGTAAATTCCTTGAACATTATTCTATAATTACTGATTAATCAATGTAATTTAATTTAAAGAAATTTTAATTGATCATTTATTTTATCTCATTTCAATATTTGTTTTTTTTTTTTTTTTACAATAAACATAGAACCAGCAGTGCGGTAACTTACCGAAGAGGTAGCCTGATGTACCAAGTCGTAGCAGGCAAAACAGTTTTCATGATGCCAGACCACGGAATCAGGAAGCAGCACTGCACAGGGGGCGTGGCCCCGACAAACTGCTGCTCTGCAAGATCCCGCACGGATCTTGCAGAGCAGCACTACAGCCGGCAACCAGACACTGAGAGGCCTGTAAGTGCAATAATATATAAGAACAATTGCACACACTTAATAGGATAATGGAATATATTTATTTATTTTTTTTTTTTTTTTTTTTTTTTTTTTTTTTTTTGTGCCGGGGCATTCCGGGCTATAAAGAAAAGAAAGGGTATATATATTCATATGTTAACGTCCCGGGAACTGTGTAAGGAAAAAAACCACCCGGAGTTGTATACCCGGAGCTGTATGACCCGGAGAGGGGGGTACACGAAATAACCCGGGACGGCCACATGAACTCCCAAGTTCCGTGGCAAAAAGAAAATAAAAATAAAAATAAAAATAAAGATAAAAATAATGATAATAATAAAAACTAAAATAACAAATATACTATCTCCGCCTACGGAAGAGTAACTTCCGTAAACATAACCCTCAATGACTCCGGGAGAGGCCGGAATCTAAACCCGCCTTATGCGGAGAGGGAATGTTTTAGGCGGGTGGATGTAAGCTCCGGGAGTGAAAGAAACAGAGCGCAACAATCCACGGAAGCCGAGGCTGAAACGCAGTGCGACTAACAACTCCGGAGGCGGTCGGCTAAGAAGCGACACTCCCCAGCCCAAGGTCCTGGGAGACCCACTACACCTCCCCCTCCGCTGGTGGGACCGGCCGTCAGCAACAAACAACGAGAGCGGCACCCAACTACGGGGAGTCCCACGAGAGGGGGAGGGAGGGAGGGCTGAAGGGGGGACGATCACGTGACCAGCGAATCCCCGCGAATAAAGAATCACGAGGAAACGCAGGCAAAGCCTATGAAGGCTAGCTGCCGACCGAACACCCAAATATACATAGACAAAATAAAATCAATTACTTAAAGCTAAGGGAAAAACATGCTTTAACAGGGGTAATGAAAATAAGGGGCGAAAAATATAAAACGCAATGGAGGCCACTCAATGAGAGTGGGCGCAACAAGGAAAAATTACTTGCTTACCGACAAAACGAAAACAAACGGTAAGCTGACGAAAAGAAAAAGGGGGAATTCTTGAATGGAAAATACCAAACTAAAATAAAAGGGGGGAGGGGGGAACAGTAGATAAACATCAAAGCACGAAACAAAGAAACGTGCACGAATGCCGACCCCCTTGAAAAACAGGAAATCATGAAAATAATAAACGTAGATCAAACAAGATCGACAAAGCAACTGCCACCCAAGACATAATAAAATATATACTGAAAATATATACTGAAATATTATAAGTTACGAGTATATAAATATAAATATATAGGTACTGAAAGAAGCCCGCTCGAAATTGGTACAAAACAAGGGAACGACGTAATGGCGGCTCGCTACCGCTCGCTACGGGAGGAGACGCCTAACAAAATCCTAAATAAAGGCAAAACGAAAGGCAAAATCACTCCCTAAATACAGAAAAAGGGCGAACCAGTACTTAACTTGGGTGAAGAGGCAGATTGACGATCCATAACGAAAAAGAATAAAGAAACCAATAAAAAGAACAGATAGCTATAAACAAGCGTGCAACGCTGGGAGGCTATCGATAAGAATGACGCCGCAGTCCCCTTCAACAGGGTAGCTGGGTGTGACCTATAGGTCGGCTCCCCATTTTCAGGGTCTTTTGATGAGGAAAAGGCTAATTGGAGGGGTTGCTGTGGTAGTGTTTAACACTCGCCCCAGTTCTATACCGACACCTTTTATTTAGGTGAGCGAGTCAGAGACTTCTGACATGTCCAATTTAGCAGTTCTCTGGTATCATAGCAATATTTTACTAGAAATAGTGCTAAAGAGGACACATTTCACGGAGCGACACGGCTGAGCCCAGAAATGACCTTTTTATAATAGAATAAAATTTTATTTATATGTAATGTGTTATCATTTATAATCATAGTACAAGCTTTGCCTTTACTTCTTTCATTGACGGGTGACACAGAATGAAAGAATACATAGTTTAGGCTTGGAATATGTAAGCGGTTGCCTAATTTTGTTTCTCGTAGGCACATAATACTAAGATCATTAATTGTGTAGTTTAGTTTTCTGCAAGAATATAATACTAGGAACATGTAATATAAAGGCAGTTCTCTGTTACCGACAGGGGTTCCATTCCTGGGCACCTGAGACAAACCGAAAATCATCGCTACCAGAAATTCAAAAGTCTACGGACCCCACAATCCATCTTACGGTGCCCTAGACTTGTTAACGATGCCTTAGACAGTGTCACAGCCAGATATTTTGCCCTAATATGTAATCACTCTTTAATGAAAATGTGGAATTTCATTTGCCTAATCATTTACTATGGTCTGCATAATAGTTCTACAAATTTTTAATGTCAGATTCAATTACCTTATTGGTAAATCTTGGCCTAGAATGAGAAAGAGAAAAAAAACTCATCTTTTTCAGACTGCTAATGTTTCCTCAATCTCTTTTTTTATCATATCTTCTAGTTAAGTTCAAAAAGCAAAAGAGAATGATAAAAGAATTGTTAGTAATGTTATAATCATTTCTTAAATGCTACAGCCAAAAACAACTGATTTTACATAAAACAACCAAACTAAATCTGATAATAACAATGTTTTGTTTGCATTTCAGCCATTATATGATAGTAAAAAATTACCGCAGTTATGTTACAAATGATGTTAAGTAGAACAGGACTTAAATATTTTTGCATTATAACTTTATTTGCTTAGAAGAAAATACTGGCAAGGAAATACGTAGAGTACTGCTAAAATTAAGCTGCAGTTGTAGCTGAATCTGAGAAAAAAAAATGTTCACACTGCTAATGACTATATGAAAGAACACATTTTGCTGTTATTTTCATGCTGATAAAAGATAAATATGTTAATATTGTGTTATTATGAAGTAGGATGAAAATAGCAAATGAAATCTGTTACTTTTTACACAAAAAACATGCTCTCAACACCATCTATTAATTAAAAATATAACTTAATCTAGTTCACAAAAAAACCTACTTAAGTCATATTTCAACTTGAAAAATGCTTCATATAACAAAAAATAACCTTGTCCCATAAAATTAGAGTTTTTAGAGATTAATTTATGATAAATACAAGCAAGAAGATCGCTCTGAATTTAATTAAATACAGCAAAATAATCTTAACTCCAGTCTCAGCTGATTTTTCCAAATCAAAACACTGATCTCTATGTATGTATTTTATAATACTATAGTGATATGAGACTACATACACTATTATTGAATAGTACAGTGAGGTACAGCATAACTTTAAAAGACCAAAGAAAAAGATGCAAATTTGTTATGTTTGTATTTCATGAAGGTCTCTCCGTGCTTAGGCCTAGCCACCGATAACCAGAAAACGCACTATCTACTAACGAAAAAAATAACTAAATGTAGTTCACAACAAGACATATTTAGGTCATATTTCAACTTAAAAACACTTCATATAATGAAAAATAACCTTGTCCCATATAAACAAGAGTTTCTAGAGATTAATTTACATTACACAGAAGCAAACAAATTGCTCTGAATTGAGTTGAATATGGCGAAATAATCTTGCCTCCACCCTCAGCTGATCTTTCTAAACCAACACAAGATTGGTTTGGATAAGAAAAATGTAATATTTTATATTTATTGGTCAATGACATAGTGGCAGCTGTCTGTGATACTATGGAAGTAAGAAGTGGGATGTGAGAACCTACAGCAAAAACATAATCAAATATGAAATAAATCTAAACAAAATCAACCAAAGGGAAAAAGGTAAATCTACTACTTGTTTAACTAGTTAGTGCTAACAATAGCATACCATAGCACTTATCAAAATCTAAAATAATTGCAAAAAAGCAAACCACAGCTTGAAGCACAACAGGATCACTTTCTTCTCCCTTAGAATAAAATAAAGGGTCACACATCCCCATATAAGTCTATGGTTGTAATTCCATTGTGAAAAAATAGAAATAAGTCTTGATACAACAAATAATACTAAAACAATTCTATCACTAATAAGGCATGAAACATGAAGTGAAAATAAATACTATGTAGCAATTTTAACCTTGAATGGACACTCATTGCTAGGAATGTGCACAAGAGAATACAGCTCTTTCCAGGCTTAGATCTTGGAATCCTCCCAAAAATCCACATTATGACTGGGTATTTGAAGGCCCAGAATAAGAGATTTGGTGTAAAACAAAAACTTTATGTATAATGATGGGAACTATAGCATCCGGAAATATTAAGTGTTCAAAGGATAAACTTAAACTTTTAGTGAAAAAGTGATATCTGTATCCCCTGAAAAATATGATCAAATAATGCACTCGTGTATTTTTATGAAGAGGACAATCATGAGAAGTTATACTGTCCTATTCACTTACTTTCACGGAAATTACTAACAGTCACTTACCCATAAAACCAACAAAGTATGAAGCATGATTTGGCTTTCCACCTATAAGGCCTAAAGACTGAGGCATCTTGAAACATTTCTGCAAAAAAGTAAATGAAAAGTTTATGAAAATTAATGCAACACTATATTCAACTGTACATATGATTTAAAATACCTAAAAATTACTCTTAATTATTCAACTTAGTTACTTGCAAAGCATGGAATGGTGTTTGTACAACATTAAACAAATCTAATACTGCTAAATGTTACTTTTTAATCCAATATTGCAATAGTTCCACAAATCCACACTTTCCTAATTTTTTATCAATAACTATGAGTTTATATACCTATCCATAATCATACTTTACTCAAGACCACTTGAAAAAGCACAAGCCACAAGAATTGTGCTAGAGAAGGACTATAAAGCATTAAAAGCTGCCCTCTCACCTTTCAAATGCAGTGTCAATCAGAAAAAAAACAGCCTTTAAAAATGTAAACTTGCCTGAGAATATGCAGTTAATAAAACTGTAAATTTATTGGCCCTGTAGACACATGACTTGGACAAGTGTAAGAAAATGACAATAAAACAGTATTATCAAATTGAATTAAACCTACACATTCTACAACAATCAGCGTTTTACTTCATTCAAAGGCATTGCTAGCCAATGACCACAGATTATTAGCAAATAATCAAATTGAATGAATGTCATAATTTAAAATGTTTATAAATTATGTAAATAAGTAGAATTACAAACCTTAATACCAGAATAATAGATGGGGTTCATCTCTGAGAGACCTAATCTTAGGGGTATAAACAAGAGTAGTGGCCGCCATGATCTTTCACCTTCAGTTTGACATGAACATTCTGTCATGTAAGAAAAAAAAATATAAAGCAACGTTAATCCTTGAATGACACGATTCTGCGATTGTTTCTTTCCCTTTGCTACCAAGCTTTAAGATTTTCTTTATGCATCCACCTTCCCTGGCTTGTAACCTTCAATCCTTACAAAAATGGGTATATCACACCTTCAGAATTTGGCTGCCCTCTTTTCCTTTATCATTTTTTGCTACCATTAGGCATAGGCTTGAAAAGTTTATTATGATACCTATTCCTGGTCTCTTCATCAACAATAGGCTTCTTAATCAACAATAAGCAAAAGAAAAAAAATGACAAACTGACAATATCAGTTTATATAATTAAAACAACATACAAATATCTCTGTATAATATATCATCAGTTTATAATTACCTAGCTATAAATTTCTCAAAAACCACACTTGTCTGTGACAAATATAAACACTCTATCCAAAAGTAAATCTTTTGGTTAGGGCAGGTAAATCCTCAAATACCTTACTCTACTTAGGACTCAACCTTTTCCAGTTACATAAAATTTTTGTTGCTGTTATACAAGGATTCTGGCAGTAAGTTGCCAGCCATCTTGTAAATTGTCACAAGGCTTTATAATTAAATGAAGGTTGAAATATGGAGTACAGTTAAAGTGATATAAGATGGACAGCAAGGAAAGATAAAAAGTAAAATGCAGGTAGCAATGCCACGGAGAATGAAAGATGCTGCAATAACTGCAGTGAAGTGCCCAACCTGTAGCAATTACGGTGTTTTAAAGGGACTAGGAATTAAAGTTGTGTCACTCAAACTATGATGCATTTATTCTTTCTTCCAACCTAGGATTAGTAGAGGGGTGGCTAGAGGTGGGCAGTCAATGTTAAGACCTCATGTTTGTTAAGCTATGAAAAATACAACTGATTAAAAATTGTCAAATACTACTTGTTCTAAGCAGAACAAATCTTTGGTCTTAACAATAGGATAGACTCATACTTGGAGGGAGTAAGAGAATCCTGAACCAACTGGAGGTTCACCACACCCAGCCACACTTCCCAGATACGAGAGTTTTAAAGAAGGGGGTCTAAGCCTGCGAGAGATTAGATATATAGGTATATAAAACTCAGTCTGCAGGGAGTCAACACAATGAGACATGTCCAGATTCACTGCATCCATGGAAGATAACAAGAACTTCATCTGTTCAAGCAAAAAACTATGCCAGCCATAAGCAAAGGGTTTGTCACCACTCCTCACTCCCCTTGCTGGAGAGATGAGTACATGCTACTGAGAAGCAGATTTGTATGTTGTATGGAACATAAAAATAAAATAAGTGTAAGTGCTATAACAGTAAGGCTGCCACACTCACTTCATCAAGCCAGTCCAGTGTATGATACGTCTAATCTTCAACCTGTCCATAGGAATGAAGGGAAAAAGGAAAAGAAAAAGATCAGTTATCTCACTCATTCTCTCTTCCACACCATCTTAGGCATGATGTGAACTGTCTTGCCAGGGACACTGGATGAGCTACACAAATTGTTGGGCAGCCACCAACAGACCCAAGGAAAGTGTCCAAGGACCTGTGGGCAATGTCCTTCAGTAGCCAGCATTCAAAATCCTATGAACAGACAAGTTCTTCTTAAAGGCCAGCAAGAAACTTATTCCTCTGTCATGTACTCTTGCATGCACAGTATTTTTGACAGAACTTGAAGGTGAGGAGTATGCTTATCTAATCACCTCACAAAGCCAAAAAGAAATGGTATTCTTAGACACCTCTTTCTTGGCTCGGCCTATGCTAACAAAATGTCTGCGACACATAGGCCTTAGGTGATGAGTCTTTTATAAATAGCTCTGATGGGAGAATGCAGTTGTGATGAGTCTTTTTCAAATAGCTCTGATGGGAGAAAGCAGTTAAGTCTTGAGGATCATCGTCAACAAACTACCTCAGGGAAGGAATGGAGAATGAGGCAAATCTGTCATCATGAACAAAGGGATTCTGAGTCTTAGCCACAAATTCTGAGACAAACTCGAAGGCTATGTACCCCCACCCCTGGTGTACTTTACATCATAATCTAGGCCATGGAGCTCTCCAACTCTGAGGAGGCCAAGGCCAGGAGGAAAACTGTTTTCAAAGTCAGTTCCCTGTCTGACGACAGATGTAGTGGTTCAAATAGAGCCCGAGTGAGACTACTCAGAACCAGAGTAAGGTCCCACGTAGAAGGTTTGAGTACTACCCTACGTGACCAAGACTGTTCAAATCTCTTGAACAACATTGAGATCTCCCAGAATGAAGTGATGTCCACACCCTTCAGATGAAGAACTAATCCCAAGCCCTGAAGTCTTTGATAGCATTAGACAGAGATGCTGAACTGAAGTTTCGAGTGGAGAGAAACCCCATTAACAACACCAATCACAGTAGATGGCCCACTTACTCTGGTGCACAGCTGACAAAGATCTCCTGAGGTAGCCAGACAATTGAGTTGCTGCTCTACGAGAAAAGCCTCTCAATCGCAAGAGATACTTGGCAGTCTCCAGCCATGAAGAGATAGGGACCCTACTAATTGGCGGTACCTCTCCACATGAAGCTGACAGAGATGGTTGTGCCACCGGGGAATTTCTCTTGGAACCACTGACAGAAGAGACAGAAGGTCTGGGAACCACTCTGCTTGGGGCCAGTTGCTACCACGGTCATTCTGAGATTCCTGGAACCCATCAATCTCTGTTCAGGACATGACAAATCAGGCAGAACGGAAGGAAGGTGTACACTTCTTAATCATCCCAAGAATGCTGAAGGGCATCCTCTACCACAGCAAATGGATCCGGGACCACCGAACAATAGCCCTTTGTTGAAGTGCAGTGTAAGGAGGTCTAACATGGGTCTTCCCATAGGAGAAACAGCCTGTCTGCTTTGTCCCGATGTAGACACCACTCCATACCTCGAACTTGACTCCAACGATTTAGCTTGCCTGCAACCACATTCCTCTTGCCTTGAATTTACCTGGCCATGAGCTCCACTGAGTTGTTCATTGCCCACTGGTGTAACTCGACTGACAACAAGTGAGTTGGCAAGACACCACCCACCCCGTTTGTTCACATAAGCTACCACCGTGGAGTTGTACATTAGACTGGCTAAGTGCCCCACCACCCTTTCCCAAAACTCCTGAAGGGCCAAGAAAGCTGCCTTCAACTCCAACATATTGATGTGTGGAGTTGTTTGTCCTGTGCACTCCACAGGCCCCCGATGCCAGGAGCTCTTCGAGATGTGTACTCCATGCCCCCCGATGCCAGGAGCTCTTCGAGATGTGTACTCCATGCCCCCCGATGCCAGGAGCTCTTCAAGATGTGTACTCCATGCCCCCCGATGCCAGGAGCTCTTTGAGATGTGTACTCCATGCCCCCCGATGCCAGCAGCTCTTTGAGATGTGTACTCCATGCCCCCCGATGCCAGGAGCTCTTCGAAATGTGCACTCCATGGCCACCGATGCCAGTAGCTCTTTGAGCGTGGATGAAGAAGTCCCACTGTCAGGTACTGGTTGTCCAACCACCACCACAGTGTGGTCACTTCTTACCTCTGCTGACAGAGGGACCTGGAGCTGAGGGGAATCTCTTACCAGGGACGGAGACCAAAACTCCTTCAGTCTCCACTGCAGAGAAAAAATATGAAGACATTCATGAGGGACCAGCTTTTCGAGAGAAGACGAGACCCAGAAAAAATTGCCACTGGAGAGCTGGTTGCTTCCCCCTCAAAAGCAAAGAGTGAGTAACAGGCCTAATTTCTGTAACCTCTTGTCTGACAGAAAGACTCTCGACAATGCTGTATCTATCACCATTCCCAGGTTAGGATCCTCTGCCTGGGAAGTCGATTGGACTCTTCCAGATTTACCATGATGCCTAAGCTCTGACAAAACTAGAGAAGATCCTGTCTTGCCTGACGTACAGGTTGCACAATGCCCCTTGGATCCTCATTTATGATAAATAACATAGTTTTGGTTTATTAATACCCAAAAAGGAATATGAAATTCATAATAATCATGATTTTTTTAACATTGTCTTTCTAAAAAGAAAGTACACGTTCGAGTTTCACCTCTGACATTCTCTTGCTTTTACGTCTTGTTTATCTGTGTTTTGGTAAGAATTTCATCATGCCAAAGAGGAAAAGACAAGGAAAACATCTCACTAACATACAGAAGAAGAAAATTTGCTGTACTAAGTCGAGTTAGTGAAGGAGAGAGAGTTGTGTAGGAAGGAGTGCCCCGTCTTGCCTGACCCAGTGCCCCAGGAATTTTCACTTATGATTAAATTATGATAAATAACATAGTTTTGGTTTATTAATACCCAAAAAAGAAATATAAAATTCACAATAATCATTATCTATTAAAATTTTGAAAAATACAAAGGAAAACTTTGAATGCCCGTATCTCAAAACTATACTTACTGACCTTCAAATTGTATCTCCCATAGTTTTGAAGCTACAGCACTGAAATTGGGTATATAACTTTGAATGACATTATAGAACAATCAAGTGAAGCCCTTTCTCAAATTTTTTTTTTCTAAACTTTTTTTCCTGATTTATAGGGTTTATTTTTTTACCATATAGGATTTATTTTTTTACTTTAATGAAAAAATTCATATCTAGTAAAAAAATTACTTTTGGAAAAAAATTCTTCATTTGATTGGAGGTCTACATCAGGTCTATATATAGTAGTAATCTCAGGTCTTAACATTAAATATCAAGGGAGGAGATAAAATTAAAAAAATGGTTATTTTCAGGATAAATCGCCCTGGCGTCACAAAACTGAAGGTCAGAGGTGAAAGTCATATGCGGTTTGGAATGTCCCAAGTCACCTTATTAAGTGGTATGAATGTCAAATGTCCTGTCCTTAAAAAATGGCATTTTGCCAGCTGGCCCCCTTAATGTAATTTAGGATATTTTGGAAACAATGCTGTAGTTACATGTGAGTGGGATTGCCTACACCTGGGCAGCAGTCAGTCAGTTGTTGTGGAGGTAGGGTGTTGTGCCCCAGGGCTCCGTGGTTGAGTTTGTGGCGAGGGACTTTTCCTGCTTTCCCTTTATTTTCCTCGTTGGTTGGCGAGTTGGATCTTGAAGGTCATCCATTACGCAGTCTGAGGGAGCTTGCATGGTGAGTTTAACTACAGACTTTGAACCGGGAAATCTGCTCCCAGAGGCTGAAGCGGAGCAATTTCCTAGACAAAGAGTGGATTGGAATCTGGTAGTAAGCATCCTTCAAGTCTATTGACAGCATGAAGTCATTCTCTCTTACAGCTGCTAAGACTGTCCAGGGTGTCTCCATCCTGAACCTTGTCTTCTTGATAAAGAGGTTCAACTTGGAAAAGTCTATCACTGGCCTCCAATCACCTGTGGCCTTTGGAGCCAGGAAGACTCAACTGTTGATCCCCGGGGAAGGACAATCTACCTTCTCCACTGCGCCTTTGTCTAGCATCTTTGCCACTTTTGACTAGATAGCTAGGTGCTTTGGCGAGCCTCGGGCATATGTCAAGTGCAGGAGAGGATGACTGGAGCGAGGAGGGAAGTCGAATGGAAGTAGATACCCTACCCGAAGGACATCTATTCCAACTTCTCCACTCTGTGCAGTTGCCATTTGGCTCAATGGCCTGCCAGGCATCCCCCCCATCTATGACAAAGGGGAGGGAGAGGCACCCCCTCTATCAATGACCTGACTTGACCTGACCTGCCCCTGCCCCTAGCCCTCCTCTCTGGTTTGGAAGAGCAACATTGAAAAGGATGCTGCTGCAGTTGCTTCTTTGTAGTAGATGCTGGATGAGTCTCTTGAGGAAATTGAAGGCTTTGCAGACCTCCTTGAAGGCAACTGCCTATTCTGTCTTGGAGGAGGATAACGAGAATGAGCCTTCAATTTAGTGACTGCCTACTGGACAAGTCGATCATTGGTATCAGCATGCCATCTGTCTATTGCAGCCTCCAACTGACTTCTAGGAAAGAGGAGCTGGGGCTCTAGGTCTTCATTCTGAATAGACAACACGGAATCAGAATCCATAAACTGAGTCACTTTAGAAAGGGCTGCATCCCTTCTAATAAGGAGCAAGTTAGCCCACAAATTAGCATTTAGATGTCCCATTTACGAGACTGCCTTCACACCAGGCTGAAGCATTCTGATGAAAGAAGGAGAGCTGACCAAACCTCCTGCAGAATGGGACAACGTTATCCTAGTTACAGCTGAAGACCACAAGTCCAGCAATGAGACAGTCTGGCAGAAGAGGCAGTAGATTCCAAGGTAGAAGCCTCTTGAAAAGATAAGGAAGGGCCATCAGCCCTAACCTGATCCAGAGTCAAGCGAGGCTTCAGACAAATTACATCTTAATTAACCTGCCTTCTCATCAGCAGAACCAAACTAGCCGAGTATTACTTCTTATGTTGAACGAAAGGAGGGGGAAGATGCTTGAAATCACAATTTTTTAAAGTAAATTGTATTTTTCCTAACTATACAAACCTGAGGTTCTTTACATTAGGAATTACTTCCAGTGTAGGCTGGAATACGGCCATTAAATTCTTAAACAAGGTGGTTAGGAAGTAACCAACATCTGGTAGGGCAGGTGGGCCCACATCATAAGGTGAGCAATAATGCAAAGGACCTCAGGTTTGTATAGTTAGGAAAAATACAATTCACTTTCAAAAATTGTGATTTGTTCCTACACGATATACAAACCTTCAGTCCTTTACATGAGGAAGACTCACTGATGGTGGGAGGAATGTGAGCCTCTAGAACTGACAGGAGTTCTGCACACCTGGGCTATTCATCCTGGTCATAAGAACGAGGAGGAGTGCCCTGCCTCTGACAACTTGATCAGAGTATAAGAGCTGCATATCAAGATTCAGACTTCTGGGCCTTTTCAAAATGAGCGAGGAATCGTAACTCATCTGAAAAAGGGCTGGGAGGAATATTAAAGGCATTAATGCAAAGTTCTGGGAAGGGTTTGCATTACTGCCAGTCTCCTTCCTCCCCTTGCTAGAAAGATATACTAAATATGGTCATAATGAAACGGCATCTATCTTCTGGGTCGACATATTCTTTGGAGTGATGAAATGTACCCAGCCACTGGCACTGCTCACTCTCAGAGAGCTAACAGTCGACGTATCCAACTGCAGAGAAGTCTCTCACAGTCTTGTAAGTCTCAGAAGAAGACGTGTTATTAGACACTTCTGCATTGGAAGTCTGCAGAGGATAAAGGTAGCGACACTCTATGAAGGGTGTCGATCCTTCATGGGTACAGCAACACACCAATAGGACAAAGTAATGCCTGATCTAGATCAACCAATACTAAGTCCAAAATGCAGGAGATCATGAAGGATTCGGACTTGCCAACAGATGTCGAATGATTGCGCTGCCATACATCCGAGACGTAATCACGACATGACACCCGCCTTTTAAAGGGTGATGCTGAGAACAACCATGCAAATTTCAACTAAGAAGAAACAATACTACTTAGTGAATGACTAAGGTGAATGTGGACCTACGTCTTCACAGTTGAATGAAGAGAAGTAAACTCTCACGATTCTGATCATAGAAAAAGTCCCGTTGATGACACCAACCACTGAAGATGGCTCTAATCCCTGGTGTTTTGTAAAGGAATAAAAAAGTTATTCCATAATTTCATTGCTGCTCGGCGAGAAAGTCGGAGCTTGCAATGAAGGAAGAGTCTTTCAGTAATGAAAACAAAGGGATTGTACTGCCTGAAGAACCGCTTCTTGTGGGTTGGATCAGGGAGGAATTTTCTATTTATTCTGGAAGCAGAACTGGTCGGGCGGGAACAAGCAAAATCTTCCATTATTCATTTTCCATTCGGGGTGAACAAAGTATAATTGAACACCTTATGAATTAGAATGTGCATTAGAAGACAAAACTCAAAATGGTCTGAGAAAATCATTCTGTGTCATTGCAGCAGCTGATGGAGCAGGTGCGATGGAACAGAAGACTAGGCTACAAACTTCTGTTATACCATGGGGTAAACAGAGATATGATAAAGAGTTTAATGAGATACATCTCTGTCTGAAAAATTATTGCAACAGCAAAAGTGGAGCAAGAGATATGGGCCTTATGTGAGAATTCAGAGTCAACCGGGATTGCCGGGCAGAGAGATTAAAATTGGTAGTTAATCCTTGATAGAGGAGAAACAATACTAAGACAAACAGAATCTCGGAGAGAGAGCAGTACTACTCTGCCACTCGCTCAACTCCTTTTACCAAGTTGCCTGGTAGTGTATTCAATGATGGAATGCATTCGGCTAGAACCATCGAGCACAAAAGAGGTACACTTGAGCACCTGGATTTTAACCAAAATGGGAGGGAAAGAAACTCTCTTGTTCAGTGATAATGCAAATGGTGTGGTGTTGTTGGGAAACAATACCACTAGTTATCTCAAAATCAAAAATATAAACTTTGGGAGGCTCAAAAGGCTGTCCTGAGTTCCAGGATAATTAAGAGAAGGTACTATTAATCTCGGCCACATACCAGAAGAATCAACTTACACATATGCGCCTACTCAGATGATGCAACTGATAACAGAAGCATGTCGTGAGAAGAATATACTACAGTGGTACCTCGACATACGAAAGGCTCAACTTACAAAAAATTCGAGTTACGAAAGCAAACACGAAGATTTTTTTTGGCTCTACATACGAAATAGTTCAGGTTACGAAAAGTTGTTGCTGTAAAGTCCCAAGATACGCCCAGACCACCAAGAACAATTTTAAAACTCGCTCGCCACCAACTGAATAGACTCGCCACCATCCTCCCGCTCTCCCATTGGTTCCTGATGCTAGTCACTGCCGTAAGATCCTGCTCTCCTATTGGTCAGCATCTACCTCATGAGCTCTATGTATTCTATTGGTAAAAGGATGCTTAAATTGAAAAACTTATTCGTGCAATACATTTAATAAATAAAAAACATTGGGTAAAGAAAGAATAAAGAATAGAAATGAATGGTTATTATACTGTTTGGTAGTTTCAGTAGTTGAAGAGAGAGAATGAAAATTTATGATTACTTACTGTGTGCTAGGTAAAAGTGGTTGCTTGGCGATCATTCAGTACTCATAAGTGCTGAACGTAAACAAAAGGTTGGAAGGTTTTATTTTTGTTTGTTTGTGTATTATAGTTAATGATTAATTAATAATTATTTGAAATGAGTACATACTGATTATTTATACATTTTATTGGCATATTCTAAGCTTTTAGCTTCTTAGGTTTAGATGTCAGAATCATAGACTAGGCTACAGTAGCAACTGCTAACATAGTCTAAAGTCCTAATATATGCAGTAAAAAGGGGTTGAACATTACATGCAGTTGAATATTACAGTATTTTGCCTTATTGGAGTCATATTTCTTCCATCGCATCGGCGTCGTAACCCTAGAACATGTGTTGTAAGCCTGGAAGTATAATTTACTGGGGTGTTTTTATAGGGCTTGGAACAAATTAGGCAATTTACATGTAAAATGCAGTTCAAGATACGAAAATCTTAGGTTACGAAGGCCGCCTCGAAACAGATTAATTTTGTACGTTGAGGTACCACTGTAGTTTATTCATAGGTTCCTGTAAATAGCGCTCCATCCTAATTCTTCTTCATTTGAGAGACAAGAATAAGGACTGGAAGCAGACCTCCTTCATTCTTTAATGATGAGAGCGAAGGTGAAGTTGTCCGAAGGGAGACTTCTACAGTGATAACAGGAGGCCGAAGACAACTAGCTCAAGCCAAACTGGTTGTGCCCAAAACAGTAGCACTGGAGAGGCATTCAAACTTTTCAGTGCTATCCATTCTGAACAGATTGACGTACGTTTAGTAAGATCCTGAGATTGAACCAAAAACACAGTCTCTTGGATTCAAACTTTGAGGAGTAGACTCCATATAATTTCCTCTCATTTCCTTGTTCATTCCGGTGTAACCAGAAGGTAGAAGAAAAAAGAGAAGAGGAATCAATGTTCTTGCCCGCTCTTCTTTGAACTTGCGATGTTCTCACTGTTAAATGAAGCATTAAATTCCTACAACCATTTCGTTCGCAGATCACAGACGACCAAAACTTTCTGAGAGTGGTAGAAATTTCCAAGAATTTAAGCGCTTGGCAAGACCCCCGAATTTCGTCACACGATCATCAGGGAGGAGTCCCTCCTGGACTCCTCTAGATATTGAGAAGGAACAGGCATATAAACTAGTCCTAAATGCCAGCATTTAAGACTGGAATGCAAATACAATTCAACAGAATAGTATGCAATCAAGGCTCCCAGAGCGCAGAACCCATATGGGACTGCAACTGAAATCTGTACAAAGGACAGAAAGCGCCAGGGAGAACAGTCTCTCCAGATGTTCAAATCTTAAGAATCCAAACACCAGATGATGAGAGGTCTCTCCGTCATTGACAGGAGCTCCTTCCTCCACGACGTGGAAGTACATTCAGTGGGACCCTAAGATCCTTCCATGAATGTAGTCCCCCGACGCTGAATCCTAGAGAGAGCACTTTGCAAGATCCCTTCTATTCACCTCACCCATCCCAGTATAGCCATAGGAAATAGAGGGAATAGGTGAAGAAGACTGGACGCTCTCACTTGTCTTGCTAGCAGAACTAGCAGAAGCGGGTCGCGGGCAGCCATCAACCTGCGATGATGGCTGCTACAAATGGAACTAATCTTAGGGCAGAACCTCAAGGACTAACAGCAGAAGTGCGAACCAAAGCTTGCGCTTCTATGGCTCCAGACACACCACACACCAGACCCGGAACTCAGCCTGTTATGGTGCCATAAATCGCCGATTTTATGGCACTAGATGAGCGCCATAAAACCGGATCACCAATAACCGAGTCCACCTATAACTTGGGACTACCTGTACATAGATAATCATTCAAAATAACAAAATAAAAATCCCACTGGGAAAATCTTGATTAACCCTTAAACGCCGACTGGACGTATTTTACGTCGACATTTTTTGTCTCTCGGGTGCCGACTGGACGTATTTTACGTCGACATACAAAAGTTTTTTTAAAAATTCGCGGAAAAATACTTTTAGGCCTACCAGCCGAAAACTCTTGAATCACGCGCCTTGGGGGATGCTGGGAGTTCACGGATCAAGGTGTTGTTTTGTTTACAATCATTACGCAGGCGCGCAAGCGCGAATTTCTTTCTTGCCGCACTAAAAAGTATCTGTGACACATCTCGGAAATTATTTCGTCACTTTGACATAATTTTTGTACCATTTTAAATTAGCCGTTACATGAAGTATTATATATGAAAATGTGCGCATTTTTATGAAAAATACAACAAAAAAATACTCATGATTGTAGCTTTTATCAGTTTTGAGATATTTTCATATAAATAACGATAAGTGCCAAAATTTCAACCTTCGGTCAACTTTGACTCTATCGAAATGGTCGAAAAACGCAATTTTAAGCTAAAACTCTAATATTTTAGTAATATTCAATCATTTAACTTAATTTTGCAACTAATTGGAAGTCTCTAGCACAATATTTCGATTTATGGTGAATTTATGAAAAAACTTTTTCCTTACGTCCGCGCGGTAACTCTTCCGAAAAAATCATACATGCGATTGTGGTAATGTTTGCACCATTTTAAATTAGCCGTTACATAAAGTTTTATATATGAAAATGTGCGCAATTTCATGCACAATACAACTAAAAACAACCCATGGTTGTAGCTTTTATCAATTTTGAAATATTTTCATATTAAAAATGATAAGTGACAAATTTTCAACCTTCGGTCAACTTTGACTCTACCGAAATGGTCGAAAAACGCAATTGTAAGCTAAACCGCTTATATTCTAGTAATATTCAAGCATTTACCTTCAGTTTGCAACAAATTGGAAGTCTCTAGCACACTATTTCGATTTATGGTGAATTTATGAAAAAAATAACATTTTCTTTACGTCCGCGCGGTAACTCTTCCGAAAAAATCATACGTGCGATTGTGGTAATGTTTGCACCATTTTAAATTAGCCGTTACATAAAGTTTTATATATGAAAATGTGCGCAATTTAATGTAGAATTCAATAAAAAATAATTGAAGGTTGTAGCTTTTCTCATTTTTGAAATATTTGCATATAAATCACGATAAATAGAAAAAAAACCACGTTCAGTCAACTTTGACTCTACCGAAATGGTCGAAAAAACGCAATTGTAAGCTAAAAAAACTCTTACAGTCTAGTAATATTCAGTCATTTATCTTCATCTTGAAACAAATTCGAAGTCTCTAGCACAATATTTAGATTTATGGTGAATTTTAAAAAAAATCTTTCCTTCTCTCAGCACGCGGATTCTCAGCCACAAATCTCCGAAATGCGTACGTTCCATTCTCGGAATATTTGCTCCATTTCATATTAGGCATTTCATAGAGTTTTATATATGAAAATGTGCGCAATTTCATGTAGAATAAAACGAAAAATATTTGAAGGTTGTAGCTTTTCTTATTTCCGAAATAATTGCATATAAAAAAATATATAAATAAAAAATTCGACATTCGGTCAACTTTACCTAGTCAGATATGGTCGAAAACTGCATTTGTAAGCTAATATTCTTACAGTATAGTAATATTCAATCATTTGTCTTCATTTTGAAAGAAATTGGAACTCTCTAGGACAATATTTAGATTTATGGTGAATTTTTGAAAAAAATATCTGTTTACGTCCGTGCGTTACGAATTCATGCATTATTTTGTGATAATATTTTCTCTGTGTTGCTTTTATCGTTTTACGATGTGTTATATACCAAAATGATAGCAATTTAGTGTATATTACAACGAAAAAAGAAGTAACTCGTTACCTTTAACCGTTTTGCGCACAGCGCGATTTGAATACAATTATATATGAAATTTCGTTTTTGCGCTATCATATATCGCATTATTTATATATGATAATGGTAATTTTTTTCATTTCTGATGGTTGCATACTAAACTTCAGCCAATGACAAAACTAAGCGCGCTGTGAATTTTTGAAAAAAATATTTTTTCCGCTTCGGCGCTCACTCTGAAACACCTCCGGCACACGGGAGACATTTTTTTTTTTACCGCTTCGGCGTTTAAGGGTTAACGGCTAGTCAGCCAGAGCTCCCAAACATACGTCTTCATCGGAGGATGACCGAAAGCAAAGTGGAGCGTTTCCATCCGTGCAGGCAGGCCTACCCGCCTACCAGACAGTAGTTACTGCCTAACCACCTTGTTTACGAATTTAACGGCCGTATTGCAGCCTACACTGAAAGTAATTCCTGATGAAAAGGACCGAGGGTTTGTATATCGTGTAGGAGCAATGGCCTGTTGGAATGAAAAGAATTCTCCCATCCCAAGACCAAAGTATTAAAATGCTGGAAAATCGATTGAGCCCAAAACATGGAAGCTCAAAAGAAGTCCTCGCATCTTTCTTTGGGCCAAGAAAGGCCTCTATGCCTGAAGGGGTTATAGTAGACGGAGTCTGAGTCCTCTCAAAAAGATTATTGAACTTACGAATGAGATCAATAACTTTCATGCAAGAGGAAAGAAACTCCTGACTCACCCTTCTCTAGATCCTGCATTGAAGATCGAAGTTTCTGAAGTAGATGGATGAGAACAACCCTTATCACCTACTCTGGCCACTGGAGATCTCCTTGAAGGATGAACATCATCTCTTCCCCTTGAAGGACTATGTCCGCGAACGAAGGAACAGGAGCGTGTGTCTGCCTTTGACAGAGGAGAATCATACACGTGGGCCCATGCGATGAATTATGTTTGTGGTTATGTGACAAATCGCTCGCACAACCGTGTGACGAATCACGAACACAGCCATGAAACGAATCATGTACACGGCTGTGCGATGAAGAACGACGTACATGAGTGTCTGGGAGAAGAAGCACGAACTCCTTGTCTAGATGAGCTATGATCCCTGACTCTGGCAGGTGAATGACAAATGTAGGACCTCCCAGGAGAACAAAAAGATGAATGCCTAGGCTTCTTGTTAGATGGAAAAACACAATCACTCGCACCATCACAAAGAGATGTAGAGGCACGTTCACATGAGAAATACGCCTGTCAACTGCCTCACGGCTGTTACTTGAAATACGTCTGTGGAGATGACCAACAGGCGAGGAAGTTCTAGACTTGCCTTGCGAACACAACTTATGAAGAGGAGAAGAATGTCTTAAGGTCTTCAAGCAACTAGATCACAGACCTGAGGGACCATCACCTTCGACTTCTTAATTGGAGCCTTGTCATCCTTATGACAAACTGAAACAGGCCGAGTAGATGTAGAATCAGCGAGAGGCTTCTGAGAAGAAGCGGGAAGATCATCCTTCACAGCTACACGTACGTGAGAGAGAGAGAGTCATGCCCACTTACGTGAAAAGGAGACTTCCATCCATATGGGGAAGGAGACTACTTCTCTTCCACATCCAGAGGGTGAAACATCAAAGTCCTCAATCCTCCAACATCTAACCCAAGAGCAAGGAGGGGGACAAAGGCAAAAGACGATGAATAAGTTGGTGAACTACGTTTCCTCTTAGAGATACCACGATATCTCTTCTAAAAAGTTGAGTCCAGTTTGAACTACAATAGCCAGCAAGAACACCTCCAATGGATTGGCAACCATCTGGGATGAGGTCATGAAGGAAACTAGATTTGACATCACAGCAACAGTAGGAGATTGTGACATTACTGGAACTGGTATTACAGGCAGAGACGATGCTGGGAGTGACATCACAACATGAATTGGACTCATCACGGCATGCATTGAACTCTTAGCCTGAGTCGATGGCCTTGCTGATGGTGAGACAAAGGATGACCCAGAAGGAAAAAAGTCTGGAAGAAAGGGAAGCAAAAATGTCCACTTGAGGAGTGGTGAATCCTTCCAAAGATGGATGTGTAGACATCCTATGATGCTCCCTCTTGGGCATGGAATGGTAATATTACAAATATTAGCATGAAACCTACTGCAAGTTGTATGGGGGTTCAATCAAGGAGGAAGTTAGGAATCATGTGCACGGGAATCCTGGAAGGCCGGGACACACATGCTGACGAGTCCCGGACTTCTTGGAGGAATCCATACAGCACATACAGATACCCAAAAACACCAAAAAAACCAGCTCGGGAAGGAAAAAACAAAAGCAAACTTCTGCTCTCCAAGGCAGTTGAGGAGACTAAATGCATCACAGACAACGCTCCACTTCTACGCCTTAGATGCCAGATGCCACAGATTACCGACTGTCTGAAACCACAAGCTTCACCCAACATTTGCAGCCATTATAATTGGAATAAGGCATCTATGGCCATTACAAATGGAGAAATGTGCGAACTAAGAGCAATAGGATTGCATGAAAATATATATCTTCTTATGCGGTACAGACTTTCGGTCTTAACAATAGGATGGGAGACCAGAACTTGTATTGTAAGTACTGTAATAGGTTAGTAATAAAATATTAAATTAATTTTTACAAAATAAATTTGCTCACAATAAGCTCACTGCTTATCATTAGCATTTTCTGCTTTTGTTTTTGTTTTTATTTTAAAAATATTTTTATAATAAAATGGTTTTATTTATACTTACCAAGTAATTACATAGCTAAGAATATCTAAGTACTGGTAGCTAAAATTTGAAAATTGCAGTAGAGATTCTTTTGTTTTGGTGTAGGTCAGGTACCCCACCCACTACCAGGGAATAGGCAAACAACTCGGCAAAGCAGCTCATTTTATTCATGCCTTATCATCCATGAGGGGAGAAGGGTGGGCACCCATTCTGTAATTATTTAAGTGTAAATATAATATTATTTTATAATAAAAATATAGTTTTTATTTAAGTAACTTACCAAGGAGAGATTCATGGATGAAAATCTATTGCAATCATAATAGATAAAAGTATGGAAATAGGAAAATCTTCCCAGTATTAATATAATGCTTGTTGTTTCCTTACCTGTTCAGAAAGCAATGGCAGACAAAACTGTCTCTTGCCCAGTTACTCTCAATTACTAGAGGTGTGGTGTTAGACCAGGGTCACCTACTACATAGTGCATAGTGGGGGTCCTTAAAGCAAGGAATTCACTAAGTCCTAGTAAAGCACAGACATTGCCCCTGTCCTGGGCACAGTACCATGGACAACAGTCATAAAGTCAGAGTACCAACAAAACTACCTATACTAAATACGTATTAAAAACCACCACCCTTCCAATGATTCTGGAGGGTATCCAGTACCAAGTACCCCTAGACCCCCCTAGGACTCAACACCAGTTTTCAAGGCAAAGAGTAGGGTGGGAAGGAATGCTTCCTATGCTTCTTTTCCCATTCCCATGCCAGCCACCGTGAACGGACCCATGGTACTGCAATCATTAAAAATTGTTTCAACATCAAGATAATTATTTGCAAAGACTGACTTACATTTCCAGTTTGTGGACTGGAAAATGGAGGCCAATGAAAGATTATATTTGAAGAGCAGAGATGTAGCCACTAATCTAATGAACATTTACCTTCAATACAGGTACAGCCTCCACTGCTATCTGGGAATGGGCATCCCAAATGAGGTTTCTAAGATAAAATGAAAGGGTGTTCTTAGAGAGAAGATGCGAGGGGTCCTTAACAGAGCACCACAAGCTATTGGAAGGCCTTGAATGTTTTCAGTCCTGCGAATGTAAAAATTCAGAGCTCTCACTAAACAAAGTCTCCTTTCTTCATCTTCTTCTCCTACTGTGCTAGACAAGTTCTTGGTAGTAAAAGAATAAAGCCAAGGTTTCGTAGGATTTTCGTTCTTAGCAAGGAAGCCTAAGTAAATGAGGCTAAAACATCTCCATTAGAGAAACTAACTCTCTTATCTAGGGCTTGAATTTCGCTCACTCTTCTGGCCGAGGCTAAGGCAATCAAGAAAAGTGTCTTTCTGGTCAAATTCCTGAGTGAGGCAGAAGCTAGAGGTTCAAAAGGAGGACCAGACAACCATTTCAGGACTAGTATATCTACATTTCATGATGCCTGCCATGTGTCTTTACGTTTGCAGGTATCAAAAGATTTAATCAAGTCCAACAAGTCTTGATTCGAAGACAAATCTAATCTTCTGTGACTTAATAAAGACCTTGGCATAGCCCTATATCCTCTGACTGTAGAAGACAATCCCCTAGACCTCCTTACGTACAGAAGAAAATTGGCTATCTCTATCACAGATGTTCGAGAAGAAGAGACTATTTCTTCTGCACGAAGCTCGGAAAATGTTCCACTTGTTCTGGTAGACGTTGTAGGGTGACTCTTCTACATTTCGAGATCGCCTCTGCAGCCGCTCTTGAAAAGTCCTTTGCTCTGAGGAGTCAGACAACAGTTTCAACCCTGTCAGAGCCAGAGTAGATAATCCTTGGTGGAACCTCGGCATGTATGGTTATCTGAGCAGTTTTGGCCATTGTGGTGGTAGCATTGGAAAATATGCTACCAGACTTATCAGGTCTGGAAACCATTCCCTAAGAGACCAGAAAGGGGCTATGAGGATCATTGACACATTCTCGTGTGACTGGAACTTTTGTAACACCTCCCTGATCATTCCTAGGGGTAGAAAGGCATAAAGTTCCTTGTTTGACCAGTCCAGAAGCATGGCATCCACTGCCAATGCTGCTGGGTCCAGCACTGGAGAGCAATAAAGTTGAAGCCAATGATTTTTGCGGTCTAAAACAAGTTGATCATTGGTCTTCCCAACAACTTCCAAAGATCTAGGCAGATCGCTGGATCCAGAGTCCATTCTGTAGGAATGACCTGGTTATGGTGACTAAGTTCGTCTGCTAAAACATTAATCTTGCCTGCAAGAACCTTGTCACTAGCTCTGTTTGATTTGAGTGGGCCCAAAGGAGAAGGTCTCTCACTACTTCACACAGAGAGAAAGAGTGGTCCCTCCTTGCTAGGAAATGTACAAGAGGGCTGCTGTGTTGTCCGAGTTTACTGCCACAATCAGACCTTGGATTTCTGGGGCAAAAGCTTGTAACCCCAGACTGATTGCTGTCAGTTCTTTCAGGTTAATGTGCCATGCCTTTTAAGCAGAGTTCCACATCCCTGAGACTTCCCTATTGCCAAGCAGGTCTCCTCAACCCATGTCAGATGCGTCTGCAAACAAGTTGAGCTCTGGGTTCTGAGGGGAGAGGGATAGAAACTTGTCTACTGTGTGAAGATACAACTCTACTCTCTGCAGGGAGGGAAAAGCCTGAAAAAGAACAGCTTCCAGAGTCATTCCTAAATACACTATCCGTTGAGTCGGGACTACAGTGAACCCCCCTCCCCCTTATTCGCAGACTCTGGATTCACAGATTCACAGATTCACATATTGACAGATTTCTCTCTGGAACATATACATCATTCACAGAAAATTTGTGGTACTTTTCTCTGAGAAATATCCACAAACTCCTGGTTTTTTTTATCAATTTCATCATAAAATGCACTTTTTGTGATAAAACTCTTTAAAAAACCAGGCATAAATATTTTTAGTAGGTTTTTCTTGATTTTTAACTAACAAAATATGCAGTTTTAAGCATTTCTATGGGGGTTTCAACTATTCGTGGGTTCTAGCTATTTGTGGGGGGGGGGAGGGGGGGGGGGGGGGGGAGGGGCTGGTACTCATCCCCTGCAAATACAGGGGGAACACTGTAGTTTGCAATTTGAAGGTTGATTAGAAGGCCAAGTTCTTGAGCTAAAATCAAAGTTTTTTTGTAGATATCTCATGCAGCTTAGCTCCGTTGGAGAGCGAAACCACCAATCACTCAGATAAAGGGCAATGTTGACCCCCATCAGATGTGGCAAACCCACCAGTAAAGCCAGAATGTGAGTGAACTCTTGTGGTGCCGAAGTTAGATGGAAGAATAGGGCCCAAAACTGAAAGACTCTGTCTTTGAAGACAAATCTCAAGTACTTCCTCAAGTCCCAATGAATGGAGACGTGGAAGTACACATCATGCATGTTTATCGAGACCATCCAGTCCCCTATGTAGATGGAAGCAAGAATCGAGCGATTTGTCTCCATTTTCAACTGTTTTCAAAACAAAAACATTTAGTGCACTCACGTCTTGTACTGGCTTCCAGCTGCCTAAAGGCTTCGGGATCACAAAAAGTAGATTGTAAAAGCCCTTGGTCTGTGGGTCCTCCACTCTCTCAATCGCTTCTTTTAGGAGAAGAGCAGACACCTCAATGGCCAGAGCGGAATACTTCTCTAATCTGAGAGAGTATGCCATCAACACGATGGGTTGCTTGACTTGACTAAGGGTGATTAGTTGACGAACAGAATAGAGTATCCCACTCTTAGGACCTCTATCATCCATTGTTCTGCTCCTCTTCTGCTCCATTCTTGCCAGAAACAATGGAGTCTGGCACCTACTGCTGCAGGGGAAAGACTATTTTCATTTCTTAGGGGTGGGTTTGGTGGACAACTTCTTACCTGCTTTGGTTGAAAAGCGGACATTTTCTTTTGACTTGGGTTGCTGTCTCTGCTTGCAACCAAGAAAGGGCAACCGTTGCAAGGGAGAAGTAGACTTGGGGACAAAAGACAGTGTCTCCCTGGAATGCTTGGGAGAGCAAATCCTGGGTTGACTACATCTATAAGTCAGAAGCTATCCCACTAACAATTCACAGTCGAGCAGTGAGAACAGAAGAGCCGATTTCTGGACTGAAGTCACTCCTTTAACCGTGAAAGAGCACCACAACACATGCTTCATAAGGATGCACATTGCATAGGTAGAAGCGATTTGGTGGGAACTGTTGTTAATGCCTCTGTCTAAGGACGAGAGAACTCTTAAGGGGTCGGAAGACACAGGTGGAGAAATTACAGAAGCAGCATCATGAATTTTCCTACCATGGGAGCCATAAAACTAATAACTTCAAAATTCGTAAACAGATTTAGAAGTTGGTGGTAGATCCTGGCCGAAGAAAACAAGACTTTCGCTGGTGTGAAAGCCGATCTCCGAGAAGACTCTTAAGTCTTGAGAAGTCCTCTTGGGCAGAGGCAAAAACACCCAAGAGGAAGACTCCCCAGTGAAATAATACGAATGTCTTCACTTAGTCAAGCAAGAAGGAAGGAAGGAAAGAGAAGACTACCTTCCCTTGTGCTCTCTTCATCTGCTAGCCAACTTTCAACCTCACCCATAGCTTTCTTGGCTGAAATAAAAAGCACTAACTGAGGGAGATTATGAGAATCAGATGAAACCTTGCTCATCTAAAGAGTTGTAGCAGGAGAGGCAGGAGTAGCTGGCTTGAAAAAGTTGGGATAACTTTTCAAGAAAAATCGCAAAAGAGCTCCATAAGCCGTTGGCAATTTAGAATCTTCTCTAGCAAGCTTTTCTTCTCCAGCAGAAGACATAAGAGACAAATGAGGGTCAGCCGTACCGACTGAAGGAGAAGATGAAATGCCAGGAGCTGCAGGCAGAAATGTCGCCGCGAGAAACTCAGGTGCAGGTGGAAAAGGGAGCTCTGTTGCTGATCAGCACTCCTGCACCACTGGAAGCTCATGCATTGAAGTCTCAGCCATCGATGGGCGCTCATGCGCAAACGAGGGATCCTGAGTCGACATACGCTCGGGAACTGAGACGTGGCTAATAGAAACAGCACATACGGGAGCCACAGCAGGAGACAAATCGTGCACCTAGGAGAAACAGTGGGATGGACAGGCAGCTCCTCCACTAACACTTTACTTTTTTCTTTATCAAAAGGCATACACACAGACTCTCCCAGCTGAGCCATCGAGTTACCAAACAGCTCAAACATACATTCAAACTTTGCATAGAGACTGGCAGTGGCACTGGGATCAGAAGCATGAGATCTGTGAACAGGAGGAGGGAAAGAGGATAGACTGGGTTTGGGGGGAAAAACATAAATCATATGCACTTTAGAGAAAGATTCCTGGTTAGCTATTGACCTTTTGTACCTAGCAGTAGCCTTACGCTTCCTCTTTTCCTAACTTTGAACGGTAAGGAGTCAGAACCCTCCATTGTCTTTCATCCCAGCCTATACACTTATTACAAGTTAAATAAATAGTGCAAACTTGACCCCTACAACTACAGTGGTACCTCGAGATACGAAATTAATCCGTTCCGAGGCACCCTTCGTATCATGAGTTTTTCGTATCTTGGACTGCATTTTACATGTAAAATGGCTAATCTGTTCCAAACCCTCTAAAAACACCCCAGTAAATTTCATAATAAAGCTAAATTGACCTATAAACAATGAAATACTACAACAATTTGGACCATTCAATACCTAACTTAATAACGTACTACTAATTACCTGTAAATAAAGTGTATTAGTGTACATGGTATACAAGAAATACTGTACATATGTAGTAAAATGTGGAAGCTTACCTTTCGAGTGAGGCTATCTCCGAAAGTGGCAACGGAGGAGGAGGACAAACGGCAGATACGTACGTATGTACGTACACTTAACTTTACGAAACACATAAAAAAATGTAAGGAAAACATACATAAACTAAAATTTACGAAACACATTAACAAAAATGTAACACTTAACTTTACAAAAAACTAAAATAAAAAATAAAAATGTTGTCTTTTTTTATTTTTAAATATTTTTTTTACTTTTTTATACTTTTTTTTTTTTTACAAAATTTCAACTTCATTACCACTTTCAATTTTCTGTTTTTTAGTATCACTTGGTTCTTCCCTTTTACTTACTCCTGCTAATACTACTAAAGGCCTCTTTAAAAAATAACTATCCAAGGAAGATTGCTTCTGCCTACTTTTCACAATGTTCCTGAAACGACTCAGGCAAACGTCATCGAACTGCGCAAGCATACGACCTGTGTGAGCCTTTTCAGTTTGTCTTTTTCTACAAATAATTGCACTTTATGAAAAGCGGCTAGAACATCCTTAATTTCTGCCGTTGTCATAGGGTTGTCTTCCTCCTCCTAGCCGCTGCTAGAGAACTCCTCTTGAACGACATTATGTTGCATGGACTCCAACTCCTTCAGGTCATCCGTCGTAAGCTCCTCTTGGTGCTCCTCGAGAAGGTCGTTGATGTCGTCCTCGTCGACGACCAGCCCCATGGACTTGCCGAGTGCAACGATCTCGTCAAGATCTGGTTCCAAAACAGTTTCAGGATCGTCAACTGTTTCTGAATCTGCAGCACCAGCTTCGCCCATGTCGAATCCCTCGAAGTCTCGGGCGGATACGGCATCAGGCCAGAGTTTCCTCCACGAGGAATTCAAGGTTCGCCTCGAAACCTTCTGCCAAGCTTGGTTGATGAGTCGGATGCATATGACGATGTCGAAATGCTCCTTCCAAAATTCACGCAAGGTGAGGTTTGTGGTATCGGTGATGTCGAAACATCTCTTGAAAAGATGTTTCGTATACAGCTTCTTAGGGGAAGATGAAGGTATACTCCGCTAGAATATCTTCCTCGAGGCCAGGAGGGTGGGGAGGGGCATTGTCCAACACCAGCAGACATTTCAGAGGGAGTCGCTTTTCTTCCAAGAATTTCTTTACTGTCGGGCCGAAACACAGATTTACCCACTCCGTGAACAAAAGCCTCATTACCCAGGCTTTTGCATTAGCCCTCCACATCACTGGAAGCTTCTCCTTAAGTCCTCTGTGGGCCTTGAAGGCTCGAGGAGTCTCAGAATGATACACCAGTAGGGGCTTCACCTTGCAATCCCTACTGGTGTTTGAACAAAGTGCAAGCGTAAGCCTGTCTTTCATAGGCTTATGCCCGGGTAGCTTCTTCTCTTCCTCCGTGATGTACGTCCGACGAGGCATTTTTTTCCAAAAAAGGCCAGTCTCATCACAGTTGAAGACTTGCTGAGAACTGTAGCCTTCCTTGGTCATTATCTCATCGAACGTCTTTTTAAAGGCTTCGGCCGCTTTCGTGTCCAAGCTGGCAGCCTACCCATGCCGCACCACCGAATGGATGCCAGTCTGTTTACGGAATTTCTCGAACCACCTATGCAAAGCCTTGAACTCTGGGGTTGGCGTTGATGTCCCTTCTCCTTCGTCGTCTTCGGCCTGGGCAATCAAATCGCCGAAAATAGCGCTGGCCTTGTGGGAGATTGCCGTCTCCGTTATCGTATCGCCAGCGATTTCTTTGTCTTTTATCCAGACAAGAAGCAGCCATTCCATCTCGTCGTGCACAGGGTCCTCTTGCTGGACAAAATAGTGACGCCCTTGGAAGGTGTAGCTGCTTTGATGACATCCTTCTGCTTAAGGATGGTGCCTATTGTCGGCCGTATTCCTTGGCGATCACACTCAATTGCATACCAGCTTCATACTTCTTGATAATCTCTATCTTTGTCTCCAAAGAGAGCATTCTCTTCTTTCCGTGAATTTCAACTTTCTTGGGACCCATGACTTCGTATACTGTACGTAATTTACGTATAAGTAGAGTAAAGTTCTCACACAACACGATAAAGTACGTATACTGCAACGAAATCACTAACGAATTTATGTCAATAAACGAAATCGTTAGAATGAACGAATACCGCGTGCATACAATAACGATGCTGGTACCGAGTGGCCGAGGCACGCTGCTACGTAGTAGATGCATGATGGGAAGGATGCTGACCAATAGGAGAGAAGGATCTCATGGCGGTAACTAGCATCAGGAACCAATGGGAGAGCAGGAGGATGGTGGTGAGTCTACTCAGTTGGCGGCGCGCGAGTTTCAAAATTGTTATCGGTGGTCCGGGCGAATCTCGGACTTTCCAGTAACAACCTTTCGTATCTTGAAAAATTTTCGTATGTAGAGCCATAAAATTTTTTGTGTTAGCTATCGTATCTCGAGTTTTTCGTAAGTTGAGCCTTTTGTATCTCGAGGTACCACTGTAGTACAAAGAATAGGAATTATACTTTGCTGGAGTTAAATGTGTGCTGCAATAAAGAACACTCAACTTACTAGTCAGACATCACTAGATAAGAGCTTAAAATATCAAACTGACAACCCTAAACTGGTCAAAGTATACTGTTAATTGTGCCAAACTAGCTAATAAATCACAGTTCTTCACTAAAGGTACTGGAAACCTGGCAAACAACAAAATCCAAACTCATAGATAACTACAGCTTACGACCTTTGTCGGAAGAAGCTAGAAATAAAATTGTGCCCCTCTACCGAGTTTTTGGTCTATTCCCTGGTAGTGGACGAGGTGCCGACCTACAACGAAACAAAAGAATCGCTACCATGCTTTTCAAATCTAGCTACCAGTACTTAGAAATTCTTAGCTATGTAATTACTTGGTAAGTTACATAAATAAAACTTACTTTTTTCAAAACTATATGCTTACTTCTCCAATAAAACAGAACCAAATTCAATTAAACTTTTGCAAAGTGTAGTATGTATAACTATATACTATCTTTCTTTTGGCATTATGAAAATAATTCTTTAGAACAATTATTTTGGGGGCATATTTTTGAAAAATGACATGATTTTTTCAACTACAAAAACAATTAACTTAAGAGGTTGAATTTCTAAATTTTCCAACAAGAGAATTTTCCATCATAAGCTAGAAACAGTCATCTACTTTATAATGGGGCTTTTCGGTGTCACTGCTCCCTTTAATCCACCTCTAAAGTCATTGAAGTCAATGCGGCTGTCAAGAGGGTAGCAGTTAAGATTGAAGGCAGATGCAAGAAACATGACTCCTGGCTCCTCGAGACAATGGAATTCAGACACACATAAGGAGTGCAACCAATTGACTATGGCTTTCTCTTAAGAAAAACTGATATTACTCAGACCATTTAGGATAAATGAAATTGACTAATTATAAGTAATAGGTTTGTTGTGAAACAAAGGAAAACAAAAGAAGAATGGAATAATTTGAATACATAAAAATTAATGGGGGAATTTTACTCTTATGGAAACTAGGTGGCAAAGTTTCAAATTAGCTCCTGCTGTACCCATATAACAAATTAGATTAATAAGACTAATTAAAATTTCTATACTCTCATCAGGCTAAGTCTGCAGGATCTGACCTAGGATTAGAAACAAAAAATAAAGAAGTAAGAAAAACTGAACATTGATCCTTACTGATTTCATCCATGATTAGTATGTTGTCTAAGGATACATTAACACTGAAGTTGTTCCACTCATCAAATGGAGTTAGTTTTCTGTAAAATAAGATGAAATTTAGCACAAATAAATGCTTTATACATAATTAAAATTTAGACATTTAGAACATGATTAAAGTCAGATATAAATATCAGAAATATGCAATTTTCATTACCGATAATTAAACAGTTTAACCAGAAACTAAATAACATTCTTGGTTCTCATGGAGCATACCCAGAGAGTTTGTTCTTAATAAACAAATTATATTTTATTTTGACAAATTTTCATGAATACTTTTGTATCTAAGACTATATGTTTGTTGCTCTTTGAAAATTGGACAAACAAATATAATCTAATTCATAAAAATTTCGATCAATTGAAAAATGGACAAATAAGTAAAACCTAATTCATGAAAATTGAAATTAATCTTTGAATATACATTACATCAATATTATAGTTCAAAAATTTCACATATCAATCTCATGTTTAATGAAAAGAAAATAACATAGCAGTGGCTGGAGGCAGTTCTGTAACCACACAACCATGATCCTCAAGTTGCTAGCAGTAAACTGCCTGACTTCATAAAGGTTGGAAAATTAACTAAGAAATCTGATAGCTGTCAGAGGATGAGGACTTAGCTTATAAGCAATAGGTTTGTATAAACAAATTCACTTTTTGTATAAACAAATTCACTTTCTATTAAGTTAGATTTGTTTCCCATTATCCCCATTATTTATAATCTAGCCTCAATCACAACTTAGGTAGTTGGTAACAGCTGCCAAGATCCCAAAATTGTCTGATATGAGCTAGTGGATCAATTAAGAGAGCTTCATGATCTGAGATAAATAATAAGAGCTTTGAGTCTGCCAGAAACAGGAGCTGGTTTTGTTTTATTAAAACCCCTGCAACACTAAAGTAATAGCATAGTAATTTTTAAGATCAAAGAATAACCTCGGAAAACTACTGAATAACAGTTAACCATCAAGCAAGGTGTATAAGCCAGCAACACAAAGTCAGTCCTTTAAAGGATGTTACAATGAATAATAAGGGTTCAGATAATAAGAATGAAGATTCTACATCACCCAGAATGTCAACTATACTGGTCGACACATGATCTGCCACTAAAAAAAAAAAAAAAAAAAAAAAAAAAAAAAAACCTGCAAACAGTCTGGTATACTCCATGTGTCTGCCAGTAAAACAAGATAAGAGAGAAATCCCTGTTCTCATGAATAAGAACATTCAACAAATACCTAGCCAATAAGAAATTGTATTCCTACCTTCCTGCTTCCAGGTAAGGGATTTCACATCAAAATGTTGCAGACAAAAATGTCTCAAGTCAAAATGTTGTCACTGACGAGGAGTAATGGCATAATGTCCAAGCAAACAGGGAAACAATGGGCAAGAAACAATATGTCATATTAGTCTTTCATACATACATTCATCTCTATCATATATATATATAGATATATATATATATATATATATATATATATATATATATATATATATCACTCATGCTGGCGAAAAAGGGGGTAAGTCCAAAAATGGCCTAAATGAGTTATGACTGCCAAAATGTTGCTAAAACGGGCTACTATGCTGGAAAAAAAGGGGGTAAGTGTACTGTGAATATGTTAGTCAGTACGTCAAAAAGTCTTTTTATGGGATAACTACATGCAGCATCATTCTGTTGGCGAAAAAGGGGGTAAGTAGAACATACCCCTTTTTAACCACATTTTCATTAAAATTCATAGCATATGGCGAACAAAGAGGTAAGTGATACATACCCCCTTTTTAACTACATTTTCAATATAGGTCAAAAGGGGTTAAGTAAACAAACTTATTAATATTTAGGTAATTATTCACTTTTTATCTATAACTCTGCAATTTTAGTTCTAATCTAGTCATAAAACTCATACTCTTCTTCTTCATTTAATATGCCAGTATTAATCCCACTAGGCCTAGCAGCTAATGCACTCCACGAATGTGTATTATTGTTGCCCGAGACAGGGCCCAAACTCGTTTCCTCTACCTAAGTGCGGCTTGGCACATCCGCACGCACTAGATAGAGAGAGATATGACGTATTGTAAGCTGTGTCGTCGTTCTGAACGCGTATTAACCAGTGTTGATTACAACTCGCCTTTGATTGCAGGAGTGTAGTAATTTATAAGATTCTAATATTATGAACTTGTGTATAGATGTAAATTGAAAACGGTTTTGGTGATGGATGCATCTAAATCACGTGCTCGTCGAATTCTTGACAAAGCATTACACGAAAATGCAGAGAAAAGAAGAAAAATGGACCTGGAAAACCGCCAAACTAATGTCAAACACTGGCTTATTGCTAATAACTTTAGAGAGGAAAGAAATGAAGGTATTTTATTGATGTTCCGGGGATGCCTGCAGTTTAGTGGGACACCTCTAATTCCGAGCAGTGATTTCCTTTTGATGGGAAATCTACTTGTAGTGCCATTTTTTTATGTGTTTTAAATGATTTTAATAGTTTTTTCTATCGGAAATGAGCCATTTCCAAGTATGAATCGAAACAGTTGGAGCTTGTTAAGATGGACATGCAACCTTAACCTAGGCCTATTCCCAAAAAATTAGAAAAACAGGCCATTAACCTAACCAAACCACACCAAATCTAACCTCAACTAGTAGGCAGTTTCACAGTACCTAACCCCGTGTTACCTAGCTGGGGGAGGACCCCCGTAAGGGAGTATAAGTGCTATTTTACGTAAATTGAAAATTGTCATAAATCGGTATAAGAAGTATGTTTTCAGGGGTTTTAAGGGATGCTGAACAGCTTTTCTTCTATAAAATTTTTCGATATAATGAATATTAACGACTTGCACGTCGATCTTAACACTACCCCTCGAATAGCTGAATAACTTTTCTTCTATGCATTTTTACAAAATAATGACTCTAGGCCTATATAGTAGATATTGGTGTCCCACTAAACTGCAGTTAACCCATGTTCCTTTTATAGTTAAGGTAAAAATTTGTTCATATTATAAAGTAATTTTTTAATACGATTTACTATAGATGTAATACTATCTATTTGTTCGACGTACATCACAAACCTGAAGGATACTGTACTTTTGTTGTTTTATGACTTGTTTACATGAAAGTATGGTAACACGTCATATTTGTTAGTGTTTGTGGTTTGAGATGTTCATTATTCAGACAAAAAGGGATATGTCATTTCTTAGATTTTGTATAAATAGCATCAACTTTGTTTATTAACCAGTGGTAAACATTAGTAGGAACTTTGTTTATGAGCCTAACAATTTTAGTTAGGCTTAAAATTCGCCTTACAAAATGAGCTTCTGCCTTCACGGCAGCTGTATTGTGAAGAGCCAAAATTTTTTTTATATGAACGGATCTTTCGTGTTTGGTGGTCGACACTAAATTTCATTGTAACTAGAATTTTTCATGTACTTTTGCTCATAAAATTTGAAAATCACAATCGTTTTGTCAGAGAAATGGTTAGATTTTTAGTTAAAAGCATCCAAAAATGAGTTTTTCACTATTTTATAGGTACTGACGAAACACGAACTTTGTAGAAATTATATTTTTGCAATGTATGTTGTCATTTGTCATTTGTCATTTTTCATGATTTTTCAATGTAATTGTGTGGATGGCAGGAGCACGGTTGTTCAGTATAACAAAACAAAAATATAAAATTAATTTTAAAATCAAGTATAATGTTAAAGTTATTCTTGATATTAACACAGTCTGAATACTTTTATAACAGATTATGATGAGTCGCCTGATAATTTCTATGA